>NW_026067891.1:9567515-9620913 GCF_014885135.2 Alexandromys fortis | reverse complement strand
TATATATACCTATGGGTGTGTGCAGGTGAGTGCAGGTGCTCACAGAGACCACCAGAGGGCATCAGTGGCTAGGGACCACCAGAGGGCATCAGTGGCTACAAGTGGTTGTGAGTCCTGATAGTTTGAGTGCAGGGAACTAAGGTTCTTTTACAAGAGCTGTAAGCACTTTTCTCCAGCCCTAATATTCCCTTTATTCATAAAATGCTATATAATTTTGAGATGTTGGAATGACCAGTTAGAAAATTATCTTACTTTCTTATAATGTTCATTTTCTTATCAACTACATTACCAGCAACCCTTAGAACCTTGGAACTTAGTCTTTCTTTTTTTTTTTTTTTTTACTTTCTGTGGTGCTGGGATGCCCCATACTGGGGCAAGCAAATCTCGTTCCTTGTCGTTTAGATTTCCTTGTTGCATTTAGATTTAAATGTGCTTCATTTAAGACAGGCTTTCTATGAACTGAAGTCCTCTGAGTACCATGCTAGCTATGAAAAGATGGACAATGAGTTATCTTGTTGACTGGAATATCACTTATCGTGATATAAAGATCTGTCACTTTTCCCCATCTGTCCTTTGATAATGAAATGGACTTATCCCACTTAGCTGATTAAATCTGTGTGGTTGCCTGTCTGTTGCCCCACAGAAACAGATGACCGTATCACCAGGTTAGCTAGTATGAAGATTATTCTTTCCTTTGAAGAGTCACATTAGTCTTTTTTGGAACTGATGGTTAGTTTTCTACAGGTCTTTCTCATTCAGTTAATGTAAAAAAAATTCTCTGAGCTTAATAGGGGATGTTGTGTTGTATTTCATCAGTAGTGGAACTTCTTTATCTTAGCCTCTTAGATGAATGACTAGATGCTGCTTAATATTATGAAGCATCTGAGATGAAACATGAATTCACCGGAATCTTGGCTGCTGGACACAACTCACTAGATAAATGTTCACCTTTGGGGACCATCATTTTTATCCTTATGGGGTCAAGAGGCAGGTAGAGGGCCACCATTAGTGTCCATGAGCTCTAATTGCTGATGGTATGAGGGGATGTGTCCACAACTAGTGCTGTGATTTCTATAACTACATATTTGCATCACTTAGAGAGTTTAAACATATATGTCTGGTGCTTCTCAGTCTCAGTCTTTTGGGTATGTAAGTGTGGGGTTCAAGTACTGGGATATTTAAATTTTCATAGGTGATTTAAATACTAAGATGCAATCAAACATGGTTTTCAAATCAAACCATCAAATTCAGTGTCAGCTTGTCACTTAATTATGTGGCAGTATTAGTTGGTTAAAAAAAAATCTACCAAACTCATCAGTTGTCAGGAGGACTAAGTAGATTGGCCCTGGAATATATTTGAAGTTAGTCTTGACATGTTAAAAGGTTTCAATAGTAGGGTGGGAAGGTAGCTCAGTGTTTAAAGTACTTGCTGTGTAGCATGAAGCTCTGAGTTTAGATTCCTAGACCACGCAGAACAAGATGCAATAAGTAACTTGATCCCAATGCGGAGAAGACCAGAGACAGGTTCATTCCAGGGCCTTACTTGATAGCTGGTATAGCAGGAACAGTGAGCTTTAGGATTGGTAAGAGGTTTTCTCTTTCAGGAAATAAGGTAGGGAGGGATAGAGGAAGACAGACAGACAGATAGATGGATGGGGGGTTGTTTCCCCCACACACAAGGGAAAACAAAAGAGGGTCAAGGAGTGTTGGGCATTAATGCCATGTTCAATGGTTTTGTTTTTTTTTCTCACCAAGTGTAGAAGTGGTGAGGAAAGAAAAGGCCCCAGAATCTTGCAGACCAAACATCCCCTGGAGACTAGAATCCCTACTTCTGAGGATGTCAGTCAAACCCTCTGTCTGTTACACTATTTTCCATCTACTCAGTGCATTTGGCAACAAGTGGAATGAGTCATATTCTTGAATTCCAAACACGAGTTCTAATGGAAGCAAAGAGTTCTGTGCTTTCTTCATATCCACGGGTTTTACCCAGAAGATGCCGAAACCAGAGGGCTTGGACTCACCCGACAGAGTGGATGGAAAAATTCAATTGTCCCTGGCATCCTGCCAGTGCAGACACCCCTCCTGGAAATATTTCATCTCTGAAAATAAAAATCAATTTAGTGGAATAGAAGATAATGTAGTATTCACAGACATACCATTTTTCTTCTAATACAATTCCTCAATGCCGCTAAAGGGTTCAGTTGTCAGGGGCAAGATAGCAGAAGTCACCCCCCTCCACACACACACACACCAGAGATAAATTATGAATTGGTTTCCACTTTGTCAGCTCATTGCTAATGTGTCACTAGCCACCAAGGTCAGGCATGGCTTCAGCTCACTTACCTATATAAGGTGGTAGAATGGCTACAGTTACCAGCACAGGGTCTTGATGATAGGGCTCGCCTCTAGGCCATGGTGGATCTTAACATACAGCACAAGACAGCTTCAGCTTTTGTTGCTTTGCTTTTCTCATCTGTGAAATGGGGATAAAAATATGTGATTCCTTTTCAGTTCAAGAAACTCATGCTTTTAATGTTGTTTTCAATTTACAAACAGTTCGTGTTAGGTCCTTTGGGTCACAATACATGTTTCAGCTCACTTGATCTTTGAAGAAACACACTAGCAATGGCAGATCACACTAAAACCTGGTTTTAGAAAACTGTTCCTTTGACACTAGGATAAAACCGTATATTTTATGCTTAAGCTGGAATCAAAGAAGTGATGGCCGGAATATATGTAGATCCAATTATTATCTTGGCTCATTAAAATAATGAATTATATAACCTTAGTAAAATCATTTCCATTTTGTAAGCATGTTTCCTTGGTGATGGCATATTCTAGGTTGGGACAGGAGTTAAGGTCAAATCTTGTCTGATTACAAATTGAATATATCCATACTTAGGCAGTCCATGTTGGATTATACAAGAGGCCTAGGGGCCTTTCCCCATGCTGCAGTTTGAGTGATTGCTGAAAACCAAGCCCATTGCTAATATTTAACAACCAACCCACAAAGTCCAAGGATGGTTTCTCTTCATTGCAGAGCCCAACCTCTGTCCATCTCCAGTTTCCACTTACCTTTGCATACTGGTACAGAAAGTGAAATCAGATTCAAAGTAGTCAGAAACATGCATTTTTCTCTATTACTGAATAATTAATATCTATACAGAACTACTTAAAATAATGAGATATGCATTTTTGCTGCTGTCCATTTAGTTCTTTTTTTTTTTTTTTTTTGGTTTTCTGAGACAGGGTTTCTCTGTGGCTTTGGAGCCTGTCCTGGCACTAGCTTTGTAGACCAGGCTGGTCTCGAACTCACAGAGATCCGCCTGCCTCTGCCTCCCGAGTGCTGGGATTAAAGGCGTGCGCCACCATGTATTTTGGTGACAGAGATCTTGCCTAATATTCACAGGGCTGAGGTTTCTTCTAGCAGTTCAGCGTGCGCGCGCGCACACACACACACACACACACACACACACACACACAGAGAGAGAGAGAGAGAGAGAGAGAGAGAGAGAGAGAGAGAGAGAGAGAGAGAGAGAGGTATACTCGCACAACATGCATGCATGTGCCCATGCAGACAGACAGAGGGGGAGAGGGACAGAGAGAGAAGAAAAAACACAAACTCAACGGTTTTGCCTTTACCTAAATATTTATCATTTTCAATGCTTTTAAAAGAAGATCAGATTAAAACAGAACTTATTCCTAAACCAAGAGATTCTAGTTCTCCTGGTGATACATATTTGCTATTAAAAGATTCTCTTAGCTTCTACTTATTGAAAACTACTTTTATTTTATATTCTTCTGTGGTGCTGCACAGGACAGGTAGGAGGGTTTCCTGCATGCTAGGCAGTCCCTACCACCACACCACAATGCCAGGCCTTCACCTTGATTTTTATAAGATTTCTTTTAAAAAAAATCAAAGTAACATTTTATTGCCTTTTATAATTTTTCATAATTTCATATGGAGGATTCTTTTTAAAACTAATTTAGGATTGATAGTTTTGCTTTCTTTTCAACTTCTTATCCTTTGATGGATGTGTATACATGTGTGCTTCAGTGTGTGTGTGTGTATTGTGTGTGTGTGTGTGTGTGCATACTCATATTCCACGCATATGACCCCCTGAGGACAACCTCAGGTGTCAGGTATCATCATCAGGAACGCCTTCTACCTTCTTCGATACAGGGTCTCACTAGCCTGGCATTTGTCAGTTTGTGTAGGGTGCTGTCCAGTGAGCTCCAGGGATCTTCCTGTCTCTGCCTTTCCATCTTGGGGTTACAAATGCATGTCACCATATTTTTGTTTTTTTGTGAGTTCTGTGGGATAAACCCAGGTCCTTGTGTTGTAAGCCAAGAATTTAACTGATTAAACTTGTCTTAATAATTTTAATGTGTATGTGTATCTCTGTGTGGCAAGTGAGGACAAGTGTCTGTGGAGAACAGAGCGGTTAGATGCCTTGGAATGCAGTTACAGGCAGATGTTCAATACATTGAACGTGATTCCCTTGCAAGAGCGGTGTGTGCTCTTAACCATTGATCCGCTGCTCTAGCCTCATCCTTTCAACTTTCAAAGGCATTGCTGCAGCTTCTGCTTTCCATTGTTCCTGAGGAGAAATCAAGCTGTTTCCCTGAATCTGTTGCCTCAATGTGTTTTAAATTTATCCTGCTTTTTCATAAGTGGATTGTATGTCTTATTTTTTTCAGGATAAGCTCCACTTAGCATATTTAATAGATACATTTATATTTTACTCTGAATTTGGAAATTTTGAATACACTAATTTCAACTGAAAATAAATTTTCTCATACAATATATCCTGATTAGTTTCCCTCTCGGCTCTCCTCCCAGTTCCTCCCACCTTCCCTCCCCTCCAGATCCATTCCATTTCTGTCTCTCATTAGAAAAGAACAGGCTTCTAAGTGATAACAACCAACCATGACAAAACAAAGCATAATAAGATGAAGCAGAAATTTTCATTTCAAAGTTGTACACAGCATCCCAACAGTAGGAAAAGAGTCCCAAGAGCAGGACAGAGTTGCATAAAAATACCAGGCTAGTAGTTATAATGCACACTGAGGACCCGGTCCTCATGATGCCATTTTTTTTTTAAATAGCCAACTAATACTCCACTGTGTAAATGTACCACATTCTTTTAAATTGGTGCTTCTGTTAAGGGACATCTAGGTTGTTTCTAGTTTCTGACTATTATGAAGAAACCCACAGTGAACATAGATGAGAAGTTGTCTCTGTTGTTGGATGCAGTATCATTTGGAGTGTTATAGCTGGGTCTTGAGGTAAATCAATGGCCAATTTTCTGAGAAACCACCTCACTGATTTTCATAGTAGCTGTATAAGTTTGCACTCCCCAACAATGGAGGGGTGTTTCCTTTGTTCCACATTCTCACCAGCATGAGCTGTCACTTGTGTGACTGATCTTAGTCATTCTTACAGGTGTAAGATGGGATCTCAAAGTAGTAGTTTTGATTTGTATTTTCCTGATGGCTAAGGTTGTTGAACATTTCTTTGAGTGTTTTCAGCCATGTGAGAGTTCTCTATTCAGAATTCTCTGTTTAGATCTGTACCCCATTCTTAATTAGATTATTTGGTATTTTTTGACAACTAATTTTTGAGTTTTTTTAAAAATATATTTTGGATATTAGTCCTCTATTGGATTTGGACCTGGTGAAAATCCTTTTGCATTCTGTAGGCTGCTGCTTTATCTGATTGACAGTGTCCTTTGCCTTACAGAAGCTTTTCAATTTCATGTGATTAAATTTACTAATTGTTGCTCTCAGTGCCTATGATATCTGTGTTCTGTTCAGAAAGTTATCTCCTGTGCCCGTGAGTTCAAAGCTATTCACCATTTTCTCTTCCTTTAGGATCAGTGTATATGGTTTCATGTTGAGGTCTTTGATTCACTGGGACTTGAGTTTTGTGCAGGGTGATAAATATAAATATATTTGCATTCTTTACATGTAGACATTCAACTGTGACCAGCATCATTTGATGAAGATATTTTCTCTTTTCCAGTTTATATTTCTAATATCTTTATTTTAAAAAATCAGGTGTTTATGTCTGGGTCATCAATTTGATTTCATTTATCAATGTGTCTGTTTTTTAATGCTAATACTATGTGATTTTATCACCATAACTCTGTAGTGCAGTTACAATAACCCTGGCAGTTTTGTTACTGTTAATTCATTTTGTTACTACCAATTCATAAGCATGGGGGATCTTTACATCTTTTGATATATTCTTTAATTTCTTTCTTCAAAGAATTGAAGTTCTTGTAAAACAAGTCTTTCACTTATTTAGAGTTACCTCAAGATAGTTTATAATATTTGTGGCTATACTGAAGGGTGTTGTGGCCCTTGATTTTTCGGCTAACATTTTCTTTGGCAGATGTATCCTTTTCTTGTAATGAGTCTCCAATAGCCAGAGGTTCTCTCCTCTATCTCTTATATTCTGTTGGCTAAACTTGTTTCTGTAGTTCCTGTTCAAATTCCTAAATTTTTTACTTTCAGAATCCCCTGTTTGTGCTTTCTTTCCATTTTTAGCTCTTGAACAATTTTACTTTTTTCTTTAAAAATTTGTGTTTTCTTGGATTTTTTTATTTCTTCCAATTGTTTGTGTTTTCCTGGATCTCTATAAGAAATTTGTTAATTTCCTCTTTAAGGACCTCTATTTCCTTTATATAGTTGGGTTTAAGGTATTTTCTTGTGAATCAGATATGTTGAGATATTCAGGATCTACTATGGTAGGATAGCTGGGCTCTCCTGGGCATTATTGACTATGCTCTCATGCTGGTGTTTGGGCATCTGGGTTTGCGGTGATTATATGCATAGGTTTATTATATGCATATTCTCAGTTTTGGGGTGGGTGTTTTGTTCCTTGGTTTCTGTTTCCTCTCTGTACTTCTGGAGAGTAAAATGTGTGTGTTGCTTGTTCTACCTATCTGTTCAAGGTGGTGTGTTCTTGGCGAATTCCTGCTGGTATTGGAGCCTGGGATACAGCAATGAGTGGGAAAAGGGAGGTTAAGAGTGGATGATCTGTGGGATCCACAGGAGAAGGAAGGGAGGTGCAGCTGGTGATCTATTGCAGCACAGCATGAGGGGTGGGACTGAGGATTTGGATCTAGGGGAAGAGAAAAAGAAAGAGGGAGAGTGCGGGAATTGAAAATACATTGATTTAAAAAAATATCAAAGCCTTTTCTTTTTGTCTTTCTGATTGGAAACTTTCTGGTGATATGTATGCAAATTTACTTGCTCCTGACCCAGCAATTTTTAATGCATCTGTTAAACTCATCCAGGGTGATTTAATTTCAGGTGTTACAGCTTGCGATTCTAAAATACCAGTTGTCTTTACTTTAATAGTTTGTACAGTTCTGATGGCACGTCTCACCTTTCCATGTATTAGCATACTTTATTTACAACACCGAACAGACTGAGAACAGCTTGATTTTAAATAATTTTATGGTATCTCTATCTTGAAAAACATTTTTCCTATGGCTTATGTATTTGCTTGTGTATACATGTGTGTGGACACACAGATGTCATTGTGTGCAGGTGGTGATTGGAAGATCACGTACTGGACTCAGTTCAGTCCTTCCACTGCATGGGTTCTGCGGGACAAATGCAGGTCATCAGGCCTATAACCTCTACCCACCAAACCATTTGTTGGCACTGCATTTTCCTAATACATTGATGATCTATTTGTTGGCCTGATTGATTGCGATTTTCTTTTGTAAAACTCAGTTGCCTTTGTTTCTTCACAGTATGGTAAGTACTTTGTAACGGTATCAAGCTTTGTGGTAGTTTAAATGGAAATGGCCACCAAAGGCTCATAGGGTGTGGTACTCTGGGAAGGTGTGGCCTTGTTGGAGGAAGTGTGTCACTGGGTGCCTTTGAGGTTTCAGATGCCCAAGCAAGGCCCAAGGGCACTCTTTCTTCCTGCTCCGCTTATATCTGAATGTAGAACTCTCAGCTACGTTTCTGGCACCATTTCTGCCTGCATGCCACCATGCTTCCCACCACAATAATGGAATAAACCTCTGACTTGTAAGTCAGGCACCAATTAAATGTTTTTCTTTATACGAGTTGCCATTGGTCATAGTGTCTTTTCACAGCGATAGAAACCCTGAGACAGAAGTTGGTACCAAGGAACAGGGTGTTGCTATGACAGGCCTGACTGTGCTATTGTTTGGAAGAATGTGGACTTTGAACTAGGAAAGCCGTTAAGTGCTTTAAGTGAGGCTTAGTAGACCATACTAGTAGGATCATGGAAGAGGGGGGTGGTGACTTGAACTGTGGCTCTCCTGCTCAAGCAGCTTCAAAGGAGAAGAAGATCAGTATATGGCCTAGAGACCATTCTTGTGTTATTTTGATTAAGAATGTGGTTGCTTTCTGTCCTTTTCCAAAAATATACCTGGGGCTAAGTTAAAGATTTATAGATGAACAGCTTTGGCAGAGGAGATTTCCAAATAACCTATCTTTAATGGTGTTTTGTGGCTATTAGT
Organism: Alexandromys fortis; assembly: GCF_014885135.2. Lineage (NCBI taxonomy): Eukaryota > Metazoa > Chordata > Mammalia > Rodentia > Cricetidae > Alexandromys > Alexandromys fortis. Next base: position 9,612,403 of record NW_026067891.1, on the reverse strand, counting down.
GACCCCTCTTTTGCAGATCTATAAAGAAAAGGAATAAGATGAGCAAAAAAAAAAAAAAACCTACAATATGTACTGAAGGAGAACAGTAGCACCAGGAAGTAAGTAGAAACAGATTAAAGAAAAGCTTGATGCTAAGTGGAATAAAGGGAGTGGTGAGCAGAAGCCCACCCAGCTAAGCTTCCAACTTGTTAAAAGGACTTAAAGAAAAGCTTAGAGCCAGGTGTCAGGTGTGATGGTACATGCTTTTAATCCCAGCACTCAGGATGCAGAGGCTGGCAGGTCTCGAAATTCAAGGCCAACCTGTCAACAGAGCAACTTTGGGGACAGCCAAACTTAGGCAAAGAAGGAAATCACCAAAAAGAGAAAGCTAGTGGAAATGTATTTGAATGCAGGGGCCATGTTCCAGCCCCAGCAAGCAGCAGAACTTGGCATGGATCTGGCTTTAGAGTCAAGGATACAATGAAGAGGTTATGGAATATCCCCCGTGGCTAAGGAAAGCTCCACTGTGGCCAGGAGTGTCTCTGAATATAGGTCTACAGAGGGCATTGTGTGAAACTGTGAAAATGAAACATGGATTGCCTTAAACACCCTAAGATGCTGGAGATGCCAGAGCTGTAGGATACCTGCCGAGGAAGGCTGCTAACAGGGATGGAACCAGCCCAAGAGAAGAAGTGTGTTGCAGTCAACAAGGCTGAAAGGAGCTGGAGACCTGAAGGGCACATGGACATCAGACGTGGAGATGCAGAGTGTGACGTTTGCCCAGCTCGTTTTGGTCTTGCTTTGGTTCAAATTTGGCTCACTATACTCTCTTCCCTACATATTGGAATGGTAATGTATATCCTGTGTCATTATATGTTGGGAGCATGTGATCTGCCTTTTGATTTTGATTTTATAGGAGATTATAGTTAATAGATTGCCATGAAACTCAGAAGAGACTTTGAACTTTTAAACAGGGTTGAGACTGTGAAGACTTTTGAAGTTGGACTAAATGCTTTTTGCATTATGATATGTCTATAAGACTCTGGGAGCCAGAATGTGATGGTTTAAATGGAAATGGCCCACATTGGCTCATAGGGATTGGCACTATTGGGAGGCATGGCCTTTTTAGAATAGCTGTGGGCTTGTTGGAGGAAGTGTGTCATGGGGAAGGGTTTCTAGGTTTCAGAAGCCCAAGCCAGGCCTAGTGTCATTCTCTTCCTCCTCTCTGCCTTTCCAGATATGAAAAATGTGAATGTGTGAAAACACATTTTTTACCCCAAACCCTCAGCTACCTCTCCAACACCATTTCTGCCTGTATGGTGCCATGCTTCTTGCTGTGATGACAATGGACTAAATCTCAGAACTGTAGGCCATCTCCAATTAAATGTTTTCCTTTATAAAAATTGTTGAGGTCATGGTGTCTCTTCACAGCAATAGAAACCCTAACTAAGACATGCATATTGTGAGAGTTCTCTTTTCCAGACTCTACATTCTGCTATATCCCTCCAAACCTTGTTGATTTATGGTTTCTTTCAAGCAGAAGACTCACTTGGCCACTGAATTCAAATGGAAAAGTTTATTCTTCAGGAGCAACTTCAATCTCAGTACTTAGTTTACTGTTAGTTTGGCATTGTGTTGACTGTCCTGTGATTGCTGGAACAGCCATCAACAGGCAGTTTATGGGAGGAAGTGGTAGTGGCTCTATGCTCTGTCTCCTGATTTGTTAGGTAACATCTACTATGGGCCTTCTATTGGTGTTTATCACTTAGCATAGCGTCTTGCCATATCTGCTACCAGCAATAAGTGAAGGAGTGGAAAACTCACCGGATTCAAGTCTATTCTTTAAAATAATGACCCCCTTCAAATATTTTCCACAATTTTGTTCCTGTGTTCCTAGGTAGTACATATATAAACAAGGACGCTATGTTTATAGATTTTTCTAGGTTTGTAGGCGCAACAAAATTAAAAAAAATGCTATTCCCTTATTTGATAGGAAAATACATTCCCTCCTGGAGAGTATGTATAAAATACAACCATGTATAGTTTAACCAAACAAGTTGATGTAGAATACAACTCATGCTCCAAAATAAATAAGAAATAATCTAGTCTCAGCAAACTGTGAGAGAATATGATACAGAGAATGATTCAGAGGGCTCTGAATGATGTGTTGTATCATGTAAGTGGTTACATTAGCTTCTACAGTCATAGAATGAATGAAAATCACAAACAAATGTGTTTACCAAGCACATTGGTGGAGCTGGCAGGTAGGGAGGTTCCACAAGGCAAAGCTGTATCAGATGCAGGTTCTTGCTGCTAACAGATGACCTTCTTAGCTTTTGGATTGGTGGAAGATAATGATAAGCAGAGTTAATACCTTTTAAAGATTTTACTTGATAACCCTCAGTCAGATACAAAAAGCAGGTAATCAGTGGCTAGTGTTGAAATAGGAGCAGCGGGGCTGCTTCCCCAGCACCCCAGCCGCCTGGCTAGCTTATGCCCCGAAATAACAACACACAAACTGTATTCATTTAAGCACTGCTTGACCCATTAGCTTTAGCCCTTACTGGCTAATTCTGATATCCCGATCAACCCATCTCTAATAAACTGTGTAGCACCAGTCTTACCGGGAAAGATTCAGCATGTCTGACCTGGCGGCTTGCTTCATCTCGTGCATCTGCCTGGGAGAGGGGAGCATGGCCTCTCTCTAGAGAGCAGAGCTGTCGAGTCTGAGCTCACTTCTTCTTCCTCCCAGCATTCTGTTCTGTTTACTCCACCCACCTATGTTTTAAGCTATGAGGGCCAGCCAAGCAGTTTCTTTATTTTTTAACCAATGACCTTCCTCCATCAGGCTAGTAAGAGGACAAAGATTGTCCGAGATAGTTTTGCCTCTTGGTCTGTCACATTCTACTTGTCCACAATAACTAAATTCTTACCAATCAGCCTGTGGATATTCAACAGAGATGTGGCTTTTTTCTTGCTTCAGTTCACACATGCATAGTATCATGGTCTTAAAGTGGTAGCTTTTAGTCTCACAGTCTTAAGGTGGTAGCTTTTAGTCTCACGGTCTTAAGGTGGTACTTTTTAGTCTCAAGGTCTTAAGGTGGTACCTTTTAGTCTCTTATGAACAAGAGCTCTCCAAATGTGAGAGCATCTCCACAGCATCTCCTTAGTGTCTACCAGCATGCTTCACAACTACCCCAGCATGCTGATGTAGCCACAGATAACAAACTAAATTCAAAACCTAATGGCCTGGAGATGCTCAAAATACAAAGAGCAACTAGGTACTTGAAGGAGTCATTTTTTGGAAGAAGGGATCTTCACTTAAAGTATTTTCTTCACTGAAAAAAAAACAATCTTAAGTTTTATGTTTTATTTTAAAAACTCAGAAATAGCTACAATGCCAAGCATAACACTGAGTCCTCTGAGTTAACACTGCTGGGGGAGTGCCAAGCATCCATCACAATGGAAAGCACTGAAAATCTCACCAGGGGAAGTGAGAGTGAAAACGAAGCCCATAGAGTTTTGGAGTCAGGCACTCAGAACTCAGATTTAGGTTCCAATCTGAATAACAAGATACAGTTTTACTTAAGTTCTATAATGTTACCAATTCTCATTTTTAAAATGCTACCTTTGAATTTGTAATGGCAAGGGGCACATAAACTCTGGGCAAAGAAACATTAATTGGTTTTTGATCTTAGAAGAGTATTTGAAGGCACTAGTGATCTTCAGATATTTTGACATGGTCCAAAACCCCAAACCTCTGGGCCCCTGTAGCTGTAAACAGAAGGTGATTGGCAGAAGTAAATTCACCTCCCAGGAGAGAGGAGGGCATTGGTGTTGAAAGTCTATAAGACCTTTCCTCGGACCTCATAAGAAATTCCATTATTCCAGAATTCTAACATGATTGAAAACTCGGGCATCAGTCACTTTCAGAAGCTAATCATATTCTTAACAGCCAGAACAGTGTGACTTTGGCTTAAGATAGGGCAAACTTGTTTCTTTCCCTTTTGGTGGGGGTCAGGTTGGAGCAGCCGGGTGGAGGGGCTTTAACGAGATTGAAAACAGCTACGACTCTGAAAAGCACTTGGATAAAGTTCTGTTAACAGCCCAACCTTTGTCTTCATTCAGAAGGTCATCCCCAAAGGTTCTGAGAAGTTTATTTTACCCATAAAATAAAAAGTGACACTAGGTCATTTTCCCCTCCTAGTACTATGTTAAAATCATCACGACATGTTTGGGGGGTTTATTGAATCTAATTGAACACTTTTCTTAGGACAGTCAGGCCTTCAAGAAGGAACTGTCCAACCCACAGTTCTGAAACCAGGAGACAATGTTAAGAAGCTGTAGAGAAACTAGTGAGTCATGTGTCTCTGGCCTCACACACATTGTGGATTGCACAAAGACTAATCATGTTTATTTATGTATTTCTGAGAAATTAATGGAGGTGAAATATTCAAACTGTCAACTGGGTCACCTCACTTCTAGTGACTCCTGATGCCAGGTGCCATTTTAGGCAGTAGGCATGCCTTATGGTACCTCCAAAAGAGCATGTAACAGACACCTATCCCTTGATTAATAACTTTAATTAATTAACAACTTTAATAAATGCAGGATGAAATACAGAGGATAGAGAACATATATATTATATTAATTATATATTATGCACAGAACACACACACACACACATATATATATATATATATATGCATTTATTAAGTAAGCTTTAAAATAGGAACAGCCAAATCACCTGCAGGAAGCAGAGAATCTGGTAGTCATCTGGTTCTTGAAGCTGGATGGCTCAACAGTCAAAGACATCCCATAATACCTGTCTCTCACTGAGGGGCCACATCTGATAGTTATTCAGTCCACAAGGCTTAATACCTCAATACCTGGCACTAGAATCCAGAAGGATTGAGGAGACCAGCTGGTTCCTAGCTCATGATGGAAGCTTAGAGGTGCTGGTTCTGCTTTCACAGAAGGAAACAGCAACAACAAAGGGGCAAATCTGCTCAGCAGCAAGAAGGTGGACAAGTGAGCCAACCTGAGACTAATCTCCCCCCTTCCACATCCTTTTGTGTCTGGGCTGCTACCAGAAGGTGCTACCCACAGTCTGTGTGGGCTCCCCCATCAGTTAAGGCAATCAGGACACTGCTTCAGCTGAGCTCCCTAGTCAGGTTATTCTAATCTTTGGCTGTCATGTCTGTGGTGCTGTTCACTGCACTCCATCAGATGCTAGGGATGCAGTAGTAGCCTTCCATGAAGTGTGTTCTCTAGTGGTAGGGACCAAGTGTTAGACCTGCATCCGTGAAGGTAAATGCACAGTTCTAGACTCACCTAGGGATTCTCCATGGATGTTTCGCTAAAGTTATAGGTTACATGATGGTATCCATGTACCCCACGTAATTTACAACATTATGAACCACATTTAGCTCAGTTCAACATTTCTGTCACCATACCAGAAGCAAGTACTATACAGACTGATAGTCAGAATGTACCCTCCTACAGAGTTGGCCTTTCAAGAAAGATTTCTTGGAAGATAATGTCAGATGTAACGAATCTGAACTATGGTACACGTGTACAAAGACCATAAATGCTTTTCATGTGAAACTTGAGAGGGGTGAAGATGTACCATTTAACAACAACAACCACCTTTTTATTTGAGTGCTGTTTTGTACCCCTTGAAGTACTTTTGCTTTTGCCCTTTGTTTTCCTACTGTATCTTTGTTTTTAAGCCCAGTCTGCATTACAATCAGTTATACATCCTCCCAAACATTGGATGATTATTGATATATGGAGGGTCTTTTCCCTTCACTACTTTGCCAGCTCTAACCCTTGACCCAGTAATCTTCCTCTTCTGATCAGCAGAGTCTGCGATAGGCCATATCCCACTTGCCCTCACAAGACTGTATTTCTAACCTATAACATATCTATTATTTCCTTATCATGTATGTTTAATCCATGTATGTTGTTCTTTGTTTAAATTATAAACTGTTTGGCCTATCAGTTCAGACTTACCATTAGCTAGCTCTTACAACTTAAATTAACCCTTAATTCTTGTCTAGCCACGTGGTTTGGTACCTTTTCCAAGTAAGGCATTCTCATCTTGCTTTCTCTGTGTCTGGCTGGTGACTACATCTCTGCCTTTCCTCTTTTCAGAGTTCTCTTAGTCTGGTTGCCCCTCCTATACTTCTTGCCTAGCTACAGGCCAATCAACATTTTATTAAACCAATACGAGTGACAAATCTTTACAGTGTACAAAATCATTATCCCTCAACAGATGATAATCATAAACTTTCACAAAAGACTTAATCTGACCTCTTGATGGTTTTCTTCTTGCCCATGACTGCTGTCATTTTGCCAGAGCCAGTTGTCATTTCTAATCACCAGAGCATTGCTATGTGGGGAAGGAGTGCCATGGCATCCTTGATGTGGCAGATATCATGACCATAGCAACACTTATGAAGGAAAACATTTAATTAGGTGGCTTATAGTTCAGAAGTTCAGTCCATTATCATCATGGTCAAACATGGCAGTGTCCAGGCAGACATGATAGAGGTAGCTGAGAGTTCTACATCTTGCAGGCAACAGGAAATGAACTGAGACACTGGGTGTGGCTTGAGAATATATGAGACCTCAAAACTTGCCTCCAAAGTGACACACTTCCTCCCACAAGACCACACCTACTCTTACAAGGCCACACCTCCTAATAGAGCCACTGTCTTTGGGGCCATTTTCTTTCAAACCATCACATTCCCTTTCCTGGATCCCAAAGGCTTAGCCATATCATAATGCAAAATGCACTAGGTCCAACTTCAAAAGTCCTATTTCAGTTGGGTAGTGATGTCGTACGCCTTTAATACTAGCACTGGGGAGGCCTCAGAGGCAGGTGGATCTCTGTAAATTCAAGGCTAACCTGGTCTACAGAGTGAGTTCCAGGAAAGTCTCTAAAGCTACACAGCGAAACCATATCTTGAAAATAAAAAATAAATAAATAAAAGTCCCATTGTCTCTCATGGTATCATCCATGATTAAAAGTTCAGAATCTCTTTTGAACTTCCAACATATAATGTCACAGGATATATATCACCTTTCCAAAATGTAGGGGAGAGAGCATAGTGGGGAAATCCAGACCAAAGCAAGACTGCAAACCAGTTGGGCAAACTCCAAACTCTGTATTTCCATGTCCAATGTCAAAACTCTCTTCAGATTTTCAACTCCTTTCAGCTTTGTTGTCTACAACACACTTCTTTCTCTTGGGTTGGCTCCACTCCGTTAGCAGCTTTGCTCAGCAGGTGTCCCACAGCTCTGGCATCTCTAACATAATGGGGTTTCCAAGGCAATCCAGGCTTCAATTTCACAGCCACAGGAAATTGCCTCTGTAGGACTCCATTCAGGGACACCCCCGACACAGGTCTGGCCTCAGCAACTTTCCTTAGTCATAGAGACAAATTCGAAAGTCCTTTCTTCTATCCTTAACTCCAGAACCACATGGCTGAAACTGCCAAGGGCTGATGCTTACTGGGGCTGGAACATGGACCCTTCATTCAATCATATCTTACCCAGCTTTCTGTTTTTGATGGTTTCCTTCACTGCCTAAACTTGGCTGTTCTGGAACTTATTCTGTAGACCAGGCTGGCCTCAGACTCAGAGGCACAAGCCTCAGTCTCTGGGTGCTGGGATTGAAGGTGTGCACTACCACAAAGCCTCAGTCTCTGGGTGCTGGGATTGAAAGTGTGCACCACCACAAAGCCTCAGTATCTGGGTGCTGGGATTGAAGGTGTGCATTACCACAGTTGGCTCTAAGATTTTCTTTTTTTTTTTTTCACAATTTGGGAATTTAACTGGGTGTGGTCTTGCCCTGAAGTCACAACTCCCTTTATTCCATTTTTTAATCTGTTTATCTCTATTCCAATGCCTGGTACTCATTTTCTCTTCAAATTTGACATTTTGTAATTTACCCTGCTCAGCTTGCTCTTTTCCATTATAAATCTGTGTAAGGGTGACCATCAATAACCATACAACGGAGTCTATACTAGGCTGTTTTGAGAATTCCTCAGCCAAGAGAATTAATCCAAATCTCTTCACTTTAGCCTCAAGTAGACTCTTCAGACAGGGGCACAAAACAGCCACATTCTTCACCAAAACTATCACAAGAATGATCTCTAGGCCACATGTTAATATTTTTGTCCTCTGAAACCTCTTGAGCCAGGCCCCACAGTTCAAATCATTCTCAACACCACTGTCTTCCATACTCCTACTAGCATGGCCTGTTAAGCAGTACTTAAGGCATTCCACTTGCTTTCCTAACCCAAACTCCAAATTCCTCCAAAGAAAAATATTTCAGAAATACCCCAGTCCCTGATACCAACTTCTGTCTTAGTTGGAGTTTCTATTGCTGTGAAGAGATACCATGACCACAACAACTCTTATAATAAAAGCATTTAATTAGTTGGCTTACAGATCAGAGGTTCAGTCCATTATCATGGTGGAACTTGGCAGTGTGCAGGCATACATGGTGCTGGAGAGGTAGCTCCATAGGGAGTAGCACTATTAGTACGTATGACTTTGTTGAAATAGATATGGTCTTGTTGGAGGAAGCATGTCACCATGGGGGAGGGCTTTGAGGTTTCATATGCACAAGTTATACCCCGTGTGATACACAGTCTCCTTCTACTATCTATGGAGCAAGACATAGAACTCTCAGTTTTTTCTCCAGCAACTCGTCTGCCTGCACACTGTCACGCTTCTTGCCATGATGGTAATAAGCTAAACCTTTGAAACTGTACAAACAAGTTATTTGGATAAATTGAGTTAATACAAGCCCTAAAATAATTCTCCAGCTAAAGTGAATAGAGCCATTTCCTTTTGCTTTGTTTGTTTCTTTGTTTCTAGTTCTTCACTATTACTCGTATCTATTTTTCCTGATTTTTTGATATTGTATTTTAATTCCAATGTTTATCCCTTCCCTTTCCTCCCTTACTGCCCACCCATATCCCCATTCCTGGTGTCCTTCAAATTCTTGGCTTTTTAATTAATTGCTATTGCTTGCATGTAGTGTTTACATATACATATATATATTCCTAAATATAGCTGTTGAGTCCATATGCTACTTGCATGCATTTTTCTTAAGGCTGACCATTTTGTACCAGGCAACCAAATGGTGCTCTCTTCCCCATTTCACATTTTAAGTCAACAACAAGGTTTCAGCAACTGACTAAAGATACTGAGGCCTTCAATCTTCCTCTGCTTGTAAGTGGCCTGAGGTGATCTGTGAAATGTCTCACTACTTTCTGGGTCCAGGAACCCCTACAAGGTCTTGCGATTCAAGGGACTCACATGTTCATGTTCATTTTGAGGAAGAACACCGTTGACATTGCTCAGGCTATCAAGGTGCACTTACCCCTATATTTGGAGGATGGCCACTTCAAATAGTGATAATATGCCATCGAAGCAATACAATGTGGGTGTGCCCAAGTCAAACAGTGGGGTTGGACACCAGGGAGCAGTCTAAAAAGAGGAATACATTTCTGCTGCATGTCTGTAAAATTGCAGAGAGAGATGCCGAACTGAAGAGCTTGGGTGCAAATGGATATGTCTAGGAGAACGGAGCACCATGCTAAGCCATAACATGTCCAGAAGTTATGGTGGGGGTATGTATGCCCTCATGCCACACTGAGGAGATCCTCGCTGATAAGGAACAAAGTGCCTGTAAACCAGAGAAGAAGCTCCACAGAGGAGGTAGCTTTTGGGGATGGGGCTTACGAGGGAACAGGAACATATATCTCAGGAATACAATCAACATTTAAAAAAGCAAAATAAATAAATAAAGTTATCGAACAAGATACAGGTGTTAGTGAACCCAGCTTAGGACACGTGTAACAGGTGAATTAACTTTTGTGGGTTGTGTGCTGGGGGTTGGGGAGCAGGAAGTGAGAGGCACATGGGGCAGTTCCAGAAAGGTGATGTGGGGAACTTGCACTGGTCCTCTGAGGGAGATGGCTTGATCTGATGAAGGAATCAGGAATGGAGTATGGCTTGAGGAGAGTACGTGATAGAGCGGCAGGTAATGAGACTCGAAGGTAGTGAGGCTGGCCCACCTGATGCCCACCAACCACGCACGATGGAGAGTGACAGGAAGCTGTAGAAGGTTCTGCAATGCAAAGTATCATGATCTAGTCATTTTTGCTTCTCCAGTACTACTTGCCTGCTCTGTTTCTTCTTCAGTGTGTGTGTGTGTGTGTGTGTGTGTGTGTGTGTGTGTGTGTGTGTGGTGTGAGAGATGTGTGTGACAATACAGGTATGTGTATGCCACAGTGTGTATATGGAGGTCAGAAGTCAGTTCTCTTTTTTACTGTGAGTTCTGAGGCTCAAAACCAGGAAACACTCCCATCCACTGGGTTTCTCATTGACCTCTCCTGCTGGCATCTTAAATTACATGGTAACACGGGTGGTAATGAAAAGATGGATTGAGGTCAACAGATGCTTTTTAATATCTAATTTATTTTGTACAAATAAGTCCAATTAATTATATTTGAAGGTAAAAACACGGGGAATTATTTATAAATAATTTCTCACTTGTTTGACCCTTATCCTGAGCATCCAGATCTTCACAGAGATGCCTCCATTTGTCTTTCAATGAGCAATGATAAAATCAAATTTTTATTAGAGGCTGGCATGCTATCACAGCTGCTCGCATGCATTTGATTGTGCTATTTTTCACTCTGTGTCTTACTACAATTTTTCTTGTATAGATAAGTCAAACAACTTGAACAAGGTTCTGTGATTGGTGGCTGAGAGCATCTAAATTCAAACCCCAGCAGCCTGACTACAAAGACCCCTCTTAACATCCCCACCACACAGCACGCTGTCTCCCTATCTCCAATCTTATTTCCAATTAAAAACCTAACTAATATGTTCTACTGCTTTAGGCAGTAGGCTGGATGTTCTCTGCACACATCTATGTATTTTAATTATCCGTGCAGTCTCTGTCTTGCAGAGACGAAGATAACAGAACACGCCCTGCACTTCAGAATGCTCAAATGCTGAGGCACCCCCAGCTTTCCTCACACCATCTCCTAGGTACGCTGTAAAGCAGGCTGGAGAGAGGACTCGCCTTGTTTGCCTTCAGTGTTATTTCCTCGAAGAGCTTCCAGCTTGTAACTGAGAAATGATTTCCAGCTTAAGAAAACCCGCAGACACTAGTTTCTCCTTGGCAAACTCTAAACTAGAAGGATGTGCAAATATCTCAGACACATTGTAAGGGATGTTGAAGGAACTTGTCGACAGTGATGGAAGCTAAGAGGAGCGATGAGTCTGTTAGGGGCAAGTTGTTCAAACCTCTACGTTGCCAAATGTCCAGACAAAGCAGGATCCTGATGATTTCAGCGAGGATAAAGTGCTGGCCAAGTATGGCACTTTTGAAAGCCACTGTCTAGGTGGGACAACAGGTACAAACCTGGACGAGTCCATTCTGCCAAAGCAGAGTGCCTGACACTTGAGGTAGATCAGCTGTGTTATATCAAAGCTCATTTCTGGTTAGTGAACTCATTTTTACCTACAGCTTCCAAACCTTTCATTTATTCTTGAATCTTTTAGAAATAACTTCAGATACATAAAGCTATGCTATCAGAATATTTTCTTTTTTAATAAAGTGAATATTCTTTAAGTTTCCAGTGTTGCTTTCTTTTTATTCATTTTTAAAATTAGCATACATGGTTATGAGTTTATAATATTATTTTGATATGATTTTTATTTTTATTTTTTTGGTTAAGCTTTAGAGTTGGTGTTTGTCCAAAGTGAGGCAGGTAAGAGGTCGGTAGTTGAAGTGGATGAAAAAAGAACTCTCAGGAGGAAGAGTATGGGTTTTAATCCTAAAAATTCTGTGTTTCTTAAACACAAGCTTGCCAGAAGTGTATTAGACAGAAGTCGGTCAACATCAAGTTACTTGTCAAGGATGTAAACATGGTTCTAGTGTCTAATTCATTATATGCATCATCGCTGTAAAGAACCTGGCATTTAATTTGGGAGAGAGAAGTAGGAACTACCAATTAAAGGTGCAGATGTCTCCAACACAATGATGACAGAGGTGGCAGTGAGAAACAGGAGATGCCAAAAGATGTATCTAATATCTCATTTATTTTCTACAAATATTTAAGGAATTAAATTGATTAGGTTTAAAAGTAGAAACACAGATAAATATTTACATACAATTTCACCTTGTGACTTTAAATAGAACCAGGAAATGGAAAACAGTGGTTTGACAGCCAGAAGAAGAGAAAAGGAGATCATGCAAGCCAGAGATTATAGAAGTTACAGTGAAGGAGGCATTGGCTTGAGATGTGACTCACGGTCTGCATGTGTTGGCATTGAGTTGGAGCATAGAAAAGGCCTTGAGAATGAGGTGCAGACTCCACAATGGCCTTTGCGGGAGGTCCACATGTGGGAAGGACAGAAGACATCTCTAGTCAGTCATGCCGTTTCTACCACTTGGTTCTCTGGAACTCAAGGCAGGGACAGATAGGAGAGATAGATATAGAGATAGAGATGGAGACAGAGATGGAGAGGTTAGGGGAGGGGGAGAGAGAGAGAGAGAGAGAGAGAGAGAGAGAGAGAGAGATAGAGAGAGAGAGCTTTTCATCTTTGGAAGAACACAGGAACTCTTTTCCTCCATTCCTCCGATGAATTTCATCTTGGAATACAGTTTCTTTAGGGCTGATCCCACCTCTGTTCCATAGAGCAGAACCAGTACAAAAGCTTGCCCTGGGGATGGGCAAATACAGAGAAAACAGGCTGTGAAGAATTCCCTTCCATCTTGCCATCTTTGGGGTCCTCATTCCCACCTCCTATTCAGAAAGAGTTTCTCCTCAATATTTACATGTCTATGTGTACTGCACTATCTTGGAATTTCTGGTGTTCTTAAATAAAAGTCTGGAATATGGCAAAGGTATCCTCTGTGGGCATAATTAAGGAAGTCCACAAGAGTCCAGAATAAAGGATAACAAATATTTATTTGGGGAAAAAAATCTCATGATAAGGCCAGAGAGCTGTGGTCCCCTGCTCTGTGGGTGCTGGAAGCTGTAAACAGAACTCTGACCACCAGCCAGGAGAGCAAGCAAACTTCCTGTCTGTGCTTATCAGTCCACATGTAGTATCTCAAACCATGTTCTAGTGGGCTGGTACCCATAAGGCCATTGGGTGAAAGAATTTCCACAACACTTCCCTCTTTTGTCTAAATAAGAGGAGTCTAAACCTAAGACAAAACTATATATAATATGAATAAATATAAAGTATTGTCCTGGGGAAAGAAAGGGCAAAAACATACACAAAAATAGAACCAAAAATAACATGAAAAACATCACACAAGAAACATGTCCAGTCTAAGGTAACAGAGATTATTTCAATATTTGTCTTATCCCGAGGAGTCTAAGTCATTCACTAGAAATATCTTAGTTAAGTTTTAAGAGGAAAGTAGCTATGAACAACTTCAACCCCATCAAAGAACTGAGGAGGAAATTAATATTATCTGAGTAAGTAGGAAGAGCAAGCAAATGACTTCCAAAATGTTCAAGAAATGACAGAGACCTAGCTGGCTATCTGAACAATCATCCAAAGTTTCTTTTGCAGTGTTGGGGCAACTAACTTTGGCTAAGACCTAAAGCGTCTGACAGACCATTTTCAGAAGCAGGAAATTTTGAAAGACTGTCCCACCCTGTCTTGGCAAGGTTTGGCTGTTATCTGTGCTTGCAACCTGCTTTAGACAGTAGTCAAGGCAAAGGCAGTACTTTGCCCAAGGCCAGTTTTACCAAGAAGACAATAATTCCCACAACAATCCCCCTCAAAAATTTATACCTGTAATAGTTTGAATGTGAAATGTCCCCCGAATGCTAAATGCTTGGCTCCTCACTGGTGACATGATTTGTAGAGGCAATAGAAGCTTTAGGAGCTAGGTCCTACTTGAGAGAATAGGTCAGTGGTGTGTGTCTTTGAAGGTTATGAAGTGGCCTTAGTTCCCTCTCTAGCTCTCTAATTGCTCTTTGCCACAAGGTGAAGATCTTCCTGTGCCATGCACTTCTCTGCCATCACATTCTTCACAGTCCCTTGGGGTCAAACAGCCATGGTGTAAACCCTCTGAAGTCAAGAGCAAAATGCACCCTACTCTCTTTAAGTCATTTCTGTCAGATTTTTCTCATAATGAAGAAAAGATACACTGTGACTTAATTTCTGTTTCCAGTTCTGAGAGTATTTTTTTGACTGTTTCTTTGTGTAGAGTTTAATTGTCACCAAATGGGATAATAGTGTAAACAGTTTCTACCTGGTCTTAGCTGTGATTTTAAATCCTCATTTCATTTTAGGAGCATAGGTACAGTACTGGAGAGATGGCTCAGTATCTCAGAGTGAGTACCGTTCCTGCAGAGGACTCAGGCTTGGTTCCCAGCACCCACAACACAGCTCACTGTAACTTATAACTCTGGTTCCAAGTCTTGATGGCAGAAGATACAAAATAATCCCACAGTAGTTCAGAATTACATATAATAAAGGGTTATTTATTTAGGGGTAGACTCACAGATCACAGTCCTAGATCATGGTCCTCTGCACGAATGGGGAACAGGAACCAAATCTAGCAGCTGGAAGCAAGAGAGCAAGTGCACGCTTTACAGCTGCATTTATAGTATAAGAGATCACACTCAAGTGGGTTGGTATCTTAAAGGCTGGTGGCTGAAGAAGCTCCCACAGCAATGTCTGAACTCTGTAGGTTCCTTCATGTATGTATAGCAATAAATATGTACTCAAGCATGTGTGTGCATGCATATGTACTTCTCAACATATGCACACACATAAATAAAAAACATTAATTTAAAAAAAGAATCTTGGTACACAATGTAGTGGTGCTAACAAAATTATGTAACAAAACTTCATAATAGGTAATGTAACATATTGTTCCTATCATATATGTATGGTTTAGGGATTATGGTTTAGGGATTATGACAGTGAGCTGCTGTGATGGCTAGGATTGTCAATTCAACAAAATCTAGAATCATGCAGGAAACAAAACCTGACATATCTGTGAGAACATTTTTAGACTTGGTTAACTGAAGTGAGAAAACCTGTTCTGGCAAGGGTGGCACAATTCTATTGGCTGGAGTCCTAGACTAACTAGAAATGAGAAAGTGACCCAACAGTTGTGTTCGTTCTCTTTCCTTCCTGACTAGGATTGCGATGTGACCTGAGACCATACTCTGCCAGGAGAGACACTATCCTCAAACCAAGTCAAAACAAACCCTTTCTTAAATGGCTTCTGTCAGTCATTTCCCCACAGCCACGAGGAAAGTCATCAATGTATCTGTATTCTCTCCAGTAGATACTGAGGAATTTACCCAGAATTGTCTCCAGGGTAATGCTGATAAATTGATCTGTTGAGTGATTAAGCTGTTGAATGAACAGAGAGAGAGACTGCTTTTCTGCCCTGACTGCTCCCTCTGTCACACCTCTTTGAGTTTCCCGGGGTTCTATTTGCTACTGTTGGCTTTGTATCCCAAATGGAATTTTCCCACGAGTAAGGCAGCCACATAATTTACTTAAAGCAAGACTTTTGAGAGGAAAAAGAGAACATGGCATGCTGGGGAAATGCATGGCTGCTGGAATTAGTTTGGGAAAACTTTTCATTGTACAAATCTTTCACTTCCTTCTTTAGATTTATTCCAATTTTTTTAAGGTTACTGCGAATGAGATTTTTTTTTTCACCTGGATTTCATTCCCAATATGGATTTTGCTGGTACATAGAAGAGTTATTGAGTTTTGTGCAGCAATTTTGTATCCTGCTACTTTGTTGAATATGTTTAAAGACCTTTTCTGGACAAAATCATACCATTTGCAAATGATGATGCCTTGGTTTCTTCCTCTCCTATTTGTGTCTCCTGTTCTCCTGTTCTTTAGGTAAAGCACTTCGTTGAGCAGGAGTGTGCACAGTGAACATCTTTTTCTTGTTCCTGATTTTAGTGTAAATGCTTCAAGTTTTTCTCCATTTCCCACGTTGATGGCTATGGGGTTATATAGTTCACCTTTGTTATGTTAAGATACTACCTCATATCCCCAGATTCTCCAGGTCATTCTTTCCTTACTTTTTACACACACACACACACACACACACACACACACACACACACCCCAGAATTAGTTCTTTGAGAATATTGTGCATATTCATTATTTTCACCTTCCCTCCCCCAACTTTCTAGTTCCAAATCTCATTTTTTTTTTCACTTTAAACCATAGAGAGGTGATGAAATTAGGTCAATGATTGGATTTGAAATCAGAAATTTTCTCTGATTTTCTTTATTTAAAAACATACACACATGCTTTGTGAATGGAGTGCGGGTTGCTATTTCTTCATCTTTGACTATTAATATTAAGATACAATCGAAAGGGGTGGGCTGGGGAGAAGCTGGGCTTTCGAATCTATCTCTTTGCTGCGTAAGTGACAAAAGTTAAAAGGCAGTAATTTAGGAAACTTACATGTGACAGCGGATGATAGATGGAAGCTGGCAAGGCTGCAAAATGAGAAACATTTAAATCGCATATTAGAATAGATCAAGCCCGTGCTCCAGTTTGTGTCAGCAACTTTCCTTTGCTACACCGAGTCCTCACTGGCCTGGAACTCTGGTTCACTTTGAAGATGGATTTTAAAAGTAAGATGTTTATGCTTAGTTGCTTAATAATGCCACCTGCACTGAGACTCCAGGGATAAAATCAAACAACATGGTACTGGGTATTTTCTATGGGATCTTCCTGTGCCTGCAACTCAGAGCTCTGTGTATATTGTGAAGTTCTGGAGAACCTTGTAGCGAGGCTTCCCTTCCCTGTTCACATGTAGGGCCCTGAAGGACAGGGACTGGGTTAATTCATCACTCTATTGGGCTTTGGAAGGCAATGCTGCTCTGGTGGGTATGCCTGAAGTTTCACTTCACTGCGACAGCTTGGCCACTTCTCAACGCTCCCTTACTTTACTCCCATGGCTTCTGTACCCGGTCATCAAGATGCAGGCACTCACTTTGTCTGCCACTTCCATGCAGTGAGCTCCTGGAGGACACAGCGAATCCCGATTCATCTTGGGAATCCCAGCCACTGGCACAGGATTGAGCTACGGTGGGCATCTTCTAGGTGCCTGAATCAGTCAGACCTTACGCCATTCAACAAACTGTAAAATCCTCCTTCTTGTGCTTGAGAGCTCATAGACTAGCAGTTTTGTTATGGGTAGGTATGTTTCTGAGAGAAAATTACTTCTTTCTCTCAATAACTAGCCTGAAAAATTTCTCACTATTAATATATTTTATCTGTTAAATAGAAACAACACTACTATATTCCTATAGCTTTTCCCTTATACATTTTATTTCTGAGACCACCTTCTTGATCATTGTCAAAATGCATGGAGACTTAGAGTTGGGGAGAGAATAAAAGTGTGTTTAATGACAACTGGGGGGGGGAGGTGTTTTCCTCCTTGTGGTCTCATAGATCCCAAAATGGAACCATGAGGCCTTCAAGAATCCTGCTCTTAGCAAAACTCCCAAAGGGGCTCTGATGCTGGAAAAAGATGGTGTGGAGGAAGAAGAGGGCACAGTTCATTCTTGCTCCCACAGGTGCTTACTTACTTTACAGCATCTCTGGAGCAGGGGGATTGAGTCATACTATTCTCTGGGCATGTCTACCTTCTGTGTTGATGGTGTCGGTGTAAACAGTGTCTGTGTTATGGTCGTACTTCCCTTGCACAGGAGGTCCTAGGGCAGTCCTTCTTCAGATCCCTCTACAAAGTATGGGCTTTGATTTCCAGATACCTCCAATATTTACTTTACTGAGAGCTGAGAGAACAAGAGATGCCACATTTACGTTTAAATGTCTAACTGTGTCAGCATCTGCCAGTTTTACATCAAGGGTTAGCTATGCCTCAGTGTTTGAGAGCTTAGGTTTTACATGGTCAAACTCTGTGTTTAAATGGTATACATGCTGAGAAAATTGCCTGGATTTTTGGAGCCTTGTTTTCTTTCTCAGTAATTTAAATAATAAGATCAAACAGGAATAAGGGTTGCTGTGAGAGAAGGTCAAACGACAAAAGCAGGTGAGATTTTCAAATGGCCATTGGTATATCAAGAAAAGCAAATTTGTTTCAACTGTTAGCCTTGTTTATCTGATTCCCCTCTTCTTGTTTAATAGATAATAGTCTTTGGGTATAGCAGTTTAGGAAGTTAATATGAAAAAGGTTGAGAGGGCTGGCCCTTGTCTTACAGGAAATGGACACTGAATTGCTTCCCCATGTCTAGAGCCCTTTCATCTGTATCTGTCCGTTGAAGTTCTCACTGAACCAGCAGCATGGGAGACATGAGCTGGACACACAGTGCCACACTGCAAAGAGGCTGGTGATTTGAAAAATGATAGAAGTCTACACTAAGCCTGTATCAGATCAGAATCAGGTTCCAGAACAGTCTGTTTATATATGAGTACAGGCCAAATCCCCAGGATTCTCAGCAAAGCTTTATCTACACATCCAAAGGACTCAGTTACCAGAAGGCAACAAGGGCTCATAATAAAGGTGAACAACTTGTTTAGCCACAAGTAAGTAGATCTGTTCGTTTAAATGATGTCACCATTTCATTCTAGAGAGTGCTAGGTGCTCAACACAAAGGCAGAAGTGAGGATATTGGTTTGTCTGCAAAACTAGAATTAAGATCCAAACAGAACAACCAGTTAGCCCAAGTGGAATCTTCTAACTACACCCATAATCATCCGAGGAGAAAGAGACAGGCTCAGGAAAAGAACGTTCTTAAAAAGCAGAGGGACATATCCAAGTTTTCTTGGGCTCTAGTGGACAGAAACATTGAGAATCAGCTTGCTTGTCTAGTGGTTGTAGATTGACATCAAATAGCAGAAAAAAAATCAGTCACTTTTGGAGTCATTCTCTTGTTCCATTTCAACAGACACCAAGGAGAAGAAGCCATCTGTATAGGCGAACATCAAGGACAAAGAGCTGCGTCAGCTTGAGTTTAAGGGGAGAGGATATTCTGAGCAGGGAGTGATCCATCCGTGTGTTGGGAGGGAATCCATGGCTGTAGAGCAGGTGAGAATGGGACACACAACAGAACCCAGCAGACACGGTTTGTGGCTTGGGCTGATGTTGAGAGCATGGTTCTGATAGAGTATAAGGCCAGAGCTGGCTCAGACAGAATTTCCTGTGCTTGCTAAGGTGTCTGGTAAGCACACGAAGATGGGAAAAGAGTCCAGGATGACTTTGACTTCTCTTCGAGGATTAAATGGATTGCAGGCATGCACCTGTGCACCTGGTTTAGGGAGCACTGGGGCCCAGCATTCTCCTAATGGAGCTTCCCTCTATCCCAGTGCAATGCTGTGGCTCCTTTGGTTCTCCTGCCTTTGTTTCTTGTGCTTTTGAGCCAACCATGAAATCCCTGCCATGACAAAGAACATGGAGGAAGCTTCTGGTTCAGGTCCTAGATTTAAGGGTTTGTTTGTTTGTTTTTTTGTTTCCTCACAGTTTGGGTTACGGTTTACATGCAGGGCAAGGCAAGATTCCGATTTCATTCTCCTGTACGTGAGACCCTATTTTCCTCAATACTGAACAATATTGAAGATAATGTTCTTTACCAATGACATGTCTTTAGCACCCTGGTCAAAGCATTGCTTTAAAGTGACAGGGTGGAGGCAGCCAACCTCAGCTTTACACATGGGACCTTCCGCTGCACAAGGTTTCTCCTAGTTCTAGCTGAGGTTGAGACGAGACTATTTTGTGCATATTTGCTTTAGGGCTTCTTTTTGTTCGGTGAGTTTATTTTGCTTTTGTTTTTGTTTATGTCCCTGGAGAGTTTACCTTTTTAAACCATGGTTACTTAAAAGAGCAATTTCTTGGCAAATTCTCAGGACCAAACAGTCCACTGGTATGGCATTTCCTTCAGATCCACATGTCTTTTATCCGTGATGTAAAAAGGCATTAAAGCCCAACTTTACCCAGAATCCTCTAAAACAGATTGCACTCAGACTGAAGCCACTCACATGAAGAATTCATTTACCTCATCCCTTTTTTAAAAAGAATTACCACAGATATATGAAGTCCTCATGAAAAATAGATGGCAGGAAAAGGTTCCACATGAAGAGGGGAGCTTCCAGTGACCGGGTCAAAGTGAGCTGGAGAAAATGGGTCCTGGAGAGGGGCCACCATAGAGCTTGTCAGCATCCAAGGAGACCAGCCGAATTCCTGCACGTGAGCCAGAAAGCCAGCTGCACTTCTGGGAGATAGAGGCTGACTGTTTTCCAGAGATGGCCTTAGATTTTTGAAAATAGAGCAACAAAAAGAAATATGTCTTTACTCCATACCATTTCCGGTTACCCTCACAAGTTGGCAGATTCAACTCTCTTTTAAGACACCACACACACATCCCACAAACATGCATTTCATATATATATATATATATATATATATATATATATATGAGAGAGATTTTCATTTATATATAGAATCTCTCTCTCTCTCTCTCATGCACACACACACACACACACCAAAGCCGTCATGAAGAAGACAAGCCAAGGGGAGAGGAAAACAAGAGTAGCCACTGTTACGTGCTCTTTGTCATGGAGCCTTGGCATGTACTATTCCCGACTCACACTGTGCTTTCAGGATTGTGCACTTTCTGGGGAAGCTAGTTATAAAACACGGCCTGGCAAGGAGTGTCTGAAATGGAGGTGCAGGTTCCATGTAGGTGTGTGTCAGCGGTGCCAAGCCTCTTGTTCCTCACTCTTGTTCTCTGCACCTTCCTTGTTGCAGAGGAAAGTGAATTTCAGGGAACTGAAAAGAGAAGTAGAGGTGAGTGAAAGAATTGAAAATTCTTTTAACATTGACTTAAATAGGATCAACCGCATTTCCTCCCTTGCAGTTACCTATGCTACCTTTGAGGGTCTGGTTCTAGACCATTCCTGGTGTCCAAGTCCGTATATAGAATGCATAACATTTGTATGTAACTCTGAGCCTCATCTCCTATGCTATAAATCATCTCTGGATTATGTATGACATCCAACACAGTGTAAACGCTGTATGAATAATTGGATGCATTGTTCAGGGATAATGACAAGAAAACCTGTCTGCACATACTCACAATAGATAAAAAAAGTTCCCCAAATATGCATAATCTGTGCTGAGTGGAAACCGTGGATATGGACCCACTGTATGCATGAGCTACATGTATGTTATTTTAGTTTAGTATTTGATAAAAAAATGAAAGCACCATATTCCTGTCATGTGGACACACACGATTCTGAGAAGTCAATGACATTCTAAACTACTGATTCTCACAAAAAAAAATGGTTTCTTGAAGGGGTGTAAATGACTGGCAAATAGGATTAACCAGGCTAGCTTTAATATCAGCTTTATTAAGGGGAATAAGGGGAGAGCTTACAAAACCAGGGTTCCAGCTATGAGCAGGAAATAAAAAGGGGCAAACAAGCGCACATGGATGGTTTTATAGGCCCTTTAGGGCTCCGGGGCAACCCCCCCAAACAAGGTGATTGGTTGAGATTCCCCATCAGTTTCTGTAAGGGGGTACATGGATTGTCAGCTTAACAGGATCTAGAATCATGTATGAAACGAACCTCTAGGCATGAGTCCACAGAGTTATCTAGATTAGCTTAACTCTGGGCATCCCTGGGCGAGATCATCTTTACTAAGAAGGTTGACCTGAATTGTGGGCAGCACCCCATGAGGCAGGGCCTGAACTGCACCAAAGGAGGGAAGCGAGCTGAGCGTTAGCACCATCTACTTCTGCTGCCTTATGGGGATGCTGTGTGACCAACTGCTTTCAGTTCCTGCTTGCATGCCTTCTTGATGATGGCTTGCAAGACTCTGAGCCTTGGTTTTCTCTTGTGTAAGGTGCATGTGACAGCCCCCATTCCATTTGCCCAGTGTGGTTATCAGGGGACTGGCAGCAGATGAGGAAGATCAAAGCATTAAGAGCAACACGGGCCTCCACACAAGAGCAAATCTGAGACAGAATGGTCACATACAGAGCAAGACACACGCAGACCTTGCTGCAGTCCTTGCTTTAGTTCTTAGAAGACATTACTACCGTACTAATGGAGCCGTTAGTTTAACTTTTAGGAGACATTAACACCATACCAAGCAGTTTGCCCTTTAAACAGCTGAATTGTTTTACACTGCCCTCACTTTTTAAATATGGAAAATGATGCATAGAAATAGGTGTTACTGGACAACCTGAATTTTAGATTGGATGGCTTTAAGCCAATCAGAACTTTTCCTATCCCGGGTCACATGATATGCCTAGGCCAATGAGACTGTGATGAAAGGAGGTATTTCCTCTTTTGATTGTTATAAACTAGGAAGTGTAAAATTTATATCAAATAATTGTACCTGGGGTGGTTCATGTTGATTGATCTTCCTATGTAGCCTAGGCTGGCCTGGAGCTTGTGAAGTAGTCGAGGCTACCTCTGGGCTCAGAGAAATCTGCCTGCCTCTGCTTCCATAGTGCTGAGCTCAAAGGTGTAAGTCACCACACCCAGCTTGATGGTCATTTTGCTTGTCTCTCATCTTGAGTCTCAACTTGTTCTGATGGAGAAAAGGCTACAACATTACTGAGACACATCTGGGTGTTTCTGGGGGTGTCGTTCCAGAGATGATTCTATCATGAAGAGTTTGATTCAATGGTTGGTTCAATTCACCATTTAATGAAAACTTTTAAATACATAACTGGGAGGTAGTGAAATGGGAAATTCTGCTTAGAACGGTAGGTCACTGCTTCTTGTTTACTGCAGCGCTCTTCACAACGGCTGGGTGCCCACAACAAAAGCACGAATAAAGGATGGTTTATACACGCATTGGAAAATGTGCAGTAATAAAGAAGAATGAAGTTATGTCATTTGCAGGGAATGGATGATACCAGAGTTAATTATAGTTATCTAATCAAGTAGGTCTCCACAAGACAATCGTGTATATTTCCTATGTTGTAGCTCCTAGACTTTGCATAGATAACATAACGTTGGTTATATAGACATGACGTGAGAACAGGAGTGAGACTGTGTATGGAAATGAAGGGGACTGTGATGAGGGGAGGTGATTAGGAGATTGTAATATGCTCAGCACATGCTCTGTGCCATCATGGCCTCACCGAAGTGGACCCAGCCACCCCCAGCTAAACCCACGGAAACCATGAGCCCAAATAAACCTTTTCTCCTTCGGATTTCTTCTCACACATTGTATGTCTCACAGTGACAAACGTAACTAACACAGAAGCTGAGGCCAGCACGGAACATATGCTAAGAAAGGCATAGTGGAGAGACGTGGTGAGCATCGCTTCTGGGTGATACTGGTGCTCTCCCCGAGCCAGCCAGACATACTCTCCATTCTGTGACTGTGCTTTTCAATAATTAAAAATTACTTTTAAAACAGGCAAACCCGATTTTTTTGCTGTTGTATCTAGTAGATTGCCATTATTAATAATCCAACATAACTAAAATAGTTATACTATATGCAGACTCAAAATTTTACATTGCAGAGTATACTTTTTGTCAGTTGAAAGACAAGGTTTAAAACTAGCAGTGCAACTCTTGCTTGGAAGCATGATTGTCTGTGCTGGCATTTGAAACGAGGCCTCCATAACAAGGCATAACAGATTAGCTCTGCAGTGAGCAGCAGCAGTACATTAAAAGAATATTAAGGTTGTGACAGGAAGCGATATCAGTAAAAGCAATTCCTCAGGAAGGGAGAGGCGCCATATGTGCAGCCAGCATTGGCAATGTAAGGCCAGGAGGGGGGGCCCAGAATTAGGAAAGTCATTAAAGAGGCTCCCCACTGCGCCGCAAGTCAGAAGACATATGGCGCCTGTGCCCAAGTTGGGAGGTTTTGTTTCTCTTGGCTTCCATGTTTGTACTCATCACTGGGAAGAGATGGGAAGAGCAGCTGAAGCAGAGTCGGCTGTGTGGGCTCTGATATTAGGGAAACTTGGTGGGAGAAATGGTGAGGAGGACGACACAGGAGATCAAACACTGGGTTGTCCTGGGCTGGAATGGGAGATGGATCAGTGGTTGAGTGCCTGCTGTTTTTCTAGAGGACACAAGTTCAGTTCCCAGTTCACTCTCATTAGGTGACTCCCAAACACTTGCGACACACACACACACACACACACACACACACACACACACGTGCATGCACGCACCCCAATAAATCTTTTTTTTTAATACTTTGTTATAAATGCCCAGTCTTCAGTTCTGTCCATGGCCAACTGTGATGTTAAGCCAAACTCTGGAACTAAAATTAGAGAGCAGCTGGTGATTTACCACGAGGAGATGCCAGTTGTCCCCCTTCCCGAGAAGCCTGCATCTTCCCTTCTAATTCTGTTTTGCCACAATGTTTACAGCATGATGCCTTAGCCCAGGCCCCGGCCTCAGCCTTCTTGCAGCGGTTTGCAAAGGCTTCTCCTGACCTGAGGCACACACCTGCATATTCTGTCATGTGAGAAGCAAGCAGCCTGGATTCCTGGGGAGCAAAGCTTCACCACACCTGCCTAAGAAGTGCTCACTCCTTTCCTTATTTTCACCAACAGTTCAAAGGAACAGTCAACTGCAAAGTCAGTAGCAGCAGCAAGCATCTGGTTGACACACCCACCAGCCTCAGGACCCCTGAAAGGAGGGACATGGTCGTCTGGAAGCCTGTGCATGACACTGCCACAGCTGTGGACTTCGTTCTGATTTTGTGAGGTATTCCAGAGCCTCTCCCTGTGAGAGGGCTTTCAAGTACAGCTCTGATGCTGTCCTTGTCTGTTCTTTCTGTCTTACCTTGAAATTTAAGAGCACTCAGCTGACAAGGCAAAAATCCATGCCGTGTTCCTGGTAAATATTTTTAGAAGCTAAAGAAATTCTCTGCTAGCAAAGGCATTGGGAAGAGGGAGGAAGCGCAGTCGACAATACTAAGTTCATATTCATTTCCATAGCCATCAACTCAGGTCAGTGTTATTCAATGAGGCTCCTCTCTCTCTCTCTCTCTCTCTCTCTCTCTCTCTCTCTCTCTCTCTCTCTCTCTCTCTCCCTCCCTCCCTCCCTTTCCCCCCCCTCTCTGTTCTCTGGCCCCTTCATCTTCTTCCCCTCTATCTCCTTTCTCTCTTTTCTATCACTCTCCCCTTCTCTCTCCTCCCCTTCCCCACTATGTCTTTCTTTTTCTCTGTCTCTCTTTCTCTCCCAGCTTCTCTTTTTTTCTCTCCCTTTTTTTCCCTTCTCTCTCTCCTTCCTCTTTCTCCCCTGATATTTTCTTCCTTTCTGGATCTGTCTCTTCCTGTGTTCTTTCTCACTTTTCTTAAATAGAACAATCTTCACTATTGGTGGAATGAATGGCAGTGAGATTTTACAGGACATCTGGACTCCTAGCTCTCTTGTTAGTTTGAAACCCAGACAAATTTTCAGTCAGGCACTACAAGAGACTACCTTTCATTGGTTAGAAACCTCCCTTTTTTTCTGTCATTTTCTGAGTTTTGAGGAATTTTCTGCCTAGTCATGTAACAAATATTAAATCTCTCTTTGATTTAACAAACAGGTTTCTAGATTTCAAGAAGCACAGAGTGGGCCAGCTCAGTTTCACAGTTCATCATGAATCTGCCCACCAAGTTTCTCCAGGAATAGGAGGAATGTCTATCTGCAAATGCTATTGTGACAGGACGTGTCTCGAAATTCCTTATCCATCTATCTGAAAGGGCTCTTTTGCTTCAGTGTAGTCCTCTTTAGCTTAAACATGGGTGTTTTATTTCCCAACTGGATTATTTAGAATCGAAGTTATCCCAAACTGGCAAATTCAAGGCTTAAATGCTAGGAAAAGAAGGGAGCAAAGACTAAAGTCAGTGGCCAATGAGCGTGCATCAGACCAGCATTCTTTTTTCTTTTTTTTAATTTTTATTTTTTTGTGTTTATTTATTTATTTATTTATTAAGATTTCTGTCTCTTCCCCACTGCCGCCTCCCTTTTCCCTCCCCCTCCCTCAATCAAGTCCCCCTCCCTCATCAGCCCAAAGAGTAATCAGGGTTCCCTGCCCTGTGGGAAGTCCAAGGACCACCCACCTCCATCCAGGTCTAGTAAGGTGAGCATCCAAACTGCCTAGGCTCCCACGAAGCCAATACATGCAGTAGGATCAAAAACCCATGGCCATTGTTCTTGTGTTCTCAGTAGTCCTCATTGTCCGCATTCTTAAGATAAGAGTACACCAGACCACCATTCTTAAGATAAGTGTGCACCAGACCACCATTAAGATAAGCATGCACCAGACCACCATTCTTAAGATAAGCATGCACCAGACCACCATTCTTAAGATAAGCGTGCACTAGACCACCATTCTTAAGATAAGTGTGCACCAGACCACCATTCTTAAGAAGGTCATGCAAATGAAGCAAAATGAGGTTCAAACCTCTACTGGGCAAACAGACTTTAAAACACTGGTAACATTAACTAGGTCAGAGAAAGAGGTCACTATGTACGTAGGTACCCTATAGGACAAATAGAGATTGAAAATTTTCAAAAGGTATAGGCTGAGAGGCCAAGAGAAAGGATTCAGTGTTCAAAGTCAGCCTGGGCTACATTAGGCCTTATCTTGATGTGGGAGTGATTTCTTATTAATAAAAAAACTGCCTAGGCCCCTTGATAGGCCAACCCTTAGGTGGGTGGAGTAAACAGAACAGAATTCTGGGAGAAAGAAGCTGAGTCAGGGAGTCGCCATGGTTCTCCCAGTCCAGATAGACGCAGGTTAAGATCTTCCCTGATAAGCCACCTCGTGGGCTACACAGATTATTAGAAATGGGTTAGGTCAATATGTAAGAGCTTGCTAATAAGAGGCTGGAACTAATGGGTCAGGCAGTGTTTAAAAGAATACAGTTTCCGTGTAATTATTTCAGGGCATAAGCTAGCCGTGCGGGCGGCCGGGTGCCGGGGACGTAGCCAGCCGCTCATATCACTACATTATCTCAAAAAAACAGACAACAACAACAAAGACCTAAAACACAAATTCCAGAGGAAAGTTTGTCAAAATAAATCTGATACTTTGTTAGATTCAGATCCTTTGGTGTACCGTTAACATGTGTAGACAGAGGACACATATGGCTGGAGTGTGGGTTAGTGTGTAGACAGAGGATACAGAGGACTAAAGAGGACACTCGTACAGACACATGCATATACATATAATTAAAAATAAGAATTTTAACGTGAAATAGTATTTAAGAATATACATACATAAAAAACCATCAAGCTGAAGTTGGTCAAATGTTGATACCCTTGTGGCTTTTCAGTACAGTAAATATAAATAGGTAAAATAGTGATTGCTGATAATTAGCTGTAGTAATATATTAGTGAAACTGCAACTGGGATGCAAAATTAAAAAAATAATAAAGTAATAGAACAACAACAATAAAAAGCAAAAAACAAAATAAACAAAACAAAAATAAAGTTATATCATCGATTGTTAGAGAACAATTTCACCTTAAGATTGCTTTCATGTCAGCAAATGTGTATTTCATTGGGAATAAATCATCTTAATGTCTGTGGAAAAAAATACAGTGGTTATTTGACTTAAAAGGCAGGTTTTTTTTTTTTTTTTTTTTTGGTGTTTTGAGACAGGGTTTCTCTCTAGCCAAAAGGCAGATTTTTAAAAAGAGGAAAAGCAGGAAAGATCTTGTAAAAGACACATCGTGACAAAACTAAGAAAAACAGTATTGGCCAGATGCTAGATGGTGTTAGGAACCATTGTCAGTTTGTTGAATTATGACTGTAGTGACTTTATTTAAAATACTGAGGAGATGGGTGAGTCTGGAAAATGCTTGCTTTTCAAGCATGAGGATCTAAGTTTGGTTCTCTGAACCCACGTAATAAACCAAAACAAAACAAAACAAAGACAGAAAGGTATGGCTACCCACAATTGTAATAATAAAACTGGGTGAAAGTGGACAAGAGGAAAGTGGGACTTAATTTTATAACTGGAAAGATTTAGGACAGTGAGACCATGTTATAAGAGAATCAATCAAAAACATTGGATTGGCACCTCAGGAATATTCCCAGGGTTATCTCCTGATCTCCAAATGCATCCAGACACATGTGCACCATATACACATATAGTTAGGTAGACACACATACGAATAATATGTTAACTACTGCTTAAAAAGGTGCATCTACCATGTATGTGTGCAGATCTTCCTCTGAGAGTGATATTCTGGAGAAGTGGAAGGAATGTGTGTAAAATTTACAGAATTAGAGTCACTGGACCTTTATTTCTGGATTATGCTCAGTGAAAATGTGATTGGTCTTTACTGTCTGTGTGGAGGATCTGTATCATTGCTCTGGTCAGATAACAACAATGTGTTTTGAAAGGACTTGGTTTCCCCTGAAATCAAGAGGAGGTTTCAGAGAGCAGGAGTTACCTGAGACATTTGCATTTGGTCAAATTCCCTTCTATAGTCATCTGTGTCCAGCATTTCTTAGGGGAAATGTGTCTTTGTTTCCTTCCTCGTTCTGGTGTGTTACATGCAGATAGTAGATTGCACGCTGCTCTTTCATGCCCAGAGTTATTTTTAGTAATTTCTCTGCCCCTGGCTCTTCTTCATCCTCCTCTTCATCTTCTTCTCATTCCTTTTCACCTCTTCCTTTTCTCCTTTCTCTTCCTTGTCTTTTTCTCAACTTCCTTCCCCTTCTCTTTCTTCTCCTCTTCATCCACATCTTTCTCCCCCTATCTTTATGAATATTAAATAAACAAGACCAGAAACTGCAGGATTATTTGTATCAGGTCTTCTCTCCTCACCATGCTTCATGTGCATGTAGTTTTCTGCAGATACAATGTGCATGTGTCATATGTGTTAGTTGTATGTGTGTTCCTTTTGCTTTCCACTGCCAATGCTCTACTGAGCCAGAAGAAGAGAGAAGGCAGTAGTTCTTTTCTGGATACCATGCCTGATGGTTGCAATGATGAACTCATGTGGTGCCCCTTAGTTTTAGCTGTTCTTTTGGAGACTTTTGTTTTGAATATAGTATCTGCTATTGTCCTCCAGGTGATGGATATCAGTCTGTTTGGAAAGTGTATGTGTGTGTGTGTGTGTGTGTGTGTGTGTGTGTGTGTGAGAGAGAGAGAGAGAGAGAGAGAGAGAGAGAGAGAGAGAGATGGGTTTTGTGTCTTTTCTAATTTCTCCAAACCGAGAGTATACATTTAAATTTCTACTTTTTTCTGTAGTTTAAGGTGGTATCTGTGAGCAGAATGAGGGAAAAAAGCTTTAATATTGTAAAACTTCTGGATTCTAAAGTACGTCTCCATTGCTGCATTTCCCCCACAAGCTCAATGATAGTATCTGTCTAGTTAAGTCTCTTTCTAGGCTTACATATGACTCACAATAGGGAGCTGGATGAATATTTGTTGAATGAGTGTAAGAAAGAACTAAGCAAACACAATCTAATTTCAAAGAAGAAATAACACAGAATACATTGGGGAGAATGGGCTAAAGCAGGTTCATCTCTAGGTGGGATGGGTGTGTCTTGTATTTTATACACTGAACAAAGTGCACATATTTCTTTTGTAATAAGAAAAACACTTTAATTAGGCATAATTTCAAAAATAATTTTCATAATGGTCCCTCACATCAGCTCTGTCACAATGAGGTCCTGTCTCTCCGAGCATGGAAACCGCACTCGCTGAACCAGCGCCGTGATCTAGACTCACATGCTTGCTGCCACTGTCATGGCGAGAGGACTCTCCAAAACCCCGCAGACTTCCCTGAAGCATGCTAAACTCTTATATCTGTGCTCTAAGTATCAGGTCACATTTAAACAGAAGCATGGAAGAGGCCACTAAAGAAAACAGGCAGTCACTTAACCTTGTTATTCCTTCAGGGTTAGTTTGTTAGCTTCAAAGAATTTGGAGAAGGGATACCTCTCTTGACTTTGATGTCATAAACAGCACTGTTGTGGATATTCCCTTAGACTGTGTGAAGATGTGCCACGGTGATTGGTTTAATAAAGAGCCGAATAGGAGATAGTTATGCAGGAAGAGGTTATGTAGGGACTTCTGGAGCTGAAAGGAGAAGTCACCAGCCAGACAGGGAGGAAGCAGGATGGGCAGAGTAAAGAAAAAAGCCACTTAAAACAACATAGATTTAACAACATGTGTTAATTTAAATTAAAAGATCTAGTTAGAAACAAGCCTAAGCTATAGCTGAACTTTCATAATTAATAATAAGTTTCTGTGTCATTTTTGTGAGCTGGCAGCCCAAAGAAAAATCTAGCTACATAGCACTTTATTGGTTGCTTTACCCCCCAGCTGTGGTACAATACTCAACCAAAAAAACTCAAGGAAGGAAAGGGTTTGCTTTGGCTTACAGTTATGGCCAAGGACAGTGTTTCCTGACAGGCAGGAAATAGTGAAAGGAGCATGTGGCAGCTGGTCATGTGACATCTACAGTTAGGAACCAGGGAGATGGAAGCTCATGTTCAGTTCATGTTCTCTGTTCACTCAGTCCTGGGCCTAAGCCCATGAAATGGTGCTGTCCTCTTTCAAGGTGAGCCTTTTCATCTCAGTCAGAATGACCTTCATAGCCATGACACCTGGAGTCTTGTTCCCTAGTCCATTCTAAAGCCCATGAAATCATCAATGAGGCTGAATCAGGGAGAGCAAGGATGACCTGGGAATATCTGCTGCCCTCACGTTCCTCTCTTCATAGGTTCTGGGCTTGCCTACCACTTGTAGACGTGTCTAGTGCATTCTCACTATTTTGTCTGTGCCAGGCATGCATTCACACGCTGTTCACACTGGACTCTTCCTTGAGGACTCAGCTTAGTTGATATAGCCTTGGAGAGAAGCTCCCTTCCTTTCACTGTGGTGTGTGGCTACTTGGGCACATTATTCTCTGCTGACATCTCCTGTCAGACAGTCTCTAGCCTTACAGCTTGCCGCTTCCCTTTCTGTTAGGAAGGCAGGTTTTCTGCAATCCTTGTCTACCTAGCTCCTTGTTTTATTTCCAACACATTGAAGAACTCATGTTTTAGTGTGTTGTTATAATTTCAGTGTGAAATGCCTCCCTCCCCAACCCCAGGTCATGGGTTTAACATTTGGTGTCTAGATGATGGTGTTATTTCTGGAGGTTGTAGACCTTCTTGGACCTGAAATTTAGCCGAGATGTAAGCTAGTGAGGGTCGGGTGAGAGAGTGGTAGATCTGAGTTCTACCTTTGTTCTCTGCTTCCTGTTTTGTTAAAAAACATAGGAGTCACAAGTTCCCAGTCTCCAGCAATCTGGCCAGGTTTTCTCTACCACATGGTCTATACCCACTCACACCAGAAGCAAACATTCTCATTTCTTTTTTCTTGTTAGGTTGTAGGTCACAATGAACTGTAGGGATATTTCATTTGTATTTTAATAAATAAAACTTGCCTGAAGTTCAGAGAGTAAAACAGTCACACTAATCAGCCTTATAGACCAGGCAGTGGTGACACACAGCTTTAATCCCAGTAGCCACACTAGTTAGCAATAGAAACCAGGCAGTAGAGGTCACACCTTTAATCCAAGCACTAGAGAAGAATATAAGACAGGAGGAGACAGCTCTTACATACAGTTTCCTGTGTATTTCTGGAGGCAGAATTGCCATTTTGGACTGAGATCAAGCTAAGAACCAGCAGCTGGCTGTTTTGCTTTTCTGGCCTTCAGGTTGAGCTCCAATTTCTGTCTCTGGGTTTTTATTAATTGTGCTACAATGAGCAGAAAAGTAACTGGCATAATTAATACTATTAGCTCCATTTACATTGGTTATTTGGAAAGATGGAGAGGGTCAGGATAAAGCTAAGAGGAGGGCCAGGAATGGAGGGAGGGAGGGAGAAAAGGAGGAGATAAACTCAATACTTTGCCACTTAGCTGCAGCTCTGAACTCCAGAATGGATTAGTACTTTCCCCAGCAATAAACACTATGCTGTTCCCTACTGTCCTCTCTCTTTAGAAGACTCTTGAAATTCTAAACAGAAATTCCTGCTATATACATATTGTCAATTAACATAAATATGTAGTAAAAACCCAAATATGAATATAATGGTTCATACTTAGCTTTTCTTTGTTCACATATCACTGATAGAAAACTCCATTCAGTGATCAAAGAAGAAGTGAACAGATCCATGTTGACATTTTTTTTAATCCTTGGATTGTGAAAGGTGCATATTTTCAGTTTATATTATGTCCTCTGAACCTGAAACATGAGAAAAGGAGAAGTAAATACTGTTTTCCTTGGCCTTTGAGAATCATGTTAACAGCTACACAATAGTGTAGATAGATTTAACCCTGCTGCACTGTACACTAACAAACAGATATTATGGCCTGGAAGTGGTGGTGAACCTTTAATCCCAGCCCTGGGGAGGCAGATGCAGGTGGATGTCTGCAGTTGAGGCCAGCCTGATCTATAGAGTGAGTTCTGGGGCAGCCAGGGATATGCAAAGAAATCCTGTCTCGATAAACGAAGCCAAAATTAATCAAACAAAAACAGATCAGGTGGAGAGGAGATTAAAAAGAAGAGGAGAAAGAGGAGGAAGGAGAGGAAGGATGACATCACTCTCCCTGTGTCTCCTTTTCTCTGTCACAGTGAGTACTGAGGAATTCATGAACCTTGACTGGCTTGGATTCCAGAGCACCAGGGGACATGTATCACAGGGGAGGAGCAACCTTTGCCGTGTCATTCTTTTGTTGTTCCTGCAGCAAAACCTAACCCATACTATCCAGAACATGCTAGTAGCTTAAAGAATGGAGGTGGAGGAGTGTGAGAAGAAATGAATGACTTGAGAGCAAGTGTGGATGGCTGGTTTTGACTTTGGGAGAAACCAAAGCTGTGGCACATACATGAACATGGCACAGTGAAGGCACATTTAGTGCATGCGGTGTTCATCCTGGCATCTTCCTGCCCAGGAGAACCACCCCTAAAGCAAAGTACATAGATGATGGTCTAGTTTAGACAGAGGAGATTTAGTATAAGCTTTTGTCTTAAGAAGAGGGATGGAAGAATCTTTTCAGTGCTTTAATTCCCTCATCTATAAAATGGTAATAATAGTAGAATCCAGCTTATAAAAGTTGTTGCAATAATTTATCAAGGGGTTTGGAGATATGGCTTGTCCAGAGGACTTAGATTTGGCCTCTAGCATCTGTATAGTAACTGCCAAACATCTGCAACTCCATTTTCAGAGCACACCAGGTGTACATGCAGTGCACTTACGTGCATGTAGGCAAACATTCGCTCACATAAAATAAAAATATTTTTTTTAAAAGTAGAACCCAGTGTTCTTAGTGAAACACTGAAAATAGAATTGGGCAAAGTGTGATGCTTATTTGAGTGTAACGTCATAGCTCCTTTGGGTTCCAAGAGGAAGACGAAGTCACGGAAAATCTTATGTATAGCATGGCTTCTTCTAGTAGTTATACCAACTATGTGGGGAAGTTCTGCTGCAGTGAGAAGCAACCAGAAAACAAGGAAATAGAGCAAGCAAAAGCATTTCAGCCCACAGTACAGCTAGTGTTGTTAAGTGGAAATCAATCTTAATTTATCCCTAAAAATGAATCACGGATAAATTATCATGAATCTCACAGGAGCTGCATTTGACATAATGAGAACTTATTGTAACTGTCTGGTAACAGTACTAAAGAAAGCAATTCAAAAATGAAGGGATGGGGCAGGAAGACAAGGGGAGAAGGGGAAAAAGGGGGAGACTATGGAGAAGGGAGAGAAGAAGATTCAGAGAAGTGAGAGGCAGGAAGCTAAGAGAGAAAAATCTAGGGAAAAGCAAGGTTTATTGACTGGTTGACAAAACAGACTAAAAAAATCAATAGTGTTTTCTCTGACACTTGAGATAAATTCCCGATGATGTTGGGCAGCTTGCTAAAGGAGATGGGTCCCCATGACTGACAGCCTCTCTCCTGAACAAGTTGAGTTTTCTTGACTTTTACATCTCCTCAGGTGAGAAGCGGTGCAGACTGTCACCTCTCCTCCTCAGGTGGGAAGCAGTGCAGACTGTCACCTCTTCAAAAGGATGAAAGAGCTTTCATTCACTTGTCCTCATGCATGGGACTTCAGAGTTGGGGCTGGAGGTGGTAGAACTAGAGGTAGAGATACTTTTTCTTCTTTTATTGTGTGAATCCAGGGTGTCTGTCAGTGATTGATTCTGTCTTCCAGCCTGCTGAAACCTGACAGCATGGTAAGACTTTGGAAGATCATTGCCAAAATCTTCCCCAAAGAGAGAGAACTGAGCATGATTCTTTCAAGTTTAATGTCTCGTGGGCAACTGTGGAGGAGGGAGAGAAGTGTGTGGAGGCCTTGCATGGACTCCTTTTTATATCTCCCATTAAGCATAGATGGCCAGCAAAGTCAGTATGAACCCTCAGATCTGCTCTTCTTATACACCTGGAGGAACCAAAGCATCCTCACAGAGTCCGTACACCTCAGCTCGGACGCAAACAAAATCCAGAGTAAGTGCACTAAAAGATAAGTCACCACTGTGGGGCTTCCTAGTGAAAACCAGAGGCAGATAAAGTTTTTCATTTAGTTTCTCTTAACATTTTGTTCTTGATGACCATAACAGAAAATCCCTCTCCCTAAGTTACCCAAGTCAACAGAATTGAATTAACATCTCCCAAGAGTTTATTGCCTAGGGCTGGGCAGTGGTGGCGCATGCCTTTAATCTCAGTACTTGGGAGGCAGAGGCAGGTGGATCTCTGTGAGTTCGAGGCCAGCCTGGTCTACAAGAGCTAGTGCCAGGACAGGCTCCAAAGCTACAGAGAAACCCTGTCTCGAAAAAAACAAAACAAACAAACAAACAAACAAAAAAGAGTTTATTGCCTGGCTTAGCAAGATCAGATTACAGCTCTTGTACTGAAGTTCTGCCACTGAGTGCAACTAACTTATGATGGACCATTTCATTTTTTCAGAAAGCTAATTTTTTCTTTGGAAACTGTGAATAGCCTTGTGGATTTTGGAAGACCTGAATAGAATGGATATCTCCTACTGTAATTTTTGAATGCAGAAAAGGAAGCTTCTACAATTGTCTGCCTTGGGCTATGACAAAATTTTAGGAAATGAACATGTCTTAAGTAAATAACCACATAAAAACCCTTGCAAAGTTAGTGTGAACACACATGCTATCCATGGAACACATTCACTTGGAGAATGTGATATTAAAATCCTTTTAGAAGGAGCTGGGGGGAAGCAAGCTTGGTCAGTCAATATTTGCCCAGCAAGCTTGAGGACTTGAGTTTGATACCCAGAAGGAACACTAAAAGGCAGGGCATGGAAGACAATGCTTGCAATCCCAGGGTTGGGGAGGTGGATGCAGAAAAACCTTGGGAATCACTGGCTCGTCAGTCTAGCCTGTTTGACTGGCTCCAGGACAGTTGAGAGACCCTCTATCAAAAACAATACAGCAACAACAAAAAACAAAACCAATAAGATGAAGAGAGCTGTGTGGTGCTTCAGGGGATGCACTGTTCCTACAGACGGTCTGAGGTTGCTTTCTAACACGCATCTCGGCAGCCCAGAGCCACACCTGTAGCTCCAGCTCCACAGAGTCTCACTCGTGTGGGTAGCAGCCGGAGGAACGACACCCAAGTTTGTACACTGGCCTGTACACACAAACAGACATGTACTTGCAGACACACACACGTATAGAAAACACTTTTAAAATTCAGAAACCTCACATTTGTAGTTTGGTCTTCACATACTATACTATGTGTTGTAATGAGACACTCACTTATTTCTGTTCCCTGCAAAACTGTTATCCCTACAATATATGGGAAGGCAATTTGTGCCAACTCAAGTGGAAACACAAAAGAAGAAAATGTATGCCCTGTAGTTGGGAGAAAAGTATTTGATAATAAGGCAATTACAGTATGTTTTACACTTATCCATATTATCACTTGAAGAGAAATAACATTCCTTGGGGTACTTAAAGAAGGAAGGCCCTTCTGTGATCCCAAAATTTGAGGCTCTAGGTATGACCTAAGCCTGATGGTGAATGCGTTCCAGTTGACAAAAGCCTCTCTCTTCTGGGGGAAGGAGGACTGGGCTACGTATCTTGCTAGCTTTGCTGTTTCACATGGACAGGAAGGCTTTCAGGTACAGGACACAAATAGCTCCTGCCTTTGGGCTTTCTTGATAAGAGACATCAGCTGAGCTAGAGAAAGGAGAAGCATGCCACTGGAATAGCTGATTTTTAGCTCCAGTCGCTCCAGGTCATCATGGCTGGCTGCTGGCTACACCCTCTTGGCACTATTCTTAGCCCTCACTTCAAAGATGATGCATTAGCTGTGCTATATTTCCTGAGCTCTTTAAATCTTGTGGCTAATTCCTATAAACTTTCCTACAATCACTGTTTTGCTCTCTCTCCTATTAGAACTCACATTAATGGAGGACTAGAATGAAACAAGGCTGAAAATACCTGCAACAAACAGATGACACTACAGTGCTCACACACACACAGACACACGCACGCTCGCGTGCATTTCATGTGTCATGTATATTTGTGTTTCATGACTAGGGTGTATGGAGGAAGCTGGCATGCATAATTAACTCACAGTGTTCTGATCATGTATCTTTTCTTTCTAAACTCTCTTGATCACATTTTGAGTGAGGGTTTATTTTTCTCATTTCATTGGTGAAGGGAAGAAGGATCAGAATTAGAAGCATTGAACTCAATATAACATAGCAGGTGTATTCTTACTATTCTCTGTTGAAGTTGGCCGGAGCTACTTGTTGATGTTCAAAGAGGACGTGGGCAGGCGGCCTGTGTAAACTGGTCTGAAAGAGTCTGTGCATTAAAGTCTGGGCACCATGCTGGTATAATTGAGAGTTAGTGTGCCCAATGGGAGTCCATTAGGTCACTGGAGACATGCTCAAAAAGGAGGCTGAGGGACAACACACCCACCAAAGGCTCAGAGAAACAGGGCTACTCTACTGTAGACTTAAACCTCTAACTGCTGAGCCCAGAAGCCCCCTTTCACTCTATAATTTAATTATCAGAGGTATTTTGCCAGTGATTGACAGCTGTTAGCATGATCAGGTTCAAACTTTAGCAATGATGGAGAGAAAGCTATGACCTCAAATCAATTCTATCAGCTAACTGAACAATTCAGAATGTCCATGCTGAGCTACATGGCTTTAAGATGCAAGATAACACCAGAGAACTTGGCAGAGGAAGCAGAAACTTCAAATGATGGTTGTTGACTGTTATGCAGAAAACAACAAGAATTGCACAGGAGACACTGGTGCTGAAGAAGTGCGTGTGCAGCAAGCATCCCCCACCGCATCTGTGACCATGGACCTTGGCCCTGACTGCCACTGGAGAGGTGAGTTTCTGGATTCCTAGCTGGTGGGCCCTGCTCTCTAGGCCCTAGCCCCTGAAAGCACATCCTGCAGCCCACCCACACCCAAAAAAAGCCCCAGAGACCCCAGAGCAGCTGCCTCACACCTGCAATCATCCCTTATCACATCTGAGACTTCTGTGACCACTGCAGACTTGGCCCTGACTGCACCTGAATAGGAGCCCCAGAGCCACATCAGTGACCACCAGAGGCACAAGCCTGCACCTCGAGGAGGATCGACTTCCTGCACCAATTTCAGGAAGAGGAAGAGAGACTTCCTGAAGCACAGGTCCCAACTGCATCCATTGAAGGAAGAGATGGGGAGATGGTAGTGTAAGAGAACATTCAACAACATAGAGACCAATGTAGAAAGACCAGAAACTAGTGGTCCTACATCAGCAAGTCTTGAACATCCCAACACAGATGAGGTAGAAGAAAATGACTTTAAAAATAACTTTATGAAGATGATGGAGGGAGGCCCTTAAAGGGGAAATGAAAAAATTCCCTTAAAGAAATGGAGGAAAAGACAAATACAAAATGAGAAGAAATCAACAAATCCCACAAAAAAAGCAAAGAAAGTAAAAAAAAAAATCAAACTGGTGAAGGAAATGGTTCAAGACCTGAAAACTGAAATTTTCTTCTCAATGGAAACTCTGAGAGCCAGAAGGTCCTGGATAAACATTTTGTAGACACTAAGAGACCACAGATGCCAGCCCAGACTACTATTCCCAGCAAATCTTTCAATTACTGTAGGCAGAGAAAACAAGATATTCCAAGACAAAACCTGATTTAAGCATTACATATGCACAAATTTAGCCTTACGGAATGTACTAGAAGGAAAACTCCAACCCAAGGAGGGTACTTACACATACAAAACTACAGGCAATAGATAATCCCACACCAGCAAAATCCAAAGAAGAGAAACTCACACACAATTCCAACAACAATAATAAAACCAAAAATAATAGGAACTAATAACCATTGGTCATTTATATCACTTAGTATCAATAGTATCAGTTTGTCTCTGAAAGGACACAGCTTACAGAATGCATATGAAAACAGAATTTATCCTTCTGCTGCATACAACAAAAACACCTCAACTTCAAAAACAGACTTTTACCTCAGAGTAAAGGGTTGGGAGAAAATTTTCCAATAAAAGGAACCAAAGAAACAAGCAGATGTAGGTATACTAATGTCTAACAAAAGAGAATTCGAACTAAAATTATTCAAAAGAGATGAAGAAAGACATTTCATATTCATCACAGGAAAAGTCATCAAGATGAAATCTTAATTCTGAACATCTTTCCCCCAAATATAAGGGCACCCTCATATGTAAAAGAAATTTTACTAAAGCCTAGATAATACATCAAGTCCCACACACTAATAGTGGGGGACCTCAACACCCCACTATCACCAATGGACAGGTCTGCCAGACAGAACTTAAAGAGAAATAAAGGAACTAACCAGGTGATATTACTCAAATGGGCCAAACAAATATCTACAGAACATTTCACCCCCAAACAAAAGAACATACCTTCTCAGAGCCTCATGAAACCTTCTCTAAAATCAACCACATACTTGATAACAAAGCAAACCTCAACATATACAAAATAATTGAAATAACTCTTGTATCTTATCAGATCACAATAGTTTAAAATTAGAATTCAACAACACTAATTGCAGAAAGCCCACAAATGAATGGAAATTTAACAATGCTTAACTGAATCAGTCCTGGGTCAAAGTAGAGATAAAGGAAGAAATTAAAGACTTCCATGAAAGTGAATGCTCTACATACCTACACTTGTGGGACACTTTGAAAGCAGTGTCAAGAGAAAAGTTCACAGCACTAAGTGGCTACATAAAAAACCTGGAGAAAGTTCACACTAGTGACTTAACAGCAAACCTGAAAGCTCTAGAACAAAAAGAAGCTAACTCACCCAGGAGGACTAGACAGCAGGAAATAATCAAGTTGAGAGCTGAAATCAACAAAATAGAAACAAAGAAAACAATACAAAGAATCAATGAGACAATGAGTTGGTTTTTTGAGAAAATCAACAAGATAGACAAACCTTTATTCAAGCTAACCAAAAAGCAGAGAGAAAATATACAAATTAACAAAATAAGAAATGAAAAAGGGACATAACAAGAGACACTGAAGAAAACCAGAGAATCATCAGGTCATATTTCAAAAACATGTACTCCACAAAATTGGAAAATTTAAAGAAAATGTGGCAATTTTCCAGGAAAGTACCACATAACAAAAACTAAAATCAAAACCAAATAAACAATTTAAATAGACCAATAACCCATAAGGAAATAAAGTGGTCATCAAAAATCTCCCAAACAAAAACAGCCCAGGGCCAGACAGTTCAGCGCAGATTTCTACCAGAATTTCAAGGAAGAACTAATACCAATACTCTTCAAATTACAATAGAAAGAGAAGGAACATTGGTAAACTCTTTTTACAAGGCTTCAGTTTATCTGATACCTAAGCCACACAAAGACACAACTAAGAGAGAGAATTACAGACCAATCTCCCTCATGAACATTGATGCAAAAATAATAAAATGCTGGCAAACTGAATTAAAAAACATAACAGAAAAATCATCCACCATGATCAAATAGGCTTCATCTCAGAGATGCAGGGATAGTTCAATATACAAAAATCTGTCAATGTAATCTACCATAAAAACAAACTAAGAAAAAAAGCCCACGCAATCATCTCATTAGATGCTGAAAAAGCCTTTGACAAAATCTAACATCCCTTCATGATAAAAGTCTTGGAGCGATCAGAGATACATAATAAAGGCAATATACAGCAAGCCAACAGCCAACATCAAACTAAATGGAGAGAAACTCAAAGTGATCCTACTGAAATCAGGAACAAGACATGTCTGTCCACTCTCTCCATATCTATTCAATATAGTAATCAATGTTCCCACTAGAACAAAAGGACAACAAAAGGAGATCAAGGGGATACAAATGGGAAATGAAGAAATCAAACTTTCACTATATGCATATGATATGATAGTATACATAAGTGATCTGAAAAATTCAGCCAGGAAACTCATACAGTTGATGAACAAATTCAGGAATTTGTCAGGTTACAAAAAAAAATCAGTAACCTTCCTATATACAGATGTTGAATTTGCTGAGAAAGAAATCAGAGAAACATCAGCCTTTACAATAGCCACAAAAAAAAACCATAAAAAAACATTGGGATAACTCTAACCAAATAAATGAAAGACCTGTTGGTGTGGGACAATGGTCTAGATTCTGTCAATTATATTTTAAATAAATGGTGGTTGGCCAGTAGCCAGGCAGGAAGTATAGGTGGGATCACCAGGCAGAAAGTAGAGGCAGGGCAACAAGAACAGGAGAATTCTGGGAAGAGGATTTTGCTATCTGCTGTCCCCCCAGCCACAGAAGAAGCAAGATGTGACTGCCATACCAAGTAAGATATCAAGCCACGTGGCTAACATAGACAAGAATAATGGGCTAATATATGTTATAAGAGTTAATAAGAAGCCTGAGCTAATGGGCCAATCAGGTTATGATTAATGCAGACCTCTGTGTGATTTCTTTGGGACTTAATGACTGTGGGAACTGGGCAGGACAGAAACCCCCACAACAACCCATATGACAAAAACTTTAACTCTTTGAAGAAAAAACATGAAGAAAAGATATCAGAAAATGGAAAGATCTTCCATGCTCTTGGATAGGTGAGATTAACATAATAAAAACG
This sequence comes from Alexandromys fortis, assembly GCF_014885135.2. Lineage (NCBI taxonomy): Eukaryota > Metazoa > Chordata > Mammalia > Rodentia > Cricetidae > Alexandromys > Alexandromys fortis. The sequence continues at coordinate 9,571,294 of NW_026067891.1, read as the reverse complement.
ACAATCTTATCAAAAGCAAACTACAGATTCAATGTAATCCCCATCAAAATCTCAGCAAAATTCTTCACAGACCATGAAAGAACATACTCAACTTCACATGGCAAAACAAAGAACCCAGGATAGACAAAACAATTCTGTACAATAAAGAAACTTCCAGAGTCATCACAATCTCTGTTTTCAAGCTCTACTATGGAGTTATAGTAATGAGAACAGTTTGGTATTGGCACAGAAACAGACAGGTGAACCAATGGAATAAAATCAAAGACCCTGATATTAATCCACACACCTATGGAAGCCTAATTTTGACAAAGAAGCTAAAATTATACAATGGAAAAAATCATCTTCAACAAATCATGCTGGCACAATTGGATGTCAACATGTAGAAGAATGCAAATAGATCCATATCTATCCCATTGCATAAAACTCATGTCAAAATGGATCAAAGACATCAACATAAATCCAGCTACACTGAACCTCATAGAAGAGGAAGTAGGAAGTAGCCTTGAATTCATGGACACAGGAGACCATTTCCTAAATATAACCCCCAGCATCACAGACACTGAGAGAAACAATTAATAAAAGGGGACCTTCTGAAACTGAGAAGCTTCTGTAAGGCAAAGGACATGGTCAATAAGATAAAATGACAGCCTACAGAATAAGGAAAGATCTTTACCAATTCCACATCAGACAAAGGACTGATCTCCAAAATATACAAAGAACTCAAGAAACTAGACATCTAAACACCAAATAATCCAATTAAAAAAACGGACTACAGATCTAAACAAAGAATTCTCAACAGAAGAATCTCAAATGTTTGAAAGAAACTTAAGGAACTGCTCACTAAGGAACATTAGCCATCATAATTGCAAATCAAACCAACTCGGAGATGCCACTACACCTGTCAGAATGGCTAAGATCAAAAACACTGAGAATAGCTTATGCTGGGGAGGATGTAGACTAAGGGGAACACTCCTCCAATGCTGGTGAGAGTGTAACCTTATACAGCTACTTTGGAAATCAGTATGGCAGTTTCTCTGAAAATTGGGAATCAATCTACCTCAACACCAAGCAATAACACTCTTGGGCATATACCCAAAGCATGCACATTCCTGTAACTAAGACATTTGCTTAAGAATATTCATAGCAACATTATTCATAAGAGACAGAACCTGGAAACCACTGAAGAACAGATAAAGAAAATGTGGTACATTTATACAATGGAGTACTTCTCAGCAGAAAACAAAACAACGACAACAAAAAACCCACAACAATGACATGTTGAGATTTGCAGACACACTGATAGAACTAGAAAACACCATCCTGTGTGAGGTAACTCAGACTCAGAAAGACAAACACAGTATGTACTCATTCATAAGTGGATATTAGATGTAAAGGATAGCTAGCCTATAGTCCACAGGTCCAGAGAAGCCAGGAAACAAGGAGGACCCTAAGAGAGACATTCATAGATCTTCCTGGGAAGGTGAAATAAACAAGATCTCCTGAGTAAAGTGGAAGTGTGGGGGCATTGGGGAGGGTAAAACAAGAATGGGCAGGGAAAAGGGGGAGGGCTAGGGAGTAGGAAGGTCAAGTTGAGGGAAGGACAGAAAAGGATAGCAAGGAAAGAATCCTGGGACTAGGGAAATTCCCAGGAATCCACAAGGATGACCCCAGCTAAAACTCTAAGCAATAGTGGAGAGTGTGCCTGAACTGACATTCCCTTGTAGTCAGGTTGATGACTACCTTAATTGTCCTCGATCACAGAACTTCCATCCAGCAACTGATGAAGCAGATACAGAGATCCACAGCTAAGCACTGGTCTGAGCTCCTGGAGTATAGTTGTAGAGAGGAAGGAGCCGTAATATGAGCAAAGGGGTCAAAACCATGATGGGAGAAACCCACAGAAACAGCTGACCCAAGCTAGTGGGAGCTCACTGACTCTGGAATAACAGCTGGGGAGCATGCATAGATCTAGGCCCTCTGAATGTGGGTGACAGTTGTGAGGCTTGTGCGGCCACTGATAGTGGAACCAGTATTTATCCAAAGTGAATGAATAATCCTCTGGGAGACCATTTTTTTGGTAGGGGTACCTTGCTCAGCCTAGCTACAGGGAGGAGGACCTTGGTTCTGCCTCTAGCTACATGACAGACTTTATTGACTCCCCATGGGAGACCTCACCTCTCTGAGGAATGGATGGGGAGTGTTGTGGGGAGGAAGGTAGAGAGAGTGGGAAAAAGGGAGGGAGAGGGAACTAGGATTGATATGTAAAAAAAAAAAGATTGCTTTTTTAAAAAAATAAAACAAAAAATACAAAAAGAAGGGAATTTGCATAGGCACAAAGATTTAGTTACAAGAGAACAGACATCAATTTTTAAAATAGAAATCTGTATGATGCCCAACTGCTCAAGGGTTAGAGTACTAATCTTGTGAAACAGAGTTACTTAAAACTTAAATGTTTTTTGTGCCATGTCTGTAGCCCCAGCTGCTCATGAGACTGAGGAAGGAGGAGCCACTCCAATCACAAACTCAGGTTTGAGGAAAATTGTCTTGATTAGGGTTTATTGTCAACTGGACACAACCTAACCCTTAGTGATGGAAGAGTAAGCTGAAACAAGCCAGTTCCTCTTCAAAATTGTTTCTGATCATGGTGTTTATCACAACATCAGAAAGCAAACTAGAGCAACAATGTAATCATAGCCTGTCTCAAAACAAAAACAAACAAACCACCACCACCAACAACAACATAACAACCAAACAGCAAACACAAACTATATAACACAATAAAAACTTAACGGAAAAAAATATGGAGTTAAACAAACTGTAGTATATCCATTTAAGGAACACCAGTGATCTAACATTCGGTTCTTTCCATTCATCTGTCATAGAATACAGATAAAATGCTTAAACGATTTTCTTTCTCTTTTTTGAACTACACTGAAATGATATTTGGTCCAGTGGGAATAGACATGTAGAAAAACACTTAAAAGAAGGATTGTTTTATCTCCTTAAGATTCTTATGTGCAAAACATACATAGTCTCTGTTACAGCTCTAGCCTATAGTGAGAATATGTGTTGAGTCAACTAAAGTTAACTCCCATCACAGAAGGAAGCAAAAGGAAGTGGGTGAGTAGGCTGTGATCAACAGTCACACTGATGGAATTTTTTAAAAGCCCTATAATCGGGATCCTATAATAATCATTAATAACATGTTTTTAAGAAGAGGTGGAATGTTGAAGAGATGACTCAGAAGTTACGAGATCTTGCTGATCTTGTAGAGATCCAGGTTCAACTCCCAGCATCCAATGTTGGTTCACAACTAGCTGCAAGTCCAGGCTTAGGGAATCTGGTGCTCTCTTTTGGTATCTTGGGAGAACCAGACATGCATGTGGTAGACATACATATATACATGTAAATACACAAAATAAAAATAGACCTTTAAGGAAAAGATACATCAACAAAGTTTACATTATAGTTACTTTAGTTAAAAATAATGTCAAACCTCACATGCCCAAAGATGACTGAAGTGTAATGTTGAAATAGGAGCGGCAGGGCTGCGTCCCCGGCACCCGGCCGCCTGCATGGCTAGCTTATGCCCAGAAATAATTACACGGAAACTATATTCTTTCAAACACTGCCTGGCCCGGCTAGGTCCAGCTTCTTATTGGCTAGCTCTTACATATTGTTCTAACCCATTTCTAATATTCTGTGTAGCCCACGAGCTGGCTTACCAGGGAGGATCTTAACCTGCGTCTGTCTGGAGCGGGAGAATCATGGCGACTCCT
>NW_026067891.1:9418798-9565197 GCF_014885135.2 Alexandromys fortis | reverse complement strand
GCAAAAATCTGTGTTAAACTCTCTCTCCCTTATTTTTAAGCCTTCTCAGGTTTTTAAGTGGATTTAGCCCATCACGTCTGGGCACCATCTGTTGAAATAGGAGCGGCAGGGCTGCGTCCCCGGCACCCGGCCGCCCGCATGGCTAGCTTATGCCCAGAAATAATTACACGGAAACTGTATTCTTTCAAACAGTGTAACACTGATAATCAGAAAGTGAGGAATTAAAAGAAAAGGCCTAAGTTGGGAAGCATTTCTTTCAGGTAGTGTAGATATACATGTATCCAGTCTTGCAAGATCCACTTTCAACCACTCATGCCGGAGCTAGTCTTGACAACACACTCCTGTGCTCCCTTGTATCCTGTGAAGGATGGAATAAGGCAAAAATGATGTGGTATCCATAAAGAGATTTTCATCTTCAAACTGGGATGTTAGGGACGAGTGCTTTAAAGCTACTCTTTCTCAGAGTGGCTTAAAGAAGCTTAAATCACAAGACCTTTGTAGGTGTTTCTACCCATTGTCCTATCTGGGCATCCATAGTTCAAGCTTAGTTATCTGTGTCTCCAGCTGAGCACTGATAGTCCTATCTGAATATTTATATCCCCAGATAAGCATCCATGCCCACCTGAGGGCATTGATACCAACCCTAGGACCCACAAACCAACCTGAGCATCCACATTCTCATCTGAGCATCCCTAGTCCCAGCCAAGCGTCTGTAGCCAAAACTGAGAATTCTTAGCCCTAGTAGGGCTAAGCATCTGTAACTCCAGCTGTGCATCCACAGTTTCAGGTGAGAATTCACAGCCCCACCTCTAGCTGGCATCCAGTCAGCATCTGGAAGCAGGTGTCAGGCAGGTGCCGAACTCTTGGGGTGTGTAGTTCAGTTGAGACTTCTAGTAAGTCCAACCCCAGCTGCTATCTGATTAGACTACAGCAAATATCCCAAGTGAGAGCTCTCTCTTCCACACAGTATACAGAACCAGGAGAGATATTAGCTAATTATTCCAAACCCATGCATTTGAAATCATTCTGTTGTGCAGTGATAGATACTTGGCTACCACGTTTCCAGTTATACAAGAGCAATTAGGAAGAATAATTAAAGGTAAGGGCAACACAGAAGGAACTGGAAGTTAAATTTGAGGTAAGTAATAGAGACCATTGAAATCAAGAGAAGAAATCAAAATGCAGCAGTTAGAGACCATTTAGCAGGGAGAGGCAGAGGCAAACAGTCAAAGCCAGCACCAGATTCTCATAATAACCATTACTAAATTATATGCCACCCGGCTCATGTATTCTTGATAACACAGACTTAGGAAGACAAATTATGCTCTCATCCACATAGTATTTTGCAACCCTCAGAGCTAAGGAATAACTTTTCAGAAAGATCTTTATTGTCAAGGGTGAAATAGTGGCATTGAGTTAGAATTTCATCAGGTAAGTTTCTGTTTTCTATAAATTTATTAGCAAAGAACACTTCTGCAACAACCTCAACATAGATTGTCTTTCAATGCCTGCTAGAGCCAGGAAAACACATTATGAGATATTTATTTTACTTTTTATTTATGGTGTGCATGTGTGAGTGCGCATGTGTGTATATGTGTATGTGTGTGTGTGTGTGTGCGCTCAGGCTTCTGTATCATGGCACACATGTTGAGGTCAGATAACTTTGAAAACCAGTCTCACTTTCACTTTGTTGGAGCACAGAGGTCGCTCTGGCTTCGACATTCAATCTAGTTGCCCTGTGAGCTGGTTATTCTCCTTTTTCAGAAGTGTTGGGATTACAGCTGTAGGTCACCACTGGCTTTGTACTTGGATAGAAGAATCAGACTCAGGTCATCAGGTTTGAGCACAAGTGCTTTTCCCACCAAGCCTTCTCCCCAGCACCACATTCACTAATTCCCAAATTTACTTAGCAAAGACATCTTGGTGTAGGGTAACTACTTTCTTTTCTAGACTCCATTCCTACAGCGATGAACACAATAGGACTCATGCCTCCAACCTGTTACCATCAGTGAATGAGCAGGAAAGATGCAAAAACTGACAAGTACTGAACAGAAACTACTTGTGCAAGGTAGTATGCTAGTTGCCTTTTCATTCTTTATTATTTCTCTCTTTTCTTCTTTCTTCTTCCTACTTTTTTTCTCCTTCCTCCCTCCCTTCCTCCTTTCTTTTCCTTCCTTCCTATCTTCCTTCTTTTTTTCGCCCATTATATAACCCAGACTGGCCTTGATCCTCTTTCTGCAGCCTTCCATGAACTAGGTATGTGCATGGATCACCACACTCGGCCCTTTATTATTTTTTAATTCCTTCCTGCAGCCTTGTTTAGTAAACTGTCCTAATTACAGTTGGAGCTATGCCTTAGTATTGTACAGAGACTCAGAATGGAGAAAGACTTCTGCTACATTATACATATCTATCTCCCATCATCAACTCCATCTGCATTGGTGGAAATCTACTGTATAAAATGCTGCCATCAATTTTAAATTACTTATTTTGACCATATTAAAAACCTTCATAATAATTTTAGGTCCCAGCAGAAGAGGAAACAGCCCCCCACTTCGTAATCTTTCCTCCCACATCCACACCATGCCCTCCTTTCTCTTCATGTTCCTGTTTAATTTAGGGACTCCTGAGGCATCCTTAGAGTGTTTGTCATTTTTACAATGGCTATTTTTCTTTGACTGGGAGAAAAATATATTAAATCAGTGTTTGTATTCATGTACATTCCTTAAAGAGCTCCCAAATAAGTTGATTCCCAATGAACTTAAGATTTTAATTCATTTTACCCCATTGCAGCTGCAAAAGAGAGTCACATTTTTAAATGTGCGATGACATATGGCTGTTCATTATTTATACATTCTGTAGCAGACTATAAATTTTTCTTTGGACATATATCGAGGTACTGAAACCATTTTGGTTGCAAACACATAAATCATGCTTACAGTTATTAGTCTAAATGCAACACCACCCGGGTTCTAGATCAAAACCTTTAAAATCTATTGTAATTGATGTCTGCATGCATAACTTATGTCTGATTTTATTAAAGGTTCTCATTATTATTTATATATTTGGAGCATTGTCATCCTAGCTATGCTTCTCTACACAGAGTAAATTATTTTGAGGTACAGGATTCCAAGAAGACATACAAGTGAGAACGGGCACCAGGGTCAGGGTGGGAAAGCTGGCAGTCTCTTTGTGGAATGTTTAAAAGAAGGTAGCAAATATGGGTGTTGTGTTTCAGTGAGGTCTAACTAATTCATGCAATGATTTCGTTAATTTAGCTCCCAAATGCCTTGTCCTGTGTACCAATTGACATTCATTGGAGACAAATAAAACAGCAGTGGAGTTGTATCAGCTAAATTATAAATTAGTGGAAGGGTAACTGAGTGAGCTGGATTCCCAGGGCTGCCACTGGGCTAGGCTTTCCAAAGACCAGAAGCACTTAGATTGATCCATACATCACAGCCCCGAGATACCTCAGCGAAATGGGGACTGAGGATTGATGACACTTCCCAGGCTCATTAGAAAGCCTCAAGTTGATGAGCTGGGTCGCTTGGAAAGCATGAGTACAGAGTGCTGGCAGGGTGACCCCAGGGGACAGGCCATGTCAAAGAGGCAGAGAAGGCAAAGACTGAAGACAACTCTCAATGGAGGAGAGAGAACTAAAGCAAGGAGGCAGGAGACAGTCTATAGGGAAGTGGCGCGAAGGGTTGTGGGAGCATAACCCTCATGGCTGTGCAAACCACACCCTGTTCCCCCACTAGGCCAGGAATATCCTGTGGCTACAGGAAACTCGAGAGCTTGTCGAGCTTTTTTTTCTTTATCTTAGCAGAAATCCCCAATGTCCACCTACCAGGAATTGCACTACAGTTTGTGTTTTAAACTAATGGGAGCGATTTTAAAGGTTTATTTGAATACACTATTGTACACAATAATAGGTTTCATTATGACATTTTCATACAGGTATATAATGTATTTTTGTCACATTAACCCTCCCTTACACACTCTTGTCTCCACTCATTTGATCTACATTCCCTCCCTAACTATCCCCTCTTTCACTCCCCTTCTCTCTCCTCTCTGACTGTGAAGGGTGAGTTACCAGGGATGAGCACCATACCAGCAGCCTCTATAGGACCAAAGAAAATGTCTCTCCTTCTTTTAGCAACCAATAACTACCAATAGATTCTCAGGAAGGGGGGGGGGTATCATGAGCCCTCATCCCCTTGCAACCATTTCTTTTTACAAAAGATTCCAGTACAGAGTATGAAATTCCCACCTGACTCTAACCCTCACGTTTACTACTGATTGTTGAAACTATGAATCTCTGAGGCACCTTTCTTACAAGGGATAAATATCAACCCATGATTATTAACCAAAGTTCGGAGTTTTCATGAGGACTGATGTTTGTGCTACACAGTTCTATGGATCCAGACAGATGTATGGCATGTGCTAACCATTTCAGTATCTCACAGGGTGGTTTCATTGTGCTGAAGCTTGCATTCACTCCACCTGCTCATGTGCTCGCCCTGTCTCCAGATGGTCAGCAGGCACTGATCTTTTTACTGTCATTATAATTTTGCTTTGGTGATAAAGTTTTGAGATGATGGGCTGGAAGTATAGCTCAGTTGGCAGAGTAGTCACCCAACTTGCACCAAGAGATGGGTTCAGGAGTGGTGGTGCACACCTGTAATCCTAGCACTGGGGAAGTAAAGGCAGAAGGATTTGAAATTTGAGATCATCCTCACCAAGTTAGGGGCCAGTTTGAGTTATATGGGACCCTCTCTTTAAAATAAAAGATTTGAGATAGTCCAATGAAAACAAAATCTACCAGTGTTTTGTCAATTATTGAGCTATGACCAAAGATAGTGACACCACTCATTCTGGTTAACACGAGTTTCAGATTGAATATTTAAAAAGCAAATTTCCAAGAGTGGTATTGCTGGATCTTGAGGTACATTGATTCTCAATTTTTGATAAACTGCTATATTGATTTCCAAAGTAACTGTACAAGTTTATACTCCCACCATCAATGGAGGACTATTCCCCTTACTCCATATTCTCTCCAGCATAAGATATCCTCAGTGTTTTTGTTTTAGCCATTTTGATTGGTGTAAGATGGTATCTCAGAGTTGTTTTGATTTGCATTTCCCTGATGGCTAAGGATGTTGAGCAATTCCTTAAGTGTCTTTTGGAATTTGAAATCCTTCTGTTGACAATTTTCTGTGTAGATTAGTAATCCATTTTTACTTGGAATATTTGGCATTTTGATGTCTAGTTTCTGAGTTCTTTGCATATTTTGGAGATCAATCCTCTGTCTGATGTGGGGTTGGTGAAAATCTTTCCCATTCTATAGGCTGCACTTTTGTCTTATTGACTGTGTCTTTTGCCTTACAGAAGCTATTCAGTTTCAGGAGGTCCCATTTATTTATTATCACTCTCAGTGTCTGTGCTACTAGTATTGTATGTAGGAAATGGTCTCCTGTGTCCATGCATTCAAGGCTACTTCCCACATTTTCTTCTAAAAGGTTCAATGTGGCTGGATTTATGTTGAGACCATTGATCCATTTGGACTTGAGTTTTGTGCAAGGGATAGATATGGATCTGTTTTCATAGATCCAGTTATGCCAGCACTATTTGTTGAAGATGTTTTCTTTTTTCAATTGTATAATTTTAGCTTCTTTGTCAAAAAGTCAGGTGTTGCAGAAGCTCCTTCCACTTCTTCAGCCAACAGCCGCTGAGATACCAGCCCATTGGGGCGTAGTCTCTCTCTCTTTAAAAAAGTAACAACTGCCCTCTGCTCCCTCTCTTGCTTCCAGCTCAGCTTCTGGCAACTAGGCTCCTTTCCTGATTGCACAGAGAGCTGTGGTCTGGGGCAGTGATCTTTAAGTTTTCCCCTTTAAATTAATAACTATTCTATTAATCATAATTCCAAACCAGTGTGGGATTGTTTATGACTTACACCTTCATCTGGTGCCCAACGTGGGGCATTAACCACGACCCTGAGATTAAGAGTCTCATGCTCTACCAACTGAGCTAGCTAGACTGGTGGCAGGCAGCTGAGCAAGGGGAAGGGAGGGTTCTATATCTAAATGTTTGGGCACCAGATGAAGGCATAATCAGGTGTTCATAGGTTTGTGAATTAATATCTGGCTCTTTGATTTGATTCCATTGGTCAACCTCTCTGTTTTTTATGTCAATACCAAGCTGTTTTTATTACTGTAGCTCGATAATAGAGGTTGATGTCAGGGATGGTGATGACTCCAGAAGCTCCTTTGTTGTACAGAATTGTTTTGGCTATACTTTTTTTTTTTTTTACATATGAAGTTGTGTATTGTTCTTTCCAAGTCTGTGAAGAATTGTATTGGGATTTGAATGGGGATTGCATTAAATTTATTGAATGCATTTGGTGAGATTGTCATTTTTATTATGTTGATACTACCTATCTAAGAACATGGGAGATCTTTCCATTTTTTCGATATATTCTTTAGTTTTTTTTTTTCTTCAAAGACTTAAAGTTCTTGTGTTACAGGTCTTTCACTTCTTTGGCTAGTGTTATCCCAAGATATTTTATGTTATGTGTGTAAAGGGTGGTATTTCTCTGATTTCTTTCTCAGTCCTTTTATCATCTGTATAAAGGAGGGCTACTGATTTTTTTAAGACTTGGTCTTGAAGCTATACTACTCTTGGGCATATACTCAAAGCATGCACATATATACCACAAGGATATTTGCTCAGCTGCGTTCATAGCAGCATTATTCATAATAGCTAGAACCTGGAAACAACCTAGATGCCCCTCAACCAAAAAAAAAGGATAAAAATGTGGTACATTTACAGAATAGAGTACTATTCAGTCGTGAAAAACAGTGACATCTTGAATTTGCAGGCAAGTGGATGGAACTAGAAAATACCATCCTCTCTGAGGTAACCAAGTCCCAGAAAGAAAAACAGTATGTACCCACTAGTAAAAGGATGTTAGACATAAAGCAAAGAATAACAAGCCTATAGTTCATGACCCTAGAGAAGCTACATAATAAGAAGAACCTTAAGAGAGATATAGATGGATCCTCTGGGGAGGGGAAATAGACAGGATCTTCTGACAAAATTGGGAGTTTGCATAAGAGGGAGGAGAGGAGAAGGGAGAGGATAACATGACTGAATGGGATGGTCAAAATGGGGAAGGACAGAGAGGGAGAGGGAGAGCCAGTTTGGGGCTAGCAAGAAACCTGGCACTAGGGAATTTTCCAGGAATCCACAAGGATGACCCCAGCTAATACCCTAAGCAATAATGGAGAGGGTACTTGAACTGGCCTTCCCCTGTAATGACTACCTTACTTGTCATCATAGAACCTTCATTCAGCAACTGATGGAAGCAGATTCAGAGATCCACAGCTAAGCACTGGGCCAAGCTCCCAGAGTCTGCTTGAAGAGAGAGAGGAGTGATAATATGAGCAATGGGTCAAGTCTATGATGGGAAACCCACAAAAACAGCTGACCTGAGCTAGTGGGAGCTCACTCCAGACTGACAGCTGGGAACCTGCCTGGGACCAAACTAGGCCTTCTGAATGTGTGTGACAGTTGTGTGACTGGAGCAGTCTATGGGGCTATTGACAACAGGTCCAGGACTTATCCCTACTGCTTGAACTGGCTTTTTGGAGCCCATTTTCTTTGAAAGGATACCTTGCTTAGCCTAGATAAAAACAGGAGGGTGTTTGGTCTTGCCTCAAAGTGATATGCCAGATTTCGTTGACTCCCCAAGAGAAACCACACCTTCTCTGAGGAGTGGATGGGTATGAGGTGGGGGAAGGTGGGAGGAATAGGATGAGTGGAAGGAGTGGGAACTGGCATTGGTATGTAAAATGAGAAGAGATTGTTTTTAAAAAATAAATTTAAAAAAATAAAAGGCAAATTTCAGATAATTGAACCAACCACCTGAGAGCCTTTAAAATAAGTGACTGAATTAGATGGTCCATTGCTGTGTCCCCAGACTCAAGTACTCAAAGGGCTAGCAAGTGGCCAGCTCTCTTCTAAGGCACCGACAGCTAGGGCAGTTAATGCAGGCTATTCTCACTTCCTGAGAGCCTCCTGGAGGCCTTCTCTAGGACCAAAATCAGAATGTCCAACTGCTGTACCAGTAAACCCCTACCTGGGCCCCTCTAGGTCTCCAGAGCAGGTATGCCTCACCTTAGAAGAATCCCTGGCTTCCACACTAGAATGCATCTGGGGTCAGAGGTATGGCAGTCCTTTTATAATTAGTCACACTTCCTGTTTCTATGAAAGGAACATTTACAGAAAGAGTTGAAGAGGTGATTTGGCAGAGATACTCATCACCTGTTTAAAGCTGAGTATTGGATATATTTATGCCCTTCCCTCTGAGAACCCAGTGACTCGCCTAGGAAAGACCACTACACTGCACAGAAACAGCTTCTATATCTGCTTCAAGGTTTCTAATGATGAGCTCTTGTTTATCACACACAGCCTGGAGTCATGGAGTAGATATCTGTGGAAAATACCTTTAGTCAAAGAGCTCTGGACAGTGATGGTTAATATCTCAGCCACCTGTACTTATAAGAGATGGATCTGAGGCCAATCTCCCATTGGCACATTGAGCTCTGACTTCTTTAGAGGAACCCAGATGGAAGAAATAAAAAATATTTTCTTTCTTTCCTGTTTTTCCTTTCTACATCTTATTTTTCTTGTTTCTTCATCATTACTTCCAGAGACATTCTCTACCCAATCAGCCCACTCCAAGCTTTGTCTTCGGCATAGCATTTGTAAGAACCCAGCCCAAGCCAGTAGAGCTGTGTGCACAGCTGGCAGAAGGTAACATGAGGTAGAAACTGGAAATTTCATTCAGCTAATGAATGAAATGCAATTTCCAACCACAATTACAACAATCTGAGCTGCTTTTGCCAGGTTGTTTGCTGAATATTAGATGTTGTACATGAATTATGTCACTTAATCCTCATACAACCAAAAGAGGTAGAAATTACTCAAATAACTGCATCACAGAGGAGAAAATTGAGGTTTAGAGAGAGAAGCTAAGTGATCTGTCTGTCTCTGAAGAGCTCTCTAAGAAGGTGGTAAGGACGGTAAACTAGCTAACTCAAGGCTTGTCTTCTAACTGTAGCTCTCTGTCTCTTGATTTTGCACAGGAATTTAGATGGCGCATGCCTTGTGTACCAGTTCCTTTTTAGTTCTGCTGTTTTCTTTAAAGTGTTTATGTTCAATTGTGCACACATGTATTCAGGTGTATGTGCACGTGTGTATTTGTGTGTGTAAGCCACTGGGGACTCTCAAGTGTTGTTCTTCATTAATTTTCCACCTTGCTTTTGAAACATGATCTCCTAATAAAACCTAGTACTGAGTGATTAGAACAGGATGGTTGGCCACAGAATCCTGGTGATCTATCTATCTCTGCCACCCCAGCACTGGGGTTGCATGCATGCTCCATCATATATGGCTTTTCATGTGATACAGGAGTTGGACGCAGGTTCTCACATTTGCATAGCAGCAAATTTACCGGCTGAGCTACCTCCTCAGCCCAAATATACAAGTTTTTAAAGACACATATTTCTTTTTTATACAGGACCTCACAATGCAACACAGATTGGTCTAAAATTCAAGCCTGCTCCCTTCCTCCTGCTCTTTCTTCAAATAGCTGAGAAGACAGCACAGACCATGACATCCATCCTATATACATTATTTTTGTAAAGGTAAAATTATGACTCATATAAAATATAAAATGAATATAACTCACAGATTTTATTTACCTTAGGAATTAATGGGGGAACAGGTAATATGTTACAATAAGGTTTTGGGTTTATTCAAAATCTCATATTTTCATATGCAATCAAAGATGCTGCAACAAACTTACAGATAGTTTTTGAAACAGCAGTAAATATAGTCAACATCTGTAAGCCAAAAACAAAGACAATTCCATTACTCTGGATATCACTCTTTTTCCCCCTTTGGATCAGAGCCACCTATCCACATTTTTCTTGACCAAGTGTGTAGGCTGAATGTACTCAGGATTCTTAGACTAACAGTGATCATGCAGAGGAACAGAGGTGGCCCAGTGAAGGGTCAGAGAGTGAAGGCTGTAAGCTGAATGGGCCATACCATCTGTAGCAACATTCTTCAGTGCTGCCCCAGAGCAAAGAAGGAGCCAGAGACAACAAGTAGATTGACAGTCACGGCTGCATTCCCACACAACCACAGAAGCAGGTGGCTAGCCTGCGGGCGGTTGACCACCATGTTACAGATAGAATGCAGACCATGAGCCGTATGGAGACTTTGGCCGAGAATGTATCCCAGGCCTGACATGTTAAATTAATACACTATAATTATGAAATGGCTGCCACCAAAAAGAACTTCGGGTATGTTGTTCACACATAATACTAATGAGAACAAAATTTACTTAAAAAGTTCCCTGTAAGTTTCTGAAATTACTAAAAGGTTATAGGAATCTCTTATAATATCTCCATCATACTCACATACAGATAAAGATCTGAGATCAAAGATGAAGGAAGATACTTGCCCAAGGTTGAGAATAGAACTTAGTTGGTAGAGTGTTTGCTTCACTTGCACCAAGTTCCAGGTACCATTCTGGCATGGAATAGACCTCTTGGTGTAATGGCTTCTTACAGATAGGCCCATTTCTTGCCTTCACCTCACCTGGCTAAGGTTTACCTGCCTTTTCCTCACGTTTCATTTTTAACTTCCTGCTAGCAAAGTTCTGAATCTTGCAGGGTTCGTTGTTGCCATGACTCCCATTGCTGAGCTTTTGCAACCTTTGCTCTGCAGACATTGAAAGATTCCTGGGAACCATAGACTGGCTGGAGACATGAGCAACAGAGATGTCTCTGAATCTTAAAACTCCATTCCTCATTGCCTGGCTCCAGCTTCCAACATAATGCTTGTCCTTTCCAGCTTCTAGACATTTGCTCTCCTATGCTCTTTTCCCCGGTGCTCATTTGTGTTTTCAAATCTAGGATTTTGAAGGCCTGAGTCCATGAGGGTTTGTCTGGCCTGATGGAGTCTCTGACAGCTATACTGAAAACCAAACCTAGGAAGGCCTGCATAGCAACGTAGCACATGTGTTCTGATCTAAATAACCAAGGATTCCTATATGGGAAACACAATAAAACTTTTGCAGCTTGGGTATGAGATGCCCACAGGAGGAAAAAGGAGGTTCTTAACAAGTATCTCTACGGGGATGGAATTACTGTCCTGCCTGTTTCTTCTTTTGTTTCTCAAAGAGGATTCACCTTATGTCATAACTTTTAAAATTTGGAAATTAGCAATAATTTCATTAAGAACACACTCAAGCACCCTTCTTGGCTCCCTTGAATCTCCATGTTAGATTTTGCCAAAGTCGCTGATTCATTCAGCCAACTGTTCCTCACTGAGTGTTCACCACTGTTTAGTTAATGGGTTGCAGTCATGAAGAACTAAACCTGTCCCTTCCAAAGTCCTGCCTCCAAGGAACTTATATTTGTGGGGGGATATCTAAATTAAGATAAATGAATACCATTTGAAATTGTGCCACGACGCACGAATACCTGTGTGTATTCACCTTCCCCCACCGCATCATCAGCTCACACACATCAAGGGAAGAAGAGCCCCAGGGTATAATTTTGTTCTACAGAGCACCTGGGACAGTGATTAGTGCGCATCGCATTCTCAGTTTCCTTTTGCTTGGTTGAAAAGAATCCTCGCCAATTCCATCTGCTGACTCTCCTCTCAACACACAGCTCAGACCGGAGAAATCGAGAACAGAAATGAGAGTCCACAGCCACCACTTGGATGACAAGAGCTGCCAGCGAGACACCTGAGCGCCCTGTGCTGTTTACCTGTGTGGGTTGCAGGTGCAAAAGGCTTGTCAAGGGGAAGGTAACTTCAGTCATCCTTGCCTTAATCCTAGGCACTTGATCACAATCAGGGCAAGAGGGAAATGCAAAACCCATGTTCCCAGATGTTCCTTATTCTTTTCGTTCACGTTAATCTCTTTGCAAACTATGTGGATACAAAGCAAAACTTCTTGGCTCTCCTGTCGCAGAGCTGAACCTTCATTACCAAGTGGGCTTGGAGACAAAAGGCAAAGCTGTCCGCATGGAGTCAGGCTTGGAATGGGCTCTTCACTGCCTGCCCACGAATGCTCATAAAACTGTTCTTGTTACCAGGTGTGCATTTTAATGCAAACTTGAATCTAGATGTGCCTCTGTCTATGGAGTAAATGCCAACTGTGGTCTTATGTGTTTTCTCATTAATTTGTCATTTGTCTTCCCCCCCCCCCCGTGTTTCATAATCTGGGGTGATCTGAGTGTTGAACAGGCTTTTGTCTCCCTTCCTGCTGAAGCTGTATTTATTTATTGAGGTTATCTTGGTGAACTGTGAGGTATCTTGAATAAGGGATACAGCAATTTTGCAAGAACAATTTTAAATCAGAAGAAAAAAAACATAATTCCTTCTTCTGAGGTAAGCTCTTTTGTGAAGACACTTTTAGCGTTTTGTATAATCGTAGGCGCCCTGATCTCTGCATGTTTATCTCTGAAGTTAGTCTGAGGAGAGTGACATTTGCATCGAGGAAGTGAAGCTTTTGTTTAAAAGGAGAGTGAAGGAAAAATAGAGAGATAGAGAGGAGATGCTTTCTTTAAGAAGACTCTCACATGAAGAATGAATTTCTGAAAATCAGTTCCTCGTGTGAGAACGCAAGCTTTTAGGGAGTGCACTTACTATAAGAAACAAAGAGGAGGGGGAAAGGAACAATGAGAGAAGACAGAGGAAAGGGCAGAGAGAACAAGTGAACCTCAAATGAACAGAAGTCTTCACCTTCACAGCATCGCTCTCTCTGTGGTGAAATGGTTACCAAATCATCTGCTTTTACATTTCATAATGAAGAAACAAAAGCTGTTGGGCTGGGGAAAGTGTCCACTGTGCAAGCTTAAAGACCTGAGTTTGGATCTCCAGAACCCATGTAAAAAATACGGGTGTGGCCACATGCAACTGTAGTCCAAGTGTAGTAGGGACTGGGACAAGTAGGTCTCTGGAGTCCACCAGCTACACAGTCTAGCCAGGTAGTAGGTGACAAGGGCAGTGTGAGAGTTTGTCTCAAAAGGCACAGGAGCGTGCCGTGCATTCACAGCAAACACCAACATGCATGGAAAACATGCACACACTCACGTGTACATACACACACCCCTTTTCCTATGATAGTATTACTGTCTAAATTAATAACATTTAAAGAACAATGCCACTCATTAGTGGATAAGAATTGTTGCCCAATTGTTGGGAAAATCCCAGTGGAAATGACTAAACTTTGGAGCTTTTCTTTGATTGAAAATCAAGATTTTTCAGTGTACTTGTTTTGTGATACAATCAAGACAGGAGTGTCAATCTCTAAAATCTTGAACATGACAAAATGAAACAAGATAGTTTTAAGAAGCTGTTAGGCGGGATGATCCTCAACAACAGTCACCATCTTCAGGAGTTCTTTTGTGCCTGCTTCCTGAAGGTCATCGTGGATTGGCCTGTT
The DNA here is from genome assembly GCF_014885135.2 of Alexandromys fortis. Lineage (NCBI taxonomy): Eukaryota > Metazoa > Chordata > Mammalia > Rodentia > Cricetidae > Alexandromys > Alexandromys fortis. Next base: position 9,551,666 of record NW_026067891.1, on the reverse strand, counting down.
AACTGTTTACCCTCCCACATAGCCGGAAAGGACAGGCTGAGGATTAGCTTTTTATGCAACCAGAAAATGCCGTCTAAGCTTCCTGAGGAGGGGGACAACTAGCAGTCCTCTCAGCTGTGACCCATATCAGTGAGCAGTGCGGTGAAGTCATCCTTCCTGGCCCACCCGTGTTCAGTGACTCCTGCAATCATTGTTTTTCACAGATCTTGTCTTAGGCTGTCATTTTCTCTAACTCATCTGTCCTATCTCCTAAAGTTACCACAAGAGCAGGCTTCTTGCATCTTTATTTTTAAATTAGTTTTTTTTAAAACAGATAAGCTCTCAAGACATGGATTTCATAGGACATCTTCATCAGAATTTCTGGGGGTAGGGAGCAGACAGCCTTATGTGCCTAAGCACATAGGCACCCAAGAGTATTGCCCTGCCTGTCTGCTTCTCCCCTGATCTAAGTGTTTTTCTTTGGTTTCAAGTTCAAAACTGTCAGTGCAAGTGACTGTAGCAATATCGTTCTCACACAGAAAATGCCGCCAACAGGTCTGAGTGGTGTTTTCCAGGATGGCTGCATCCTAGATTTCCTTGTTTTAAGTCCTGCAGACCTGAGGTCAGATGAGGTCAACTTCCCTGTGCAAATGTTGTACCTTTTCTAGATGGCTGTATAGAGGACGCAGTGTCACTGTATGGAGTCTTGGGCTGTGTAGGAATGAAACCTCAATCCCCATGCACTTCATATGCAAGCGGTTCAAGTTGAGATGAGTTGGGACTGAACATTAATTTAATGTGAGTGTCTGTGTTTGCTTCTGTGTGCCTGTGCATGAGTGTTGGTGTGTGTAAATCAGAGACAATCTGTGTGAGTTGGTTCTCTCTTTCTGCCACTGGGGTCTGAGAATCAAACTTAGTCATCAGGATTGGTGACAGATGCCTTTCGCTAATGAGACATCTCCACAGCCAAGCTGGAATTTTAAGCTGCACGTTGGATGTCAACCATTACAAAAAAAGACTAAAATGTCTCATTAAATAGTTTTATATTGAAATGATGATATTGTGATATATTTGGTTTGATAAAGTATATTCTTGAAATTCATTTTATTGACTGCCTTTTTCTTTTAGAATAGGGTGACTAGAAAAATTAAAATCGAAATCTTCATTCTTTCTTTTGTTTTTCTACTGTATATAATCAGAAATAATACAGTAATAAGATGCGAAAAAGAAACTTCTTTTTTTTTAAAGACAGGGTACCCTATCCAGCTCAGGATACTCTCTGTGTAGATCAGACTGGCCTTCTCATTGCATTTCTGATATGAATGCTAGGCTGGCCTCTCCCATAGGTAAAGAACACTGAAAAACGACAACAAAAACATAATGTTGCAACTAGGGAGTTGGTTTACTATATCTTTGTGGAATCATGAAGATCCAAGTTCAGATCCCCAACATTCGCATAAAGGCTAGATGAAGTGTCTTGTGCTTTATAATATCGTCCTGGGGAGAAAGTAACAGGAGGATTCCTGGAGTGCACTGGCCAGTCAATCAGGTGAGTTAGCAAGTGCCGGAATTAGCGGAGGCATGTTAACTAAAAACTAAAAGGTAGAGAGTGAGTGAGAAGGCCATCTAGTGTTGATCTCCGGACTTCATATGCATACACACACACACACACACACACACACACACACACACACACGGACACCATATTGTAGGGGTGAGGAAGCTCCATTAGTACAGTGCTTGCTGTACAAACATGAGAACCAGAATTTGGATTCCCAGCATCAATATAAAAATCAAGCAAATGAATATACAATTGCAGCTCTGGATCCTGGGAGTATAGACAGATGCACCCAAGTGTCTTTTTTGCTCAATACCTAAATGGCAAGCTTCAGTGTGAATGAGATTCACTATCTTAAAAAATAAGAAGAAAAACAATGGAGGAAGACATCAGATCACTGGCTACACATATACAAATGTGTGCATATACACCTGCATACTTGTACATAGATACTGCCATGAGGCTAAGTGATAAATATGGGACGCATATATTCTGTAAAACCTTCACTTGTCTTTCAAATTCACAGACATACACATCAATGCACACATCGTATTCTAATTCAGCACTCAAAATCTGTATTTTTGAGGATCTTTAAATATTTCACTTTAGGGCCTGGGAAGAAGGCTCAGTAGCTCAAGAGTACTTGCTGCTTCTCCAAAGCACTGGAGTTTTGTTCCCAACAGTCATGGTGGGTGGCTCACAACCACCTGTAACTCCAGCTTCAGGGGTTCTCATACCTCTTCCTGGCCTCCATGGGCACCCAAAAACCGGTGACATGCATTCATACAGTCATATACAAATACACATAAATAAAAATAAAATAAAGCTTTAAAAATATTTCCTCTAACTAGTATTTCATATCAAATCTATAATACAATGATGTCCACACTCCCATTAAGGACATCTTGTGCATTCCCACAAGAGTGGCCTCAGATGCTTGGGAGTTATTGCACAGAGTATGTGAACTCCAAAGGGTTCAAAGCCACTTCTGAATTCAATGGTCACCAGGGGTCAATAATATATTGAAATGCTTACTTTAAATATTAAAGATATAAAAGCATATTTTCAGTGTCATGAGGTACCATTTCTTAATTGTCAATCTTAATATGTGTGTTCTGTTCAGGAAGTTGTTTCTTGTGCCAACATGTTCAAGGCTATTTCCCACTTTCTCTTCTGTCAGATTCAGTGTATGTAGATTTATGTTGAGATCCTTGATCCAATTCTACTTGAGTTTTGTGCAGGATGATAAAGGGATATATTTGTATTCTACATGCCAACATTTGATTATACCAGCACCATTTGTTGAAGTTTTTTTCCATTGTATAATTTTGGCTTCTTTATAAAAAATCAGGTACCCACAGGTGTGTAAATTTACATCTGCTTCTTCAATTTAATTTTATGTATCCACATGTCTATTTTAATGCCAATACCATGAGATTTTTGTTATTAGGGGTGGTGATGCCTCCAGAAGGTTTTTTTTTTTAATTGTACAGTATCATTTTAGCTATCCTGGTTTGTTTGTTTGTTTGCTTGCTTGCTTGCTTGTTTTTCCATATGAAGTTGAGTATTGTTCTTTCAAGGTCTTTAAAGACTTGTACTGGAATTTTAATGGGGATTGTGTTGAATCTGTAGATTGCTTCAGGTAAGATGGCAATTTTTGCTATGTTAATCCTATTGTTCCATGAGTATGGGAGATCTTTCCATCTTCTGTTATCTTCTCCAGTTTCTTTCTCCAAAGACTTGAAGTTCTTATCATATAGGTCTCTCACTTGCTTATGTCAAAGGACACCATCAACAGGACAAAACAGGAGCCTACAGAATGGGAAAAGATCTTCACAAACTCTCATCTACTGGAAGTGGGCTCATTTACAAAATATATAAAAAACTAAAAAAAAACTAGACATCAAAACAACAAATAATCCAATTTTAAAATGGGATAGCAATTCAGACAGAGAAATCTCAACAGAAGAATCTCAAATGTCTGAGAAATACTTAAAGAATTGTTCAACATGCTTAGGCATCAGGGAAATGTAAATCAAAACAACTATAATATTCCATCTTACACCTGTCAGAATGGGTAAGATAAAATACAAGTGACAGCTCATGCTGAAGAGGATTTAGAGTAAAGGGAACATGCCATTTCTGGTGGAAGTGCAAACTCATACAGCCACGCTGGAAGTCAATATGGCAGTTTTTAGAAAACTGGAAATAGATCTAACAGATCTACCTCAAGACACAACTATACTACTACTGGGCATATACTCAAGGAATGCTCCATCCGACCACAAGGACACTTTTTTTTGTTTTGTTCTTTGTTTTTTTTTTTTAATTAATTAATTTTTTTAATTTATTAAAGATTTCTGTCTCTTCCCCACCTCCGCCTCCCCTTTCCCCCCCCCTCCCCAATCAAGACCCCCCCCCTCGTCAGCCCAAAGAGCAATCAGGGTTCTCTGCCCTGTGGGAAGTCCAAGGCCCACCCTCCTCCATCCAGGTCTCGGTAAGGTGAGCATCCAGACTGCCTAGGCTCCCACAAAGCCAATACGTGCAGTAGGCTCAAAAACCCATTGCCATTGTTCTTGAGGTCTCAGTAGTCCTCATTGTCCTCTATGTTCAGTGAGACCTGTTTTAACCCAGGCTTTTTCAGACCTAGGCCAGCTGGCCTTGGTGAGTTCCCGATAGAACATCCCCATTGTCTCAGTGTGTGGGTGCACCCCTCGCGGTCCTGAGTTCCTTGCTCGTTCTCGCTCTCCTTCTGTGTTCATAGTGACTTTATTTGTAGTAGCCAGAACTGGAAACAACTTAGATGTCTATTTTAGACATCTCAACTGAAGAATGGATAAAATAAAATACATGGGAATATTGCTCTGCTATTAAAAATAATGCCATCATGAAATTTGAAGGCAAATGGATAGAAAAGAAAAAAAATCATCCTGAGTGTGGTAACCCAGACTCAGAAAGACAAACATGGTATGTACTTTATTATAAGTGGATATTAGCTGTAAAGGATAACCATGCTACAATCCATGGTCCCAGAGAAGCTAAGTAACAAGAAGGGTTTAAGAGAAGACACTTTGATCTCCCTGGGAATGAGAAATGGAGCAGACAGGGTGGACTGGGAGTGGTTAGGGTTGGGTACATGAGGGATGAGGTGGGTGCATAGAGGAGGAGATTACTAAAAGAGATGCCGGGAAGGGGGGCATTTGGGGTCAGGTAGCAACCTGGTGCAAGGGAAATTCCCCGGAATTTTCAAGGATGATCCCAGCTAAGAGTCATAGCAATAAGGGATATATTGGCTGAACTACCATCTCCTATGACCAAACAAGACCCCCAGTGGAGGGATTGGAACGCCATCTGTCCTGCTTATGATCTATGCTGGGGTAAGGGTTGTTTAGAGATTGTGTGGTCATGGCCAACCAATGAATGGTCCCACCTAAAACACACGCTAAGAGAGTAATTCCATCCCTGACACTGCCTGGATTCCCAGGACCCAGAGACTAAATGACTCAGAAACCTATGATAGATCCAAATATGACTGAAGAAAAACTTAACATAATGATGCCTAATGATATTTAATATATTCATAGATTGGTGCCTAGCCCAATTGTCAATTTATCTAGCAACTGATGGAAACAGATGCAGAGACCCACAGCCAAAATAATGCCACGTTCAGGGAATCCTGCTGAATAGAGGGAAGAAGGATTGTCGGAGCCATAGGGGTCAAGGACAGCACAAGAAAACCCAAAGAATCAACTGAACTCTTAGGTGCTCACAGAGACTGAACCAACAATCAGGGAACCTGCATGGATCTGACCTAAGCCCTCTGCATATATGTTACAACTGTGTAGCTTGGTATTCAGGAAGGGCTGCTAACAGTGGGAGCAGGGGCTATCTCTAATTCTTTTGCAGGTTTTTGGGATCCCATTCATTATACTGGGTAGCCTTCTTGCCTAGCCTTAAAACAAGGGGAGGTCCTTAGTCTTCCTGTTACTTGATATACCAAGTTTTGCCATTATCCATGAAAGGTCTGCCCTTTTTTGGATAGAAATGGAAGAGGAGTAGACTGGGGGGTGGGGGGAAGATTAGAGGGAAGGCATGGGGAGGAACTATGAGAAGACGAGGAAGGGGAAACTGTGGTCAGGATGTAAAATAAATAAATATTTTTTAAAAACATGTTTTCCAAATTGAAGTTGTCCAAACACAAAACATATGTGTCTGGGGACTATGAGCATAGAAATATACAAGTTTTGTATGTTAAATTTGGTTTAAAAACAATGAAATACATTCATTTTTTCATACACAATATGCAGTCATTTTATTATAAGCCTGGTGTCCCACATTTTCTCAATTAGCATGGCTATATCCCAAAAGATATACAGATAGGTCCCAGAAGCCAGTATCCCAGAAGACGGAAGAAGAGGGATCCTAAACTGAATTCCCCATTGCTACTCAGAAGCCAGAATGAGACATTGAGTGTTAAGTAAATATGAGAATTGAAACAGTATCTACAAGGCTGCCCTGAGCCCCAGGCACTGGTAAGTCTCAGAATATTCCTTCCTTTCTCTGCCCCCGGTCGTGCTTGTTTTTCTTTGAAGAATAATTAAGATTTAATGGCATATTTTCACAGTTTTTTGTCTGCCTGCGTTCTCAGTGCCTACTGTGCAGAACGCCGGTGTTTGATCCTGGTCATTACAAGAACGGTACAGTAATTGCCTATCTGGTGACTCGTTAATGGAGGTCCCCAGAGAGCAGAGGCACTGCTCTTTTGAAGTTCATCTTGTTTACCGTTGGCCCTTCTGTTTTAATCTAGATCATCAGAGAGCCTGGCTCAATTACGGGCAGCTCCATCTCTTCTCGTGGAGATGCTGCACCAGGAAAACCGAGGCAGCTGCTTTCCTGCTTCTGGCTTTCTCTCCTTTGTTTCTCCTTAGCCTTTCCCCACTCCTTTTTTGAGCCTCTTAGCTTATCCACATGGAAGACCTATCTCAGTCAGTCAGGAGATTTCTTCAGAGCAGGGCAGCTGCAGGGTGGCTGTGAAGCCGCTCTTCCAATACACCCAACAGACCACAGGTTGGAGGACAACCTGCCTGCTGCAGACTGTTTCTGCTTATCACGTAAAACCAAAAGGATTTCTCTTCATAGATGTGGGATTCTCCTCTTTATACTGTGAATATGTTTTATTACTGTTGGTTAATAAAGAAGCTGCTTTGGCCTATGGCAGGGCGGAATAGAATAGGCAGGGAAATTAAACTGAGTGCTGGGAGAAAGTAGGCAGAGTCAGGCAGACACCATGTAGCTGCCAAAGGAGAAGGAGGCTGGAACCTTACCAGTGGTGCACAGCTTCCTGTTAAGATTAATACATAAGAGCTAGCAAGAAATATATCTGAGTTATTAGTCAAGCAGTGTTGCAATGGTTTGGTTTGTTTTTTTTTGAGACAGGGTTTCTCTGTCCTGGAACTAGCTCTTATAGACCTGGATGGCCTTGAACTCATAGAGATCTGCCTTTCTCTGCCTCCTGAGTACTGGGATTAAAAGAGTGTGCCACCACTATCTGGCTAATTAATATAGTTTTTGTATGACTATTTGGGTCAGGGCGGCCAGGAAATAAACGAACAGTTTTCATTTACACTTCACCATGCAAGACACAGAGCAAGACTCGGAGGAGGAAATACCTCTCCCCAGGGATCCTTTTGTATGCTCCAAATACACCCATCACTGACTTATTTGCCTCACCATAGTGTGCTTCTCACCATTGATGCTGGCCATAACCTCCTGTACGCACCCCACAGAGCAACAGGCTCTCTTCAAGTCCTGAAGCTCAGAGTTGAGAGGACTTCTAAGTCCTTGCTTTTTGTTAATAATAGTTTTTTTTTGAGTAAGCGGACTATCTATAGCTCCCCTAAAATTGCTATGTCCTTTCCTCTGTTTAAATTTTTATTTTAATTAACATACAAAGTACTAGATTTTATTATGGAACTTTTGAGCATAATTACTTTGTTCCAAATTATTTGATCCTCCTATCCTGTAACCAACAACAACCCCCTAGTGACCACTCTCTGTCCCCTCTATCCTCAATGGTGACCTAACCTTTTCATGTTATACTGATTCTGTTGCCCATCTCATATTCCCTCACACAATATCTCTTTTATCCGTCTCATGTGCCCTTTCTAGTTTTATCACTTATGTCCCCATTCATACCCACGTGCATTAAAATCAGGGGTCTGTGGATGAGAGAACATGCAGTATTTTGGTAAATCTGGATCACTTCAGCATAACAATTTCCTGATGTATCAACTGCCCAGAAATTCCCTTCGTGGATGAATAACATGCCACTGTGTGTATGTACCACGTGCTCCTCATCATCCACTCATCTAGGATGATTCTGTTTTCTCGCTCTTGTCTAAGGGAGAAAATCATCAACACTATTTCTTGGGATCCAGTCCACTCTAACAAATACAGAGAGTAACAGAAATAATAGGAAGTGTTTGAGATGGGGATTTGAGGTTTGAACAAGTAAGTAAGGGGCATGTCACTTCTTTCATTTTATTTCAATATTTAAAGCAAACTGAAGCTAACGAGTGTCTTTCCAGTGCGAAAGAGAAACTCACATCACAGTCAGAGGTCAAAGGTTCACAAGAGGTTCCATAATAAAGAGTTTGGAGACAAAGGGAGAGATGAGCTGTTATGGATGGTATCTGACCTGCTAGATACAGTTCTATAAAGACTTCCCTTTGACCCTCACTTAACCCTGCTATGGGGAATTAACATTCTCTCAAAGGAACATAATGGTTTATAAAAATTATCTTAATGCACAGAATTATCTGGACATCAAGTTGGAGAATATGTACTATAAATATGTACTATAAATATGAAAATAATTATATCAAATATGAAAATTATTACATCAAAAATTACGTAGGAAGTATTTTAGAAGGTCCTTTTCTAAGCCACGGACTGTGGTAAGCTCTCCCCATACAATCATGCATTTAATTGTTATCACATACCAAGATTCACCTGTTTTGTAATTTTTGTTCATGTTTAAAGAGAGAAATCAAGGTTAGATATGGAAATAGTCAATGTGAGGATGAAGCTTGTTCCACTTTCATTTTTGTTGCTGTGATAAAACAGCCTGACAGAAAGCAATGTAGGAAGAAAGTGATTTTAGTTCACAATTCCTCACTATAGTCTATCAATAAAAGGAAGTCACACTGGCAGGAATTTGTCACGGTTGGTCACATTCATACCAACAGTCAAGAGCAGAGAGAAGCAAGTGCGTGCATACATGCTCGCTTCCTCTCTGTTTGATTTCTTCACTCTTGTACCTTTATCTAGGGAACAGTGCTATTTTCATTGGGCTCTATGCCAATTAACAATCAAGACAGTACCAGACACACCCCCAGACCAACCCGATTTAGATTATTTCTCATTAAGACTATCTTCCCAATAACTCTAGGTTGTGTCAAGTTGACAATTAAAACCAAGGAGCACAAGGCTCAGATCTCTGTCTTGGTGTCTCCAATGCCTTCCAGGATTGTGGGGTCTCTCTAATAATACTATGATAGATGAATTTTCTTTTTTATTATGAAGCATGGCTGAGTGACCTGTCTAGGACAAAGCATGAGAAGATAATTGACGTAAACATTTAATTGTCACTGGGATCTTTCCAATGGGTAGAATTAACATGACCAGTTATGAATAAGTTCGGGGAGCCCCCAGGATCGCTGAGGTCCAGTACATGCTAAGGAACAAAGCATTATAAAGCCCATTCTTTCTGTATATACATACAGCCAGTTCTCTTCCCTCAAAGGTCAACATTTTTGCTTAGGTAAACTCTTTTCAAATAGCTGGGCGACTCTCCTCAGGAATACTCACACCGCCATGAACCCAAGTCCAATTTAGAAAACCTTATTAGTCTAATAAGACTTCACTCCCATCAGCGTAATTGGCAGGCACCTCAATCACATACACTCTAATTACTCCACCCTGGACTCCTCATTACTGGGTTTTAGGGGAGGCAAATGAGAAGATGGAAGAAAATGAATGTCAGAAGTGTCTGGTGGCCTGAGACCTCCCTGCAAGGCCTGGAGCACTTGCCCAGAATCATGGGGAGACTGCTAATCTTGAAGGTGGTGTCAGTTACTGCCCCCCTGTGTTCATGGATGCACAGGGCTAGACAGTCAGGTCAATATCTAAAGTGTGTGACAGGCATTAAAAAATTCAGCAAGGAAGAGCTCACAACTGCATTGCTAGTCCTCGGGTTGCCCTACTTCTCTTTAGGCTACATCTCTTTATCTGGGTGTGAATCTCAATCGTTCTTTAGGAACCAAAACAACAATTGTAGAATTGACACTATGTATTGAATTAAATGTTCTTTTGTGTTTTGTGAATTATCATTGGACGCTTTTTTTTTCTCACTTAATTTCTTTTTTTTAATTAATTTATTTATTTATTAAAGATTTCTGTCTCTTCCCCACCTCCGCCTCCCCTTTCCCTCCCCCTTCCCCAATCAAGTCCCCCTCCCTCTTCAGCCCAAAAAGCAATCAGGTTTCTCTGCCCTGTGGGAAGTCCAAGGACCACCCACCTCCATCCAGGTCTAGTAAGGTGAGCATCCACGAAACTGCCTAGGCTCCCACGAAACCAATAGGTCCAGTAGAATCAAAAACCCGTTGCCATTGTTCTTGAGGTCTCAGTAGTCCTCCTTGTCCGCTATGTTCAGCGAGACCAGTTTTGACCCAGGCTTTTTCAGACCCAGGCCAGCTGGCCTTGGTGAGTTCCTGATAGAACATCCCCATTGTCACAGTGTATGGGTGCACCCCTCGCGGTCCTGAGTTCCTTGCTTGTGCTCTCTCTCCTTCTGCTCCTGATTTGGACCTTGAGATTTCAGTCCGGTGCTCCAATGTGGTTCTCTGTCTCTGTCTCCTTTCATCGCCTGATGAAGTTTAATATTCAGGAGGATGCCTATATGATTTTCTTTGGGTTCTCCTTCTTATTTAGCTTCTCTAAGAACCCGACACTTTTTTTTCTGTCTTCAAAAACCAATGCGACATTCCCAACAATTTCCTCAGAATCATCTTGAAGAAATACAAATGATAACTCACAGGTTCTGCACACTCTAAACTAGCTTTCAACATAGATTACCAAGGGCTCTATTATGTTCAACTTTGGTTTTCTGAATAGCCTTTATATCTATCATTTTGTTTGTATCATTTGTATAGAAAACAAAATATCTAGGTTTAAATTTGGCCCTATGTATTTATTTGTTGTTTGACTCTGAGTGCCTTTGGGAGAGACTAAAAATATTTATAAAATAATGATAATTTTTTCTAAAAAATGGATAGGACTAATGAGGTGCCCAGTGGGTAACCATGTATGCCACCAAGTCTGATAATTTGAGGTTGATCCCCAGGACCAGAATGCTGGAAAGAGAGGACTGGCCTATGCAACTTGTCCTCCAACATCTACCTGCATGCTGTGAGACACACACACACACACACACACACACACACACAATATAATAAAAACAGCAATGAAACCAGATACAGTGGTAGCGCCCTGTACTCCAAATGCACAAGGGCCAGAAGAGGAGGATTGTTATCAGTTTGAGGCCAACATAGGCTATGAGGTTCCAGAGTACCCTGGGATATGGAGTGAGATCTGGTCAAGAGAAAAGAAGGAGAACAATGGTCACAACAATATGCTATCTCCTAATGTAGTTACAAGTGAGTAAGTGATGCAAAATGCTGACACTCAGTGAAGACTTGGGAAGTATCACTGCAGCAATGTGCCTAATGGACACAGAATGTGCTAGTAGTTGTCTTCCCAGATATGTGAGGACTTGTTTCCCACAAGTCAGGTAAACAAGACTTCTACTTCCAGAAAGGCTTTTTAAAAGAGAAGGTCATACTAATGGAATGGGTTCCAACTCTTTCAAGTAGCAGGGATTTCAGGATCTCAAACTTTGTTTTTTTACTTTTGTTTTTGAGTTAATGATTGCATCATTTTTTCCTTCCCTCTCCTCCCTCCAAACCTTCTCCTATACCCCTCCTTGTTCTTTTTCAAATTTAGGCCTCTTTATTCATTGAGAGATGTTTCATGTATATATGTATATGCGTATATATCTATATCCCTAAATATAACCTATTCAGTCTGTGTAGTGTGCTACTCATATGGATATTTTTAGGGCTGACCCTTTGGTATTGGACAACTGATTGGTGAGCTTTTCCTCTCAATTCTGTGGTCTAAGTCATTTCAATTCTGTTTGCTAGGAAGGATAATAGCACATAGTTCCCAGAGTCTACAAAGACTACAACAATGAGCACTGGATTGATTTTCCTGCTCCACACTGAGCCCAGACCAGCAGCTCTAAAACATTTACACACTGTCTTTCCCATCATGCACTGTTTCTGTGTTTTAAACTGCTTCTTGATTTAAAAACAAAATCTTCACTGTGAGAAAAGAAGAACAATTTGGCAGTGAGGGGTATACATGCACACGTGTGAGCCTGGCCTTGTTCATGTTTTGTCTAGAGCAGCTGTACATGCACATGTGGGCGCACTTCTGGGTTCCTGCTTTGCCTAGAGTACACGCACATGTGGAAACACTTGTGTACTTCTGCTTTGTCTAGAGAAAGCTTCTGGAGGAAACATCCCCAGATTAAAACAGCTCTTCAAACAACATGCACTCCTGGGAGTCCACCAAAATTTGAGTTAGTCTACTTAGTATACCCTTAACTGGTTATAACTGCCAGTCAACAGTTATAATTGCTTGGCACCAGTCATTTTAAATTTTTTTTTTTTTTGCGTGTGAGCACACACCCAAATACAACAAAAGAAAACATTTAAAAAGAATAGTTCTTGATTTTGTATTATTTCCCTGATTTCATTTTGGTATTTTCCAGTTCAATTATGAAGTGACACCTCAAGGTTCCAAAATAATATGGATTGAGAAGCTGCACTTGTGGCTGGCATAAAGTAAATCTGGACAGGTCATTTCCATTGCAGCACCACTGGGAGATCATGGGTGTTTATTTATTTATTGTTATTATGTTTAAAAGTATCTTTTCTCATATTACATACCAATCCCAGTTCTCACTCCCATTCCCCCCACCTTCTTCCCACTCCACCCTCCATCCACTCTTCAGAGAAGGTGAGGCATCCCATGGGGAGTCAACAAAGTCTGGCACATCGCTCTGAGGCAGGACCTAGATACCGGTCCTTCCCCCTATATCTAGGCTGAGCAAAGTATACCTTCAAAGATAATGGATTCCAAGAAGTCACTACTAAAAATAAGTCCTGATCCCACTGCCAGTGGCCCCACAGCCTGCCCCAGCCACAAAACTGCCACCCACATTCAGAGGGCCTAGTTCGGTCCCATGCAGTTTCCCCTGCTGCTAATCTGGAGTCAATAAGTCAACTAGGTCAGGTCAGCTGTTTCCCGACTTTCCCCATCATGGTCTTGACCCCTTTTCTCATATTATCATTCCTCCCTCTCTTCAACTGGACTTTGGGAGCTCAGCTCAGTGCTAGCTGTGGATCTGCTTCTATCTGCTTCCATCACTTGCTGGATGAAGGTTCTATGATGACAATTAAGGTAGTCATCAATCTGATTACAGGGGAAGGCCAGTTCAAGTACCCTCTCCACTATTGCTTAGGTCTTAGCGAAGATTCTTGAAGATTCCTGGGAATTGTTTTAGTGCCAGGATTCTTGCTATCCCCATAATGGCGCCCTCAATCAAGACATCTTGTTCCTTGTTCTACCTCTCTGTCCTTTCCCCAGAAATGATGTCCATCCCATTAACTCACGTTCTCCTCCCCCTTCCCTTCAATCCTCCCATCTCCCATTTCCCTCTCAATCCCAATTTTTCTCTGGATCTTGTCTTTTTCTTTTCCCAGGGGGATCCATGTATGTCTCTCTTAGGGTTCTCCTTGCTACCTAGGTTCTACATCTAATAGTCACTCATGAGTGAGAACATACCGATTTTGTCTTTCTGGGTCTGGGTTATCTCATTCAGGATTGTCTTTTCTGGTTCCATGCATTTGCCTGCAAATTTCAAGATGTATTTTTTCTTTCTTTTTTTTTTTTTAAACCACTGAGTAGTACTCTGTTGTGTAAATGTACCTTATTTTCGTTATTTAACCTAATGCTTTGGTTGAGGGGCATCAAGGTTGCTTCCAGGTTCTGGCTATTATGAATAATTCTGCTATGAACATATTTGAGCAAATAACCTTGTCGTAGGAGTGTGCATTTTTGAGTATATGCCCAAGAGTGGTATTGCTGGGTCTTGAGGTAGATGGATTCCCAGTTTTCTAAGAAATTGCCATATTGATTTTCACAGCAGCTGTATAAGCTTGCACTCCCACCAGTAATGGAGAAGTGTTACCCTTACTCTGCATCCTTTCCAGCATAAGCTATTATGTGGATCTCTGACTTTCTGACTTGTGAAAATGGTATCTAAGAGTCATTTTGATTTGCATTTCCCTCATGGCTAAGGATGTTGAGAAGTTCCTTAAGTGTCTTTTGACAGTTTGAGAGTCTTCTGTTGACAATTCTCTGTGTATATCAGTTCCCATTTTTCAATTAGATTAGAAACTATTTTGATGTCTAGTTTCTTGATTCTTTATATATTTTGGAGATCAGTCCTGTGTCCAAAGTGGGTTTGGTAAAGATATTTTCCCATTCTGTAGGGTGACATTTTGTTTTATTGACTGTGTCCTTTGCCTTACAGAAGCTTCTCAGTTTCAGGAGGTCCAATTTATTTATTGTCGCTCTCAGTATCTATGCTACTGATGTTGTATTTAGGAAGTGATCTTCTGTGCTCATGCATTCAAGGCTACTTCCCACTTTCTCTTCTATGAAGTTCAGTGTGATTGGATTTATGTTGATGTCTTTGATCCACTTGAACTTGCGTTTTGTGCATGGGAATCGATATGGATCTATTTGCATTCTTCTATGTGTTGAAATCCAGTTATGCCAGCACATTTGTTGAAGATGCTTTTTTCTATTGTATAATATTAGCTTCTTTGTCAAAAATTGGGCGTTCATAAGTGTGTGGATTAGTATCAGGGTCTTTGATTCAATTCTATTGGTCTGTTTTTATGCCAATACCAAGCTGCTCTCATTACTCTAGCTTTATAGTAGAGCTTTAAGTCAGGGATGTCGGTGTCTCTGGAAGTTCCTTTCTTGTATAGGACTGTTTTGACTATTGTGGGTTTTTGTTTTTCCATATGAAGTTGAGTATTGTTCTTTCAAGGTCTGTGAAGAATTGCCATAGGATTTTGATGGTAATTACATTGAATCTGTAGTATGCTTTTGGTAAGAAAGTCATTTTGATTATGTTGATCCTACCTATCCAGGAGCATATGAGATCTTTCCGATTTTTGTTAGTATTTTAATTTATTTCTTCAAAGACTTAAAGTTCTTATTGTTCAGATTTTTCACTTCTTTGATTTGTGTTACCCCAAGTTACTTTATGTTATTTGTGGCTATTGTGAATGGTGATGCTTCTTTGATTTCTTTCCTAGCCCCTTTTATCACTTGTATATAGAAGGGCTACTGATGTTTTTGAGTTGATCTTTTATTCTGCCATGTTACTGAAGATGTTTCTGAGTTGTAGTGGTTCTCTGGTAGAATTTTGGGGTCACATATATTCTATATCATCTGCAAATAGTGAAAATTTGACTTGTTTCTTTCCAGTTTTTATACCCTTGATTCATTTTATTTTCTAATTGCTCTATCTAGAACTTCAAGTACTATGTTGAATAAATATGGAGAAAGTGGACAGCCTTGTCTTGTTCCTTATTTCAGTGGAATCACTTTGAATTTCTCTCCATTTAATTTGATGTTGGCTGTTAGCTTGCTATATATTGTTTTTATTATGTTTAGATATGTATGCTCCTTGTATCCCTGATCTCTCCAAGACCTTTATCATGAAGGAGTTTTGAATTTTGTTGAATGCTTTATCAGCATCTAATAAGATGATCAATTTTGTTCTATCAGTTTACTTATGTTATGGTACATTGATAGATTTTCACATGTTGAACCATCTCTGCATCTCTGGAATGAAGCCAACTTGATCATAGTGGATGATTTTTTTGGTGTGTTCTTGGATTAGGTTTGCCAGTATTTTATTAAGCGTTTTTGCATTAATGTTCCTGAAGGAAATTGATCTGTAATTCTCTTTCTTAGTTGAGTCCTTGTGTGGTTTTCATATCAAGGTAACAATTACCCTGTATAAAGATATTGGCAATGTTCCTTTTGTTTCTATTTTGTGGAACAATTTGAGGCGTATAGGCATTAGCTCTTCTGTAACATTCTGATAGAATTCTGCACTGAAACTATCTGTCCCTGGGCTTTTTTTTTCTGGGAAACTTTTGATGATTGCTTCTATTCCTTTGAGGGTTATAGGTGTATTTAAATTGTTTATCTGGTCTTGATTTAATTTTGGTATGTATTACTTATCCAGAAAAAAATGTCCATTTCTTTTTCTCTGGATTTCTTCAGTGTTTGTTATTATGCCCCTTTTTTTATTTCTGATTTTGTTAATTTAGATATTCTGTTTATACCTTTTGGTTAGTTTGGATAATAGTTCATCTATCTTGTTGATGCTCTCAATGAACCAGCTCTTTATTTCATTGTTTTTTTTTCTTTATTTCTATTTTATTGATTTCAGTTCTCAATTTATTTCCTGGCATCTGTTCCTGCTGGGTGAGTTTGTGTCTTTTTGTTCTAGAGTTTTAAGGTGTTCTGTTAAGTTGCTAGTATGAAATTTTTCTACTTCATTTATGTAGGCATTCAGTGCTATGAACTTTCCTCTTAGCACTGCTTTCATAGTGTCCCATAGGTTTGTGTATGTTGTGCATTCATTTTCATTGAATTTTAGGAAGTCTTTAATGTCTTTATTTATTTCTTCCTTTACCCAGGGGTGATTCAGGTGAGTATTATTCAATTTTCATGAGTTTGTATGCTTTCTGAAATTAGTGTTGTTGTTAAATTATAACTTTAAGCATGGTAATCTGATAAGAAACAGGGGATTATTCAAATTTTTGTATCTGTTGAGGCTTGCTTTGTTACTGAATTATGTGGTCAATTTTAGAGATGGTTCCATGAAGTGCTGAGAAGAAGGTATAGTCGTTTGTGTTTGGGTGAAATGTTCTATAGATGTCTGTTAAGTCCATTTGAGTCATGACATCTTTTAGTTCTCTTATTTCTCTGTTAAGTTTTTGTCTGGTTGACCTGTCCAGTGGGGAGAGTGAGGTCTTGAAGTTTCCTACTATTGCTAATAGTCTCCTACTATTACTACCATTACTATTAGTGTGTGGGGTTTGATGTGAGGTTTAAGCTTTAGCAATGTTTCTTTGACATATGTGGGTGCTCTTGTATTTGAGGCATAGATGTTCAGAATTGAGATTTCATTTTGATGGATTTGTCCTGTGATGAGTATGATCCATCTCTTTTGATTGATTTTAGTTTTGAGTCTGTTTTATTTTTGATATTAGGATAGCTACACCTGATTGTTTCTTGGGCCTATTTGTTTGGAATATCTTTTCCCACCCCTTTACTCTGAGATAATGTCTGTCTTTGAGGTTGAGGCATGTTTCTTGTATGCAGCAGAAGAATGGATTCTGTTTTTGTATCCATTATGTTAGCCTGTGTCTTTTTATAGGTAAATTGAGTCTTGAGTCCATTGATATTAAGAGATATTAGTGACCAGTGATTGCTAATTTCTGTTATTTTATTTTATTTTATTTGGTGGTTGTGTTTGCCTGTTTCCCTTCTATGGGGATTGCTGGTGTGAGGTTATCCATTGCCTGTATTTTTGTGGGTACAGCTAAATTCCTTGGGTTGGAGCTTTCTTTCTAGTACTTTCTGTAAGGCTGGATTTGTGAGTAGGTATTGTTTAAATCTGGTTTTATCATGGAATGTCTTGTTTTTTCTGTCTACAGTGATTGATAGCTTTGCTTGGGTATAGTAGTCTGGTCTTGCATCTGTGGTCTTTTAGTGTCTGAGCACATCTGTACAGGACTTTCTGACCTTTAGAGTTTCCATTGAGAAACTGGGTGAAATTCTGATAGGTCTGCCTTTGTATGTTCCTTGGTCTTTTTCCTTTTCAGCTCTTTGTAGTAATATTTCATTTGTAATTTAGGAAATAAAACTTGCCTGAGGATAAGAGAGTAAAACAGCTCCACTGGTCAGCCTAACAGATCAGGCAGTGGTGACACACTCCTTTGATCTCAGTAACCACACTAGTTTGCCATAGTTACTGGGCAGTAGTGGTACACACATTTAGAGAGGAATTTAAGACAATTAATTAAGACGAGACAGCTTTCCGACACAGTCTCTTTCTGAGATTCCTGGAGGCAGGCTTGCCATTTAAGACTAAGGTAGAGGTAAGAGCCAGTGGCTATTTTGCTTTTCTCACCTTCATGTTGTACCCCAATATCTGTCTCTGGGTTTTCTATTAATCATGCTAAAGTTCTTAATATTTTTATTCTGTATATTTACTGTCTTGATTATTATATGATAAGGGGACTATTTTGTTTTCTGTAAGCTGCTTTTAATTTCACAGGCATATCCTTCTGCAGGTTTGGAAAACTTTCCTCTATGATTTTGTTGAATATATTTTCTGTGCCTTTGAGCTGGAGTTATCCTTCTTCTATTCCTATTATTCTTAAGTTTGATTTTTTTTCATGGTGTCCCAGATTTCCTAGATGTTTTGTATTAAGAATTTGTTGGATCTAACATTTTCTTTGGCGTTGAATCTATTTTCTCTATTGTATCTTCCACTCCTGAGATTCTCTCTTCCATCTCTTTTAATCTGTTGGTTATGCTTGCATCTGTGGTTCCTGTTTGTTTTCCCAGATTTTCCATTTCCAAAATTCCCTTGGTTTGTGACTTCTTTATTGCATCTATTTCAACTTTCAAGTCTTGAACTGTTTGAATTGTTTGTTTTGCCTGTCTGATTTGTTTTTCTTGGTTTTCTCACCTTTCTTTAAAAGATTTATTGATTTCTTCCAATTTTTTTTCTTTTCCTCCATTTCTTTAAGAGAGTTTTACATTTCTTCTTTAAGCATGTCTGTCATCTTCATAAAGTTATATAATGTTTTATTTAAGGTTGTTTTCTTCTGCTTCTGCTGGGTTAGGATTTTCGGGTCTTCCTGTTTTAGGAAGTTCTGGTGTTGCCATATTGCTCTTTAGGTTGCTGAATGTGTTCTTGCATTGGTGTCTAACCATCTCTCCCTTCAACTGGTACAGGCAGTGTCTTCGCCTCTTGGTCCACTCCTTGCAGTCAATGTCTGTGTCTCCTGGATCCTCTAGTGGATTGATTGTTGCAGTTGCTCTCTGTGTCTCAGGGAGCTACTCAGCTTTCAGGGGATGGGTGGCTTTGGAAGCAGAGTGCTACTTGTAAGTTATAGAGTCTGATGGGGTGTGAGCACCAGTTATTTTAAAAGAGATCAATATGGGTTGATTATCCAATCTCTCTATTTGCTTTAACTCATTCTTAAGAAAGGATAAAAAGAAAATGGGGGGGGGTTGTTCCTTTGATGACAGCTACAAGCTCTAGAATGTCACAAATAGGCTCACATGTCTGTGACTATCTTATTGTGCCATTTGTTACAGTCCTCTGGTGATCTACTTTATATATACCACACTTTCTCAACATTTGCTTGACCTTACCCAGTATTAAGAAAGTAAACAGAAATTATTGGAAGAGGTTGTTTACTTCAAGTCAGGGGAAGTAAACTCTGACTAAAGCAAGCCACTGAGACCATGAATACATTGCACAAGTTTTCTGAGCATTTTCATTATAAGTCAAATAGAAGTGTGCTGAGGGTTGGAAAATTAGTTCAGAAGTGAAGATCCATCGACTTTATTGTTGAGGATCCGGGTTTGATTTACAGCACCCATGTCAACAGGTTCACACATACCTGTAATTTTAGCACCAGAGAATCTGATGCCATCCTCCAGCTTCTAGAACAGAATGCCCATATGTTGAATTAGGAGCGGCAGGGCTGTGTCCCCGGCACCTGGCCGCCCGCATGGCTAGTTTATACCCAGAAATAATTACACAGAAACTGTATTCTTTCAAACACTGCCTGGCCTGGCTAGTTCCAGTTTCTTATTGGTTAGCTCTTATATATTGTTCTAACCCATTTCTAATATTCTGTGTAGCCCACGAGCTGGCTTACCAGGGAGGATCTTAACCTGCGTCTGTCTGGAGCGGGAGAATCATGGCGACTCCTCCACTAAGCTTCTTTCTCCCAGAATTCTCTTCTGTTTTCTCTACCCACCTAAGGGTGGGCCTTATCAAGGGGCCTAGGCAGTTTCTTTATTAATAAGAAATCACTCCCACATCATTTCCCCTTTTTCTGTTTAAACAAAAAAAGGCTTTAACTTTAACATAGTAAAATGTACATATAACAAAACAGTTATCAAGTAAGAATTACAGTTACAATATTTATATCTATTTTATCTTTTATCATATTAAGAAAAACTATAACTATTCATTCTTCAACTCCATCAAAGACTCCAGAAGGATATAATACTACCTAAGTAAACAAGAAATAAGAAAACTCTAGAAATGACAGAGACATCTCGCTGCCTGGACAGTCACCCAAAGTTCCTCTGTACCGTTGGGGCATCCATCTTCGGCCTACAGGCCCATGGTATCCAGAGACATTTCCATGAAGCAGGAAATTTCAAAGACAGTTCAGTCACTTTCTGCTGTGTCCTGCAGAATGTCTTGCAGACTCCTTCATGAATCAGGAACCCCGAAAGACCATCTCACCTTTAGGCAAGTTCAGCAGTCCTCTCTCTGTGGGTTCTTTGTGTCCAGTTTATGTAACAGTCCAGGCAAGAGCAGTTTCTTGCCCAAATGACTATCCAACTCCATAAGGATCCTCTTCGATGCCCATCTTCCTCTTGAAGTAGTTGGTGCTGCCAGGAGCAGACGTGTCTCATTGTCATGAAAAGCCCTAAGTTATTAAAATATTTTAAATGCCATATTCTGCAGCCTTTGAGAGATATGAAGAATGCCTATCTAACTGAAATATATCTCTATATATCTAGAAAATAAAATTAACATGACTACAAGCTTAACTATTAGCGATGATTATCCATTAACAACCTATATTTCCTAATTATACATTACATTTTAAATGAACTACAAAATCACAATACCTTAATCAAGATCAGAAATACATATACATATAACAAAATTGACCATAAAATCCATACCAATGCAAATTATTCATATCTATATCATATCCCCCTTTAAATGTAAAAGAACATTTATAAACAATATTTGGGAACATGGGCGTAGTTTTTCTTTCCAAACTGCTTCCTGCTGAATAGGGGCGTCGTTAATTAGGTCTTTTGTGGTATAACCTGTGTGCCAGGGTCATCTCCGTTGGCAGTTGAGTGAAGTAATTTTTTGAGGGTGTTCACAGCAACCTTTCAGGAGGACGTGGTCTATCATACCATATCGGGATAGATGCAATCCACAGGGTCACATCCTCTGTGAAAACAAAAGAAGGACTTTTCCAAAGCGTCATATCCTTAGACCCAAATTCTGAAGTGAAGATATCTTTAGAACATATGTGCAGGTTCAGCTTAGCAGCCCATATAATGAAATGTCTCTTTGTACTTAGCTCCTTTACAGTCAAAAATTTTAAAGAAAACACAATGTACATAATCCAGACTCTCTGTGAATTTTCCATTTTTACGTGGCTTATTTTTCTTTATTTCTTTTAATCTCTTAACTATCTGTACTTTGTCTCTTTAAAGACTTTACCTTTTTTTTAAAGCATAAACTTTATTCTCTATATCTTTTTCTTCTCTCTCCCAAGCCTACGTACATTCATCCTACAGTGTCTGAATCTGTTCTATTGTGAATCTGTAATTTTTTTACTATCCAGGAGCATTTTTGAAAATGTTAAGCACTTCTTAAAAACTTAAGTTGCACCATGTACAGGTAATACGGTACTTCCTGTGTCCTGCCCAGTCTAAACCTTAACTGCGCAGTTTTAAGGTAATTACGGTAGTTCCTGCCTGAGATCAGCACAGTTCAGCATGGAGCAGCTGCTCCTGCCTCAGAGTCATTTGGTGCTTCTGAGCTGAGCACAGTTCCAGGCACACAGCAGTTCACATTGGAGCCGCAATCAGCAGTTTAATTCTGAGACTGAGTGTGCAGCACAGAAACTCTTTTCATCCAAGTTACAGCAAAATCTGACACGCAGAGCACTGCGCAGTCTGAAAATGTGTCTCTGTATAGCGGCAGGAATCCGCCATGCTCTTCCGCCTGCCTAAGCTTGATTCTGCCTTCTTCCCAGGTGCAGGCGGGGAGCTCTGAGCCATCTGCACGGTCTCAGAGCACTCTCCTCCGATCCCAAGCGGAACACAAACATCCAGTCCCATAAAAGCCTTGAAATGCTTTAAAGCCAGAGTTCACACTGGCAGTACAGCCCTATGAAGCCGCGCTTTAAAATGACGCAGCTTTTTTTCTCTGCTGCTGTTGCTGAATCAGGAATCTCTCTACAGCACGCCACCAACAAAACAGCAAAAATCTGTGTTAAACTCTCTCTCCCTTATTTTTAAGCCTTCTCAGGTTTTTAAGTGGATTTAGCCCATCACGTTGGGCGCCATCTGTTGATAACTGTTTTGTGATATATAATTTTACTATGTTAAAGTTAAAGCCTTTCTTTTTTTTGTTTAAACAGAAAAAGGGGAAATGATGGAGGTGGGTCTTGTAATAATAAAGAAACTGCCTCAGCCCTCATAGGACAGAAAATTAGGTAGGCGGAGTAGACAGAAGAGAATTCTGGGAAAAGGAAGCTTAGTAGAGGAGTCGCCATGGTTCTCCCGCTCCAGACAGATGCAGGTTAAGATCCTCCCTGGTAAGCCTGCTCGTGGGCTACACAGAATATTAGAAATGGGTTAGAACAATATGTAAGAGCTAACCAATAAGAAACTGGAACTAGCCGGGCCAGGCAGTGTTTGAAAGAATACAGTTTCCGTGTAATTATTTCTGGGCATAAGCTAGTCATGCGGGCGGCCGGATGCCGGGGATGCAGCCCTGCCGCCGCTCCTATTTCAACACCCATATGCACCTACGTGACACAGACACACATGCATATGTAGAACTAAACTAAAACCATGTCTTTAACAGAGTTTTGAAAGGGTACAGATATATTTAAAAAAAAGGGTGGATTAATGGGGAGAGATCAGAGTAGAAAGAAAGAAGGAAAAATGGAAGGAAAAAGGCTGGAAGAGGCAGACAAGTAAGCTCATGTCCATCCCAGGTACAGATAACCCATCAGCTAGTGATTCAATGCTATCATACTACTCACAGCTTCGGGGACCAAATCTGTGTCCTGTTGATCTACTGTCCTCAGCATAAAAAACTTGATAATTCCAGAAGGTGTCTCAGCTCCTGTCCCCACAATTGGGTTCCAGCTATTAAGAAGGATAAGGAACATGCTCTCTCCTTTTAAGCAAACTCAAGAAATATGGTCATGACACTTCTGCCTCTAAACTTTGGGCAAAAATGCAGTCATACATTTTTCTAACTGTGAGAGAGACAGAAGAGTGAACTTCCAGCTGAGGGATCATCTGCTTAGCTGAAGACCAGAATCTCTTGACTAAAGAAGAAAGAGGGGTGTTCATGACAGGAAGAACCTAGCAGCATTTACCAGGGAGCATTAAGTCCTAAGTGACTCACTGGCTGGGAGAAAGGCAAAGTCCACCTGCCCAAGGTACTGTATTTCAGTATTGTCATTCCACCAATCAACTAAGTGCAGAAGGGACAATCAGGCCACCTTCCCTGCTTGTCCCTGAGTGTCCATATCTGACCATGGCACACAGATATCTGGAAAGCACTTCCCACAAACCCTATACCATTTAAAAAGAGCAGGATGGAGTCACGACCGAGAGATAGAGGATTCAGCAGCTCCTCTCAGATGTGGCTCCCTTTGGAGATGTAGGTTGGGGTAAAGGGTAGTCCTTCTAGCTTGAAGACCTGAGTTCAATGCCTGGAAATGCCCAATAAAGTCTGGGCATGGTGGTATGTGCCCTTAATCCCAGAACTAGGGAAACAGAGAAAGGAAGCTCTCCAGACCATGTTTGTTGGCCAGCCTACTCTACTTGGCAAGTTCTTGGCCAGTGAAAGACCTGGTCTCAAAAAACAAGGTAGACTTCTCTTGAGGAATAGTACCTGAAGTTTTCTTCTGCCATATATGAACATGCATGCATGCACGTCTCTGACTTTTTAAAAAAAAAAAAAAACTTCTAGCATCTTATGAAAAATATTCTGTATTGAAATCACTGAAAATTATCCAATCTTCTCAGGGTATGAATCTACAAAATCTAGCTCTTTGACAATGTAGCATAAAACTCCTTTAATCACCAAGAGGGAAATGAGGATGGGCCCCTAGGTAAAATTATAGCAGTGCTGCCTGGGGGGCTACATGGAAAAGATAAAATAATGTTGTCCTGTGTAGCACACATGTCTCATAAACAGTCCTTCCTATGGCCACAATACTGCTTGGCATCACATTGGATGTATTGATGGAGTTGCTAGATAAGTGGATCAGAGGGTCAGGTCACTTGTCAAACATGAAAGCCACTGCCTCACCAAGAGGCAGTGTTAGAAAACTCCAAGTCAGCTTCTGTTGACCTTGCCTGCCATTGTGTCTCCAACACGGAATGAGCCCTCATCAAGCAAGGTCAATAAACTGCTGCTTGTTGGGATGAATGAGGGAACGAATGGGTTCCTACAAACCTCATGCTGTTCCCTGGTATCCTTTTCCTACCAGGATGAGCTTGCGTTCTTCTCTTTCTTCTAGAAATACTTGACAAATGGAAAGGTGATAAAAAAAAAAACACCTCAGGACACAGCTGATTCCAACAGTGCAGCACAATCAGAAGTCACAGCCTATCACTGAGTAATAACCCTGGCTCTATTCCCCACAGAAGAGAGAAAGCCGCCTGAAAGAGATTGAGTCATTCCACACAAAGACTTCACAGGAGGCAGCAAGGGGGAAAAAAATCTTGTTTTGATTTGTTACCTTTTTTTTTCTGTTTCAAGCACAATAATGCACATTTTCATCAGAAGCTAAATGATAGCGCTTACAGTATTTAATATCTGAATTCAATTATGTGTTTGAAGGCTTATTACCATAGCAAAAGGAAAAGGATTTGAGAGTTTCCAAAGGCATCAGGTTACAATTGTTGGGGAAAAGTACACACTGTTAAGGAAATGATGTATCCACATAAAAGGCAGCTAGCTAGTGGAACCTAAAAACAAAGTACACACACCAACAGTCACACAAAAGGCAGGAACACAGAAACGAAGAAGCACGTGTCTACACAGAAAGACAGAGATGTAGAGCGCTTCCAGGGTGTTCTTTCCACACTCTGTGCCACAGTCCAAGTCTCCCCTCGTGTTTACACCACACATAAAAGTCAGATGGATTCAGAGCTTTAAACATAAAAATGGAAACTATAAAACTCCTAGAAGAAAATATGATGGGAAGGGGCTTCCTGTCATGGTTCCTGCCAATGGATGCATGGCGAAGACTCCAAAACAGTCTGTAAAAGCAGAGAAAGACAAGTGAGACAGTCTTTAGAAAACAAACAAACCTTCACAGACAAAAATGCAGCAGAGTGGGGAGCATCTGTGGAGTGGGGGAGACTGTCAAATCGCATCAGATGAGGCGCTAAGTTTTAGATATGGGATGGACCCTGCAATTCAATGCCAGTCCTTTCAGAACACACTGGCTTAGTCAGGGCGGCTGCTGCTCCGATGACACACCATGACCAAAGCAATGTGGGAAGGAACGGCTTGTTCCACTCATAGTTCCATGTGACAGTTCATCATCCAAAGCAGTGAGGGCAGGACCTCAAAAAGGTCAGGAGCCTGGAGGAAGGAGCTGATGCAGAAACTATGGAGGGACACTGCTTGGTTTGCTTTCTTACAGATCCCAGGACTACCGACTCAAGGGCTGGCCATATCCACAATCACTAATCAAAATGCCCTACATCTCAAACTTAGGGAGTTTTTTTTTTTGTTCTTCAACTGAGGCTCCCTTTTCTCAGATGACTCTAGCTTGTGTCAGGCTGGCATAAAACTAGCCAGTACACTTGCCCTCTCTAAACTTTGACAAGCTTCTTGGAAAATGAATGAGCAGAAGGCTTTAGAAGGCATTGCCGTGAATAGTCATCATGCAGATGAAAATTAATCCTGTGTCATTGGTCACCAGAGAAATACAGGGCAAGATTATAATGGGACAGTAGCTCATATCTGTTAGGATGACTACTACTTAAAAAAAGATAGTAATTGTCATTGAGGATGTGAAAAAAGTGGAGCTTTAAAGACTTTGCAAAAGGAAATAGTAAGTGGTCCTTCAAAAAATTAACAGTAAGAAGTAGCAAATGAGATGGTTTAGTGCGTAAAAGTGCTTGCCATGAAGCCTGATGTAAGTTTGATACCTGAAATCCTGTGCAGATTCAAAAGAAAGTAGCTCCCAAAAAGAGTGGCACTATTAGGAGCTGTGGCTTTGTTGGAGTAGGTGTAGCCTTACTAGAGGAAGTGTGTCATTGTAGAGGTAGACTTTGAGGTCTCATATAGGCTTGAGTCATACCCAGTATCTCAGACCACTTCTTGTTGCCTGTGAGTCAAGATGTAAGAACTCTCAGCTCCTTCTCTAGCACCATGTCTGGCTGTTTGCTGCCTCTCTTCCTACCAGGATGATATGAACTAAACCTCTGAACTGTATGTGCGCCACCCCAAGTAGGAGTTGTTGAGTCATGGTGTCTCTTCACAGAAATAGAAACCCTAACTAAGACAGAAGTTGGTACCTGGAGTGGGGTTTTGCTGTGATAGGCCTGACCATGCTTTTATTTAGAGGAATATGGACCTCAGAATTGTAGATTAGAAAAATAGTTTTTAATGCTTTAAGTGCTGCTTAATGGGTCATCCTAGTAGGAGCATGGAAAATGGTGCTAAGAGTGATTTGAGCTGTGGGTGTCTGGATCAAGAAGTTAGAGAGGAGAAGAATGTTAGTATGTGGCCTAGAGACTGGTCTTGTGAAATTTTGCTGAAGAATATGGCTGCCTTTTACCTTTGTCCAAATAATGAATCTGTCTGAGGCTAAAGTGAAGAATTTTGGATTAATTACATTGGCAGAGAAAATCAAAATAATAGCCTAGCATAGACTGTGTTATGTGGTTATTAGCGATAACTCTAAATGAGATTTAGAATGAAAAAGAACAAGCTGAGCAGGGTACATTTCACAATGTAAAATTTGAAGAGAGAAGGAGCACTAGGAAATGGACTAGAGCTAAGTCCTGTGTTGAAGGAAATAAACAGATTAAGGAATGGAATAAAGGGAGTGATGACCTCAGGGTAAGATTCCACTCAGCCAAATTTCTAACTTGTGTAAAAAAGAATTAAGGAAAAAGTTAGAGGAAGGTGTGATGATGCACGCCTTTGATCCCAACACTCCAGAGGCATAGACTGTAGATCTCTGAGTTTGAGGCCAGCTTTGTCTACAGAGTGAGTTCCAGAACAGCCAAGCTTAGGCAGAGAAGAAAACCATCAAAACCAGAAAGCTGATGAAGTTGCAATTGAATGGGGGGGGGTACGGGGGGATGTTCTAGATCTAACAAGCTGCAGAACTTGGCAGCTTTAGCCACAGGGTTCTGGCTTTAGAGTCAAGGATAGGAGAAAGGGGTAATGGAATATCTCTCCTCAGCTAGGGAAAGTATCGAGGCCAGGAGTGTGTCAGGGCTGTCCCTAAATGGAGACCTAGAGAGGCCATTGTGTGAAGCTATGAAGGTAAAGCCTGGATTTCCTTGGAGACCCCAAGATGTTGGCAATACCAGAGTCATGGCATGCCTGCTGGGAAGAGCTACTAAAGAGGGAGGGTAACCAGCCCAGGAGAAAGAAGTGTGTTGTGGTCAAAAAAGCTGAAAGGAGTTGGAGAACTGAAGAGAGTTTTGACATCAGACACGGAGATGCATAGTTTGGATTTTGCCCAGTTTTTGGTCTTGTTTTTGTTCAGTATTTCCTCATTATGCTCCCTTTCTTACAGTTTGGAATGGTAATGTATATCCTGTGCCATTATATGTTAGAAGTATGTTATTTGCTTTTTGACTGATTTTACAGGTGATTACAGTTAAGAGACTGCATGAATCTCAGAAGAGACTTTGAACTTTAGACTTTTAAATAAGTTTGAAACTGTTATAGACTATGGGGACTTTTGAAGTTGGACTGAATGTATTTTTGTATTATAATATGGCTATAAATCTTTGGTAGATAAAGAGTAGAATGTGGAAATTTGAAAAAAAATGGTCCCCAAAGAGAGTGATACTATTAGGAAATTTGGCTATGCTGGGGTAGGTGTGACCTTGGTGGAAGAAATGTGACACTGGAGAGGTAGACTTTTAAGCCTCATATATGCTCAAGCCATACCCAGTGTCTCAGACCACTTCCTATTACCTGTAAATAAATTTGTTAGGACTCTCAGCTCCTCCTCTAGCCCCATGTCTGCCTGCAGGCTGCCTTGCTTCCCACCATGATGATAATTGACTAAACCTCTGAACTGTAAGGGAGCCACCCCAAGTAAAATTTCCCTTTAGAAGAGTTCTGTGGTCATTGTGTCTCTTCGTAGCAATAGAAACCCAAATGTAAACCTTCACATTGGAAAAAGAGAATGGATTTCTTCAAGTTGTGCTCTGAATCCACACACACAAACAAGAATACAGCAGATGGTTTCAAAACATAGTTATACAGATGACTTAATGAGTCTCAAAAACATCACTACCAAACGACACAACAAGAATTCATGGCAGGGGCAGGGGACATCCTACAATACACAGCACCTAATTCTGATTTTAGGTGAAGTAGGGGGTTTTCTTCATTAAGACATAAAAACAAGAAGACAGGAAACAAAACCAAACCACTACACTCTAGCAGAGATAGGCAAATGGGACAGGGCCTGTCAAAGTTGATATGGAAGCCAGGGGAGGGGACTCTCCATAGAGGGCACAGGCTTCCCAGTTGGACCACTACTCTGGTTTCATGATAGATGTCTCCTCACCACCGTTAAAGGGAGGCATGTCATCAGGAACAGCATCTCTGAGTTCCTCCACTGTCACCTCCATTTTAGCAGTGGTGGGGAGGCAGCAAGAGGGTTATATTTTCTTCCTCTATGAGTGAAAAAATGTTCTCTTTCTTCTTTGTTGATTATATACTGATAATCAAAGTTCAAAGACTACTCCATTGACGAACTGCATTGGGTTGAAATACTGTGGTTTTGATTTGTTTGGGGACAGGATCTCAAGCAGACCAGGTTGCCTGGAGTTCATTGCATGGTCAAGTGCTGGGGATACGATCACGTGACACAAAACCCAGCTTTGTGGTGTAGGCATTAAACTCAGGATTGCACATACTCGGCAAGCAGTCTTCCAACATATCCAGCTTCTGATTCTTTGTCTGTTTAAAAATTGCTAGCAAAGCCTCCACGCAACCGTTCCTGCTCTGTACACCACACAGACCACCGTCTGCTCATTATAAATAGAGGGAGCTTTGCACTCGGGAGGCCTTCTCTAGCATGCCTTCCAATGTGAGCAGGCTCTCATAGGCCCATCCATCATTTATAGCAGCCATGGGCAGAGGCCGATTACTCTCAGGCAATAACGTAGAGTTCAATCATGGAGGAATTTGGGGACTCAAGGCTCCTCTCCATCTTCCCCTGGATCTCCACATACAGTGCATTATTCAAGGTTACCATCCCCTTGCATTGCTGGGTTTAAAATGGATTTAATTTCATCAGTGCCTTTATTCTTAGGTTTCAACCACAGCAATGCTTCCTGATGTTTGGTAGGGATATGGCAGAGCAAAGAGCATGTATGATCTTGTCAGTTGCTCTCAGACAGGTCACTGCAGAGACTAAAAAAAATGCTATTCAATATGCTTACTAGTAAGAGAATACTTAGTGCTAGTGAAATTGGGGAGGGCATTAGACCAATATGATCTGAATTCTAGTTTCACCAGCAATGATAACAAGTCACAAACTATCTCAGAATGGGGCATAGACTTCTGTCTATGGGATGCAAATGGTAAAGACATTATTAATTGATTGTTACTATATCTTAAAACAGTTTCTCAAAATCATTGAGTCCTCCTATGAGGGAGATCAAGGACTTTATGACTATGAGATGTGTAAGCTGTGCCCTTTGCAGACATTATTAATAAATTCTTATTTTATATTGAAACTGTATTTGAATTCCCCCCTTAAACAATTCTTCAAAATACTGGAATCCCAGAATGATGTGGAAACAATACTTCAGAATCAACCACTCTTGGTTAAATGTCACCTCTATAATGTACTTTGTAATCTTGGATAAAACAGTCTACCTGCCCTGTTTAGTTTCATCCTTTTTCCACTGGGTTCAAGTGATAACTAATTGAAGGAAGACAGATAAAGTTCTACTTTGGACATTTCTGGTGGCAATGAGAAGCTGTGCCGCCACTTTGGACTTTGGAAGACTGTTGGTTTCCTTAGAAGCTGGGCATAAATTTCTGAAATGTCCTAACAATTCTGTTCTGAGGTGTTTACTCTAGAGATGGGAAAATATATATTCCTAGGAAAACTTGTATGTAGATCCTGTAGCAACATTATTCACGCATCCAGAGGGTGAGAATACCCAAGTGCAACACTAATCTGTGCCTGGAAAAATGAAGTGAAATCTAATGGACTTAGCAATGGAATATTATACAGAGTTCTGTATAATAAATAAATAAAAAGAACAACGTCCTTGAACAATGGGCTTTTATTCATATGTATATATATATGCACATATATAATTGCAATAGATAAACCTCAAATGTACTATATTAAGATACTCAAAGAAAAAGGTTAGAACAATGATCAATTGAAAATAAACAAGAGTTTTCGGAGTGATGGGAAAGCTGTAAATTTATATTGGATAGTGGTTATAAAACTGTATATTTGCTTAAAAATAAATCACAAAAGAATTTTAAGTTGCTTAAATACATCTGCTAAAAGTTTGCATACAGCTTGAACCTGGAACTTAGGCACAAATGTCCCTGCTGTGGTTCAAATGGGAAAGAGTCTCCACAGGCTCATGCTTTAACTCTTGGTCTCCAGCAGGTGACGCAGTTTTGGAAGTTTGTGGAAACTTTGGGAGGTGGGGCTTAGAGGGAGGAAGTGGGTCACTTGAGTGGTGGCCTTGAGTTTTTGCTGTTTCCTGCTTCCTGTTCTGATGTGAGGGAGAGATGTGAGTTCTGAATGCACACTCCTACTGTTATGATGGGCTATGAACCAAAATAAACCCTTCTTCCCTTAAGCGTGTTTGAGGGTTATCAGTAACAGAAAAGGGACTAATACCAGTGATATCCACCCCTCTTCTTTCAAAGTCCTCTTACACTGTCCCTGTGTTCAGGTGTGATCATCCACCATTACTTAACTCTGTGTGTAACTACTCCTTGACACCGAAAACCAGCATCTTGCCATAGACAACTGCTTGGTTTGTTGTGTGGTATTGTATAATTTAGCTTTTGGTATATATATTTTAATACCCATCCCCCAAAGACTGCAAACTCCCTCAGGAGAGGAATAATCTCTTATTTATTTTCCTATCCCTGGTACTGACAGCCTTTAGCTTGGCTCCTGGCACAAAAATCCACGTTTAAAAATTTATTAGTATATTATCAAGGGCTATCCTTAAAAAATAGGCTTCCTTGTTGACTTTGATTTCTGATTGAGGAAGGGAGGTATTAGCAAGCAGGCCTACTTTTCAGGGCGGACACATTTGGAAAACTGAGTGGCATAAAAGCAAGATCAATTTCGAGGCACTGCTGATTCAGGCTCAGTGTGACTAATTAATTTACACGGCCATGGTCACTGCAGACACATCTAAATTTTAGATTTTTTCCCCCTATCTTGGCAAAGAAGCCCTTGTTCAAGCCAGCCTTTTGTTGCTAAGCATTTAGCAAAGCAGACATTAAAGGAATTAAGGGGGGAAAATTAAAGCTACTGTATGCTATTTCCTCTTTTAATGACAAATTGATGTCTTTTAAAACAATCCAAAGAGTAGCATTTTATGTAAGAATAACCCTTAAGTCAATTTAATTAATTGATGTGTGTGTTAAGATCAGCCAATGAGTTCATTGCCTTTCATCTAAACAGAAGAAAGAGGTTGGAAAAGCTTTGTGGAATCTGATATGAAGGCTGCTTTGAGCACACAAAGTGCTGCTCAAACTTTTAATGGTGGTTTAAGGAAAACATTGAGATAATGCTCCGGTACTCTGCAGCTTTGTCTCGGAATGAAAGGGCTGGGGAAATGGTTCAGTTTGCAAAGTGCTTGCCATATAAGCGTGAATAGCTGAGTTGCTTCTCAGAATCCGAATAAAAGCCAGGTGTGGCGTCCTTTGTCTCTAATGCATGGGGATGGGAGAGGGAGATCTCTGGAGCTCACTGGCCAGCTAGTCTGGTTAAGTTCATGAATTCCATGTTCAAGAGAGACTGTCTCAGAAGAAGACATAGAGAGCTTCGGGAAGACACACATTTGGTCTTCATATACTTTCATACACGCATACACATGTACACATACTAGCTCATACACAGGCACTCACACATGGAGTGATGGTACAGACTGCTGTGGACTGCTGAGCATCCAGCAAATGATATAACGGTGGAAGTTATTGTAGATACCCTTTGTGACTGGTGTTGACGTTGTAAGGAACGTTACACTAGGTACTTAAGTGAGGGACATCTGGCCTAGAGCAAATCTCTACTAGACCAGAGAATGGGATAAGACACAGTAAGGGTCTCTTGCATCCAGATTGTACTGTTCCTTGGGCAAGATCTATGGCTCTTTCTGAGGTTACCTTCCTCTGGAGGAGTGCCACTGTCTACTGATGAACATTCTGTGAATAGACAGTTGATGATCTTCCTTTCCCCATAAAGGCTTTCTTCCCTGTTCTAGGATATGTAATTTATATAGACTTATTTTTCCTACTCCCTCCATGTATGTATACCACAGGACACAGAAGGTACAATTTACAGGCATTGGTTCTCTCCTTCCACCAGGTAGTTTCTGGGATTGAACTGAAATCATCAAGATTGGTGACAAGCAACTTTATCTCCTGGCCCATCCCACTGGCCCTTTAGGCTTACTAATGTGCAAGGTTTAGTGAGAAGAGCGTTCACGAACAGTTTGGCAGCAATGGGTTTGCCCATCGTTTCTGTTAACTAAGTTTTTTTCTTGTTTGCTTGATTTCACGAGTAAGTAAAAGCAAGTAATAAAAATATCCCAGTTTCACTTTTTGTTTTATCTATAAAGATCAAAATAGTATTATCTGTATCATCATACCTTTTTCATGTTGGGAAATTTCTGAACTGAGAGATATATAGAGAGAAAAAGAGATGAGAGACAGAGACACAGAGAGGAAAAGAAAGAGACAGATATGACAGAGATAGAGGAAGAAACAAAGTTGGAGAGACAGATCTCTTGAACTTACTTTCTTTGTTTTTGTTTCTGTGGTTTCATTTCTATGGTTTATATGGCCCCAAGACTTTGGTCAGGACATCCAAGAGAGGACTTCAAATGAAGCTAATCATATATGCAAAGTCTTCCAGGCCATTTGTTTTAAAAGCCCAGTAGCCAGAGACAGCCGACAGGAGGTTCAGTGGGCATTTGTGGCCTGTGCATTGAAGCATGCTGCGGGGATCAGCTTGAGCATGGACTCTGGGTCCTGATTGCTGGGTGGGCAGGCCTGATACATCTTCTATCTGATGTTCTCGTTCTGGACCAGAGTAATGCTGACACTCATGCCAGCCCTGGCAACTGGGCCCCAGTGGGCAGCTGCTGCCATTGTGGATAACAGGTTTTTCCAATTTCAATTTTAAAAACTTCAGATTTAAAGACAGAAGCAATCTTATTAGCAGGGCAAGGTCTTCATTTCCTCTGTGAAGGTTCTGTTCCTTTCCCATCGTGATAGAGGAGCCATTTGTGGCCTCGTTTGCGTTGCTAAGCCATTTAACAGAAAGTGTGAAGGAGTGAGACATTAAGTCAAAATTAATCTCAGAATAGATGTATTTAATCCTTTTAAATACTTGGACTATTGGCTGTCTCCTTAGCTTTTGTGTGTTTTTGTATGTGAGTGTGCATGTGGATATGCATGTGGATATACATGTGTGTATGTATGTAGGTGCACATGTGTGTATGTGGGTGCATGTGTGTTTGTGTATGTGGATACACATGTGTGTAGGTATCTGGTACTTGTGTGTTTGTGTATGTAAATGCATGTGTGTTTGTGTATGTGGGTGCACACGTGTGTTTGCATGTGATAGCCAAAGGTTGGTGTTGGGTGTCTTCCTTTAACACACTTCGCTTTATTTTTAAAAGTTTATTTTTATTATTTTATGTACTTGTATATGGTGTATGCACCCATGTAAGTGAATGCCATATGTGTGACACTGTTCTTCTTCAAGGTCATGAGAGAGTGTCAGATCTCCTGATGCTAAATTGCAGGCAGCTGTGAACTGCCCCACACAGATGCTGCAAGTACCCTGCAGCTCCTTACCTTGTCTCTCTTTGAGCTTTAAGCTCACTGATTCTGATAGGGTTCCTGGCCAATCAGTTTCTGAGATCCATCCCTCCAGCTCAGTATTACAAGTGAGAACCGCCATGCCTACCTTTTCATTGAATTCAGGTGTTTACGTTCACATGGCAAGGGCTTTATCCCTCAGGCCTCACATTCTTTGTTAGAGATGAGGCTGGGTGTCCTCAGGGGGGGTTAGTTATAGACCTCATGCTCAGTTTGATCCCCCCCATCAGTGATTGGGAACCGTGAAGCACAGCTTTAATCCCAGTACTTGGGAAGTGGGTTCAAGCTAGCCTACACAGCAAGACTTAATCAAAAATAAATAAATAAATAAATAAATAAAATAGGTATCAAGTTAAGGTATTGGGAGGACTGAGGGAGATCAACACTTAAACATTTTACAAGTTGAAATTTACAATGAAAAATTCACTAATAATAATAATAATTTTAAAATCTTGTTACCCGGGCCAGCTAAGCTTAGTAGCTAAAGGTGCTGCCACCAAATCTGAAAGTCTGAGTTCAGTTCCCCAGGACCCACATGATAGAAGGAGAGAAATCAATTCCTGCAAACTGTCCTTTGACCTCCGCATGCATGCAATGACAAACATACCCCCACACTAAAGAGCTAACTAAAATAAATAAATAAATACATGATGAAACATGTCATCTGTTTCCTGACTGTAGAAGTCCCACTTTGATTTTCTTTCTTTACCTCGGCAGTATTTCCTTAGCTGCTCTCTCAAGTTCCCCCTTCCTCCACGTTGCATCTGAGCCCTTCTCTCAGAGCAGGGCTCCTGACAAGTGGGTCAGGCACCACATCTTCTCGTCTTTGTTCATTCTCCCACAGCCTTCAGAGTTATTTTCTGTATGGAAACCCGATCTCACCTCTCTACTTAAATCCCCAGGAAGAGTGGATCACTGGGATCCACTGTGGTTGTTGCATGTTAGGAACTTGCTCCTCGCCAACCCCACTGACTCTGCATTGTCTCTTGTCGTCTCCTTGGAAACAGTGCACACCCAAGCTTGACCCCAAATGGTCTGCAGTTTTGTTGATGAACTGTGCACCTATCAGCTATAGGCAATACAGTTCAGATATAATTTCATATATGAATCACATTCTTAATTTTCTTTTATTAAAATAGTGGCTTTGAAGTTCTGATCCTACTGCCTCTGCCGCGCGAGTACTGGATTATAAATATGCACCATTATGCCCAGTTGTATGCTGTGCCAGAGATTAGACCTAAGGATTCATGTATATTCTACCATCTGAGCTCCAGCCATAATCACTGTGGAGTTAATTTCTCTTGGGCTTCAGTAGTGTGTACACCCTTTAGTTTCAAAATGACCATAATGATGATAGAACTGTTAATGAAAATAGTAGCAATGATTTTTGATGACGTTCTTAAACTCTAGAACATTCCATAGACTATTCTAGCAACATCATAATAAATCTTTTGTGATGATATCTCCACTTTATAGATGGCTGTTTTAGGCTTGGTTAAGTTATTTAACTTCTCCAGAGGCCACCTAGGAAACAGCCATGAGGAGCACAATTCCCAGAACCCCCTAAAGCCCTGAATATACAGGCATCTGTCAAGGTCATAGGTCGACCCTATTTCATTTCTTAGGACTACATTGCTCATCATGAAAGAGATCTGCCATAGATGTCTAATTAAATTAAAATTTAATAAAGTGAAATCAAATCTGTAGCTTGTGATTTATGCACTACACTGGTAAATCATCATGTGGTATTCACACTTGATGATAGCAGACTCAAGGAGAGACCCACTGTCCTAGACTCAAGCAACTTTATTTCATGTCCTCTCCATTGTTGCCTGTCCAGTGAGGCTGGCTCCTGGCCTGTCACAGGGAAAAAGGTGAAGAACGGACAAGTAAGGTGTGGAAAACAGGGCACCCTGAGAATAGCTAAAAGGTAAGTCATTTCCAACAAGGGTCACCATTGCTTACTCCATGGCGTAAAAATGCTGGGCTGGAAAGACAACTCAGTGCTTAAATGTTAGGGCTGCTCTTCCAGAGGTTTCAGGGTCAGTGTCCAGCACCACAACATTTGGCCCACGAGAGTCTGTAATTCCAGTACCTGGGGACCTAATACCTTCTCCTGACCTCCTTGGGCACCAGATAGTCATATGTCACATATACACAGATGCAAGCAAAGCGTGTCCTCTGTCCTTTGTTCTTTCACTTGGGAGCGTCACCCGAACAGACCTGCAATGGGGCTGTCCTTTCGTTCCTGCAGGACACCTGAAGCACCTGTTGCTGGTTATCTCCCTGCTTCTGCTACTTCCTCTTTTCCTGAGCTCCCTCAGCTCAGTTGGGCTCCTCTATTCATTTCTACAGGATGTTGCCAGGATCCAGTTTGATGACATTTTGCTATCTATTTACTATTTGATTTTTTTTTAAAATTGCTTGCTTCATGCTTAGTGAACTCACTCATTAGGAACAGGAAGAGCAGCCACTGTAGATCATTTTGCACACAGAACAGTTCATAAGATACACTGATGTATATAGACCATACGTCAGGGCCTAGATAGCTATAGTGGGTCACTCTGCTCATATCAACAGAGAAAGAACCATTGGGCACTGTTTTCTTCAAAAGACAACCTAGGGAGGACAGAGATCTTGACCTCATGCGGGAGTGTCCTATATTTACGACTTTGACTCAATGGTGGTATCTATGGGGATCCAGAACCTCACCATATTGGCTTATTTTTCTTTTACATTGATTGCAATTTAAATGCAGTTTCTACTTAGCAGATGATCAACAAGAGCTCCTCCCAGGACTGATGTTCTTCACCTTCACCCTGAGGGGGCAGGGAAGAGCATTCCTGAATTCCAGAAAGCGCCTCTTCGTTCTTTCCCTGGGAGCAGCTTGGTGCAACATCCTAGCTTCATCCTCCAGCCAGAGGCCTTGACTTTTGGATCTCTTGGAGCATAGATTCCACAGGGCACTCACCAAGCCTGCAGTGGCCACCAAACACCAGGAAACAGATCTTGTGAGGGCTTCACTGGAGTCACCTGTTAGTCAGGTTTTTATCATCTGCTTTGGTTTTTAGGTTGCTTTTCTGATGCTAAGGATTGAAGGTCCAGTCACAAATGCTAGACAGGCTTTCTACCACCTTGGGGTTGCATCCCTCTCCAGTTCTGCTGCTCTATGTGCCAATCCCTTTTAATCCCACATGCCTTCAAGACGTACCAATGCCAGCTTTCTGAGCATCATTTCTCAAACAAATCTTAGCGGCACCCCACTTTGGTCCACAGATGTGGACAATGTCTATCTCTCCAGCTCTGGCTTAGAACCCTGGTGCAGGAGGGACTGTCAACTCCAAGTAACATGTTTACTTCTTTCAGTCTTTCTTCCCGTTATGGCTCGAGCAATACTGTTTCCTATCTGCAAGGACTATGGTGAAGTTAAAGTTAAAACAAGAATAAGTATAATAATTACTGGACATTTCTGGAAAATGAGCTCTGTTTTGTGGTTAGCAAATATCCCTAATTTTTCAATCATATTTTTAAGATTGTATTTTTATGCATATGCATGTATCTATCTGGATGAGTGGGTCCCAGATGGGTGTCCCCAGAGGCCAGAAGAAGGCATCTGATACCAGGAACTGCACTTGTGTGTGGCTGTGAACCGTCTGGCGTGGATGTGGGAATCAAACCCCAGTCCTCACACCATTTCCATCTCCTCAGGCTCTAGGAAATTTTATTTTTAAAAACCAGTGTCTCACTATGTAGTCTTGATTGCCCTGGAATTCACTGTTTAGAACAGGCTGCACTTGAACTCACAAAGATCAGCCTGTTTTCTGAGTCCTGGGATTAAAGGCATGGGCCACCATTCCTTGGCAGATTATTGGCTGTTTTCACCCATGTTCTGTCCCTTCATAGCTTTTGATTCTTTCAAAGTCCTGATGAAGTCTGTATTAATCTCCCAGCTTCCTAGACAAAGGGAGAGGCGCAGAGCAATTGTGGGCATTGTTCAAGGTCTTGGGGAGAGAACAAACACTAAAGCCCATTTTCTCCCTTAGATCTCTCAAGCCTCAGGACCCAAATTCTCGCAGTTCCTCCGTACATCAACTCCCCTTTAAAAGAACAGCTGAAAACTCAGACCAGTCAGTGTGGCCCAGGGGCATCAGTAGATAGCAGTTTGACTTGTGTGGAAAGTGCCAAGCTGGCTGGAGTCTCCTAGGCTCATCCTTCTGATAACTGCAGAATCCGCTGGGGAGGGTTAAACTGCAGGCCTTCCGGAGACAGGCTGAAAGCCATTAACAGAGAACATTCCATTCCGTGCTACCGAAGACACTTAGATGCACACTTTGGAAAGGAACCAAGAAGGTAAATATAAGGGGGAGTCATTTTCTCTAGGCGACTGGGATCAGGTAATGAGAAAAAGCGAAGAAAGCGCAGCCATCTTTCTGCTTCCGGATCCTTTCTGTGTTCCTGTGGCAGTCTTAAAACAGCTCAGCACTGACAGCTGGATGAAGGATTTGCCATTCCAGATGCTGGGAATTCACAGTGATAGTTGTGCAGCCCCTCCCCCAACTCAAGTAAAATAAAAATTATACATGTATGTAATGCATTTTGATTTCAACCCTTTACTCTCTAAGATCCTCCTCCTTCTCTGTTAACCCCCCATGCACACCACAAACACACATTACACATGCATATACACACCACACATGCATATACACACCACACATGCACACATACAGACACCACACATGCATACACACAGGTCCCACATACACACCGAGGGACATAGGCAGCTGTGATCAGCTTAGCTGTGATCCAATCAGCTGGTCCACTCTGTGGGACACTGACGTGGGACAAATGTTGTGATGGCGGCACAGTAGGAACTGCCAAAAACCATGGAGCGGAGATGCTCACTGGTTTGTTCTGTATGGCTTGCTCAATCTGCTTTCTTTTAGCACCCAGGGCCACCATTTCAGGGGCAGCATCACCCACAGTGAAAGGAGCCCTTTGACACACACACACATAAACACCACACACATACATGTACACCATACATGCACATATAATACACATACATACATACCACACAAGCACATACATCACACATAACACACACACATACACACACATCTCCTTCCCACTCTAATGGTCTCAAGTCTTTTGTGTTTTTCCTTTGCTTGTTCTCTCTGTGTGATACAGAGTTTAATCAGGTCCATCTGTGTGAGTGTGGCTGTGAAGCTGTGTAATTGAGCATGGGGAGTCACCAGGGGTGACATCACTGAAGACAAATGCCCCAATCCCCTCATCTGATATCCTCTTCCATGGATCTAAGCTAGTCCGCCAGAGATACAAGTTGTTCTATGTAAAATTCAGGAAGGCAGACCTTATTACAAAACATTTACAAAGAGAATTTCTTTCTTCCTTAAAGGCAAAATTGGTGTGGGGAGATTGCCCAGCATGAGGACTTGAGTTCAAATCCATGTAGCTCATGTGAAAAATAATCCAGGCATGGAGATGGACCACTGTAGCCCTAGTGTTAGGGGTAGGGTAGAGATGGCGGGCCACTAGAGTTCACTGGACAACTGGTCTAGCCAACGTGTGAGCACTGAGTTCAGTAACAACCCTGGTCAAACTATGGTAGAGAGCAACAGAGGAAGGCAGCAGAGATTGTACTATAGGGTCCACACATACCCCTGTGCACTCACAGAGACATGTACACTACACATGTGCAGGCATAAGGCAGAATCACACAGGGGAAAATTTAACGTGTAGGAAACACATTGAGAAACGTAACATTACATATGCCTTCACATGTGTCTCTTACCTGAAAACATGCTTAGTTCATAAGAAATAAATTTGTGGTTGATGTTGATGAAGGTTACTGTGTGTTTTATCACTAATAAATGACACCAGTGGCCTTATTACAAAATATTTCTAAACAAACAAAATTCTATAATGGGTCCTCCTCTAGGGGCTGGGCCCACAAACTGTGTACTCTGTCTGATGTATACGCATGGCCACATGTTCCCACGGTAACTAAGGCAGCGATTGCTGGCATGCAGAAATCCCAAAGCCTGCTGACTTTATTTTTAGTGTGAACATTTCATCAGCATTAAGTTTGCTTCTGCTTCCTAGCGTACGCTGCACGCCCATGCCCGCTCCACCAGATGTCTTCAGTTTATCATGCAAATATTACCTCGAAGCGATTATCATTATTAAGGAACACAATCACCCCGAGTCAGGAGGGATATCGTTCACTGCCAGTTTGTGCTCAATTCCTTATGTTCCAGGGTGAAAAGAGAAAAGAAGGGAGGAAGAAAGCCCTGTCTGGGAGTAGATGAATGCCTTAACAAAGACCATAGCTCACGGCCTGCCAAGGAACTGTTGGTATGAGATTTCTTTGTATTTTGACAGCACTTTTTCTATACAAGAACAGAGTGTACAAGGTCAGTGGTTGCCAGGATGGGCCACTGGTTATTCCTCATCTGCTGGTTTCTAAAGATCCTCCGAGTCCATCTTCTAGGGTGACGGCAACATGCCTTTGGTTTCTAAGTTGTAGATGGGAAGAGGACAAAGCAGCATTCATCTGAACTTAGCCTTTCTGTTCTTTTGTTTTAGCACTAGATCCCGGGCTATCTAGCCTGTGCCTGCCCCTTTGTGTCTCAGAAGCCTCGGATGTGGGTTAGTGGGTCACTCTGGGCTTGCAGGCGCAGTTTGCTTGGCCCACATGTATTTATACAATAAAAAGAATTAGCTGTATCAAAAATCAGCAAGTTTCATATACAACCTTGAATTTTCAACAAAGAACAAAGAAAGAGGAAAAAGAATAGAGGGAAGATATAAAAAGGAGGTGAGGAAAGGAGGGAGGGAAGGAGGGAAGAAGTGAGGGAGAGGGAAGGGGGAGGGATCATTTGCACCTTTGACCAGCTTTCCCTTTGCTCCTGACAGACTGAACGGGCACATTTCCACCTTCTCCCAGCCAGTCAAGCAGAACCCTTGCACTGGCTCACCGCTTCCCTTTAGATGTTGCGCCAGGCTCATATCACATGCTCACACATTTGGGTCCTTGTTTAAATCCCTGATGTGCAATAATTCCCCTTCTCTTCTGGGGCTAACAACCTCTTCTTTGAACCCCTTTACACTTTCTAACTGAATGGGAATCTTATATCTCTCCCTCTTCCCCCATTCCTGCCTTACAGTCTTTTCCCCTTCAGTAATTACTACATATTTCCTGTGTTTCTAACAGCTGTGAGAGATGTGAAGACAGTCACGTGTTCCCTTGTCTCCATGATGTGACTGAGATGATGGGGACACACCAAGCAATGGTTAGCAGAACCAAGTGTTCTCCTTGTCTACGGCTCATCAGTTTCCAGTGTATCACAGCCCAGCATCCCTGGACCTCTGAAAGTGTTCAACATCTGTCTCTGAACTGACCCTTGGTCAAAGGCACAACTCCCGCCATATCTTCAGAGATAGATTAACATTTTTTCTCTTCCCTCATAGGAGTTTTGTTTCTCTGATGTAGCATCAACCAAAGAAAACCCTTGGACTGTATGAAGATTCTTCATTTTATACCCGAGTGTCATGGTACCAAGCAGTTCTCTACTGGGGTGCCGAGAAGGTTTATACCGATTTGGGCCAGAATCTGGAGAATATTTCAGTGTATTTTAAAAATTTCATGACAGAGAAGCAAGGAGAAAGAGAAAAGGAAGAGGAGAAGGGAAGAAATACCAGTTCAATTAAATTCATTAAAATAATATTCTAAGAAAAATGCCATAAAGGAATTTTACATGAAAAGGATGGGAGGTATTCAACACCAAGAAGAAAAATAGAGTTCAAGGCTTCTATGTGTTTGGTGAATATATCGATGGCATCCTTTTCCCAAAAAGCTTTTATACTTTGAAATGTTTTTAGACACTTCAAATATTTCAAAATCAATACAAAGAATTCCCAAGACCCATCATGGTCCTCCGCCTCAATGAATGCACCTTAGTTTAAAACATAACTTGGTGGTGGCGTCCTCTGATGGTCATAGACAGGAACTCATCCACACGTGACTTTTTAAGCTTTATCCACCTTCCTAATTAATGTCTCTTTTCTTTTCCAGGCTCCCACTTGTTGGTCTTCATCAAATGTAGGACAAGCCTTGGGTGTGATTTTCTCTTTAGGGCTTATCTGCTTTTGAAGTAGTTTGACAAAAATCTCCTTTCCACTAGGATTAACCTGTTGTTTCCTCATGTTTAGAGGATGTGTTTGCATTAGGAGTGCAAGTGTACATGTGTGTGAGCTTGTGTGTATGTGTGTTTGTGTGCCAGTGTAAACCAGAGGACAAACATGCATGCTGTTCTTCAAGTGCC
This sequence comes from Alexandromys fortis, assembly GCF_014885135.2. Lineage (NCBI taxonomy): Eukaryota > Metazoa > Chordata > Mammalia > Rodentia > Cricetidae > Alexandromys > Alexandromys fortis. The sequence continues at coordinate 9,509,155 of NW_026067891.1, read as the reverse complement.
ATCCGCCTTGGTTTTTGAGACAGACAGGCTGCCCAGGATTTCCCAGAGTTGTGCCTGCCTCTGTTCCCTAGCACTGAGGCTGCAAGTCCCCTTTACAAAACCTGTCTTATTACTCGGGCCCTGGGGCTCAAGCTCGGGTCCTCATACTTGCAAAGCAAGCACTTGATTTATTGAATTGTCTCCCCAGGTCCTTCCCTTTTCTTTTTCTATTTCTTTTTTCTTTTTTTGGACAGTTTCATCACAGCAGATTTAATACTGTCATTTTTTTTCAACTCAAAACTTTGGCCATCTGTATATAAAATGTATTGAACTGTCTCAGCCTTGCTCTTACTTGGAGTGCTTTACTCCACACGGTAGCAGTTCTCACTGTGAGGTTTCTCCTCTGTCTCCAAGTCTGGAGACTCTTGAATATTTTCTTTCTCCATTTTCTAGGCTAAAATATTAAGCCAGAAAACCCTTGGACATCGATCTCAATCCTAGTGCAACTTATTTAATCTGAGCATCACCCATCACTCCCTGCCTGTTCTCCCAGGAGATACTTGTAGAACAGCATAATGGTGAAGGAGATTTCTTTGCTGGACAGGAACATGCGGAATGTCACTCAAAGAATATGACACTAAGGGATTTAGGGAGGGCCCAGTCAGTGAAGTAATTACTACACAAAAACAAGGACCTGCCTTCTATCCCCAGCACCCATGTAAAGGCCGGGTGTGGCCTTGTCCCCTCAGCTCTTGGGTGGTACAGAGAGAACCGTCTCCAGGCTTGTTGAACTGGCTGCATCAGTCAAGTGCGGGTTCAGCGAGAGAGCCTGCCTAAAACTATGAGGTGCTGAGCAATCAAGGAAATCATTCCGTGTTGACCTCTGGCCGCCACAGGCCCTGGTGCTCACACACACACGCACCCACACACACATATGCACATACACAAAGAGAGAATGGGATGTTTGGGGCGTGGCCCAGCAGGCGGGGATAGAATGGAACTCTGAATAACTCTGAATAACTCGATATCAGGCCCCAGTTTAGTCACATGACAGCTGTGTAACCAGCGACAGATTAGTAAGCATTTACGGTGGTCATTTTTTTGTTTTGTTTTGTTGTTGTTTTTTTTTATCAATTTAGCACAAACTGGGAAGAAGGAATCTCAAGGAATTACCTCACTAGATTGGACTGTGGGGACCTTCTTGAGTAATGGTCAATGTTGGAGGGCTCATTTCACTGTAGGCAATGCTACTCTTGGGCAGATGGTCCAGGGATGTGTACCGGCACTCCTCCGCGGCCTCTGCTTCAGTTCTTGCATTGGCTTCCCTTAACTGGAGCATATAAACCAAATGCACACTTTCCACCCCAACTTGGTTTAGGCCCTTGTGTTTATCACAGCAGCAGAGAAAGAAAAATTAATAATCCAGCACTCTCTAACTCAATAATCTTAAAATGGGGCTAAATCTGGTACCCGGTTTATGACATGGGAGGCTAGAATGTGCATAAAACTGTCATAGGGACCTCAGCCAATATTTGGTGGTGTTGATTTCTTCTAAAAAAGTGGTAACTCATCAGGGGAACGGAACAAGGTGGCTTGACAGGCAAACAAGGCACTGATTGGGCTGAGGAAGAAAGCCTTCGTTTTCCTTTATATTTTTCTGCGTTGAAGGAAGAACAGAAAGATCCAGCACACCCTTCCATCTCAGACCAAGCTGCCATCTCTTGTTTTCCTCTTTCATGTTGAGAGAGTCTGAGTCTCCAAAGACAATTGCGAAAGGATTGGGTTTGACTGATCAATCAAAGGCAGCCCCCTTGCTTGTCTTCAGAGACTGTGAATTAAAACCTCCAGGCAGGAAGCCAGGGAGGACAGCATGGCAAGGGGGCGGGCAGTACTCGGTGTTGAGTAGGCTTTGATGGCAAGGAAGCAGCAGAGATAAAAGGGCTCCTCCCAGCTGAGTGAAATTAAAACGGGAAACATTTCATTAGACCAAGTCCCAGGAAGGAGCCCCTGGGCAGCCAGAGGAAGCGGAGGGGACAAATGCCACAAGGAGCTGCCTCTTTCAGAGGAGAGGAAGCTAACACCCACTTGCAAGTCACTTCTTCTGTCTGCCTCTGCTGCCCTTGTCATCATCCCTGCCGCTGAGGGGTCTTTGTTTTTGGACCACAGCAAGTGCCAACTTCAAGAGATGGGCATCCTTAGCCTTACCTAACTGGCTTCATTCTGTTCCCTGCCTCTATTTCTCCGTGGCCCATATGCAGGTTCCCCAAATGCTGGCATATTCATGAACTCGACCCTTCCAGCAGTCCTGCGTAGACTGTCTGTCTCCCCACCTCTGTCAAGGTTCTACACAGCCTTCAAAATCCAGAGCAATGTCACTGTTCATAAAACAGCCTCTGACTCCTATCAGCCAGGCCTCTCTTGTGTCTGTATTTTGGAGATTAGTTTTCCCATTCCATGGATATTATGATATACCATGGGCTGTATAAATTAAGCCTCAGTCTACGGCCTGTTGTCTGTCCCCCATGCACGGTGTACTCATAAGCAGGGCCAAAGCAGGTCGTCTGTCTTAGTTTTCATATCAGATAGAATCAGAGGACATTCGAGTTGAACATAACCAGGTTCCCATTAGTGCAAAGTTTGAAAGCTCCCAGTCCACAAAATACAACCCTGCCCACTGGGTTCCGACAGGTGCCACAACTCAGTGCATCAGCTCAGCCTGGTTTCTGATTCTCACCAAAAGTGTCCTAAGGGTCACATTCAACATCACCAGATGTGGAACCTTAAGAGGTATGAGGCACACACACACACACACACACACACACACACACACACACACACAGTCTGCAACATAGAGTGGTACGGTGACCACAGAGAACTATGAAAATCAAGTAGTAGCTTGCCTTGTGATCTGAGACAATGAACACAAGAGGACCTGGAGAGATAGCTCAGGTGGTATGAGCACTGGCTGTTCTTCCTGAGGACTTGACTTCAATTGCTAACATCTCTATTGTGACAGAACCATCAGTTATCCCATTTGTAGGAGACTGAGCATCTTCTTCTGGCCTCTGTGGGTGGATGGGAGGCATACATGTGCTGCACAGACATGCATGTCAACAGCCATATACATAAAATAAAAAATAAATATAAAAAAATGATCTTAAGACCTTACATGCTAGACACAGGGTGATGGCATGCTTGTTTACACTGGCTACAAACTCAAAGAAAGCCATGGACACACAAAATAAATAAAATAAACTAGGATTTTCAAAAAAAGAAAAGCCAAAACTATTCAATTGAGGATAGACGATAAGACTTGCCCACCATCCCTAGGGCTAATGCTATGCCATCTCCATTATAGAAGACAAAAACAAAATACAGAAGCAAAGCATCCTAACTATGTCTGAGCAGCAGCTCTGTCTCCAAATTCCTGGGCCAGCACCATTGTGATGCACCAGGCTGCTTCCTCAAACAGCGTTTTAGACGTAATAATGCATTTTATATGCATAGTGTGGGTGTAAAATTAAATTCCAAATGGGAAACACAAATGCTAAGAGAGAACAACTTTCTTGAGATTTATTTTAGTTTGGTGTATTGAATATTAATACGTGTGGTGAAAAACAGGAAGCTTTTAGCTAATTGGTTTAATCGAGCTCTTTAAAACACAACTCCTATGTTTGAAGTCTCTGAACTCTCCAACTCTTTCCAGAGAAGAACACACCGTCTAGAATTTTTTCAAGCATGTTAGTTTATAAATTTGTCTTGCCCACTGTCACTTTCATAGGAAGAGAGCCTGGGGCATGAGACTGACCTGAGCAGAACTGGAGGGGAAACCAGGGTGTTGCAGTTTGTGTTTGCTTTGCATGGTAGTGCTATAGCTTCTTTGCTGTGTGTGTCTGAGCTGGCATCTTAAACTCTCTGGGTTTCAGTCTCCTTCGCTATGAAAGCAGTGTAATAGTTACAGCACGCAGTGATTTAATGAGCCAGTGTTTTCCAACTAACTGAGAGTCGTGCATTCTTAATAAATATTAGTTTCCTAGTCTAAATCCTGATGCATGGGCCCGAGAGCTATTTTCTCAACAGCAATGTGAGTCTCTTAAATTAAAATTATGTTTTTCTGCTGTTTAATTGCTGTGTAAACATTTTGGCTCTTGTCCCTTATTTATTCAGCATTTATTCAAAATGAACTTTCTGTGCCTGCCAGTGATGATACGATGTGTCCTTCTCAAAGAGCAGGGAGCATTAGCCCATCCCCTCGAGCCTTGTAATTTTCTTATCACTGAAATGTGGCCATTCTACAAATGGAGAAATGGGCCTCGTTTCTAGACTTGGACCTTATACGATAGCCATGGCCATTTTGTGTGCTCTTTCAGCTGTCTACACAGGTAGGAGCTATGACTTTTGACATGGCAGAGCCCACAAAGAGACTTGAAAGCCTTCTGTGTTTAAACGCCTCTCAGAGGAGCTCTCCCAGATGATGAGTCTACAAGTATCTGCACCAGATCTTAAATAAATGAGCAGGGGAAAGCCAAAACTTTGTAGGTTGTTAAACTCCTGTGGCTTAGGTGTGATTCCTCTTAGTCTACTGACATTGCAGGCTGGATGGATTCTTCTGGTGTTTTCTGCATAGCCACAGATGTATAGATCTCAGCTAGAGATGGCAGTAGCACACCCTCCACAAGAGCATGGCATGGTCCCTAGGCCTGAGAGAGGTGGGGGGCGGGGAGACCCCAATGAGAACCACTGGTAAGACTTACTAGACCAATCTGTACTAACGATTCATTGACATACTGGGAAAATTAAGCTACAAATTCATAAAACGGTTTCATATGCAGACAAAATTGAGACTGTCTTCAGCTGCCCTCTATCTCCCAGCAAAGTCATCATAAGAACATAGGTCGGCCGCCTCACCCTTAGGGTGATACATCCAAGAGCAGCTAGGATCTGGTTTTAATTTTATTTAGTGATTTGTGAGTGTGTCATGAGACAGGGTCTCTAGCCCAGGGTAGACTCAAACTTCCCATGTAGCTGAGAATAACCTTGACCTTCTGCTTCTCATAACCCCACCTCCCTGGTTCTGAGATTTCTACTAAGCACCAACACACTGGTTTTATGCAGTGCTGGGCATCTAAGCCAGGGCTTTGTGCATGCCAGGCAACCTAAGGCAAACCAGCTACATCAGCAGCCCTATGAGCATATTTTCAAAGAAAGTGAAATGCTCTTGCCATGCCTGCGGTCTCCCGTGTCTACATGAATCACGCTGTCTCACTGGATGGTTGTCCACGGGGCGTTACTTCAAGAAAAGGCTCAGGCCGGACTGTTCCTTGAATACACTCAACCTGCTCACTGTCATTACTGAAATGGAAACAACAAACACAACGTACCATCAAACAGTCCCACAATTAAATCATTTTGAACGCACTTGTAAAATGAAGTGGAACCAGATTTTCCCGAGAGAATTTCTCAGTACCTTTAACTGAGTCATGGGGCAGAAACACCTAAGGATGACGGAGAACTAACCGTGCTTCCCCCAGCTTCTTTGATCCTGCCTGCCACGTGTTTGCTGTGGTAACACCTACCTCAGGTTGTCACACACAGAGGCACGAGGCTGTCCAGGAAGCAGGAACCATCCCTGTTACTGGCACTAACTTGGGATCACAGCTGCCTGGAACTTCAGTCTAGAGCCTAGACTCCGGACTCTGCCAACTCTAGATGCAGAGCTAAGCATTGCCTATCCTCCTGGTGCCACAGAACCATGTGAAAAACCTGCTGGCCATCTGAGGACGATATAATGGGGGCTGAGGGAATGAGAAGACAGCACATGCTTTGAAGTGAAACAGACCCTGGCTGATGCTCTGATCTTGACTCAGAAACTCTAACCCTCAGTTCCTCATCTGTGAAATGAAGATAAGGATATCTTCCTCAGAGGGGCAAGAAAGTCATGAGCACGGTGCGCACGAACCGCTTAGCACAATCATCGATGCAAAAAGGGCCAGATAAAGGCAGACAATTCCCGTCGTCATCCTTGCTACGGGTGCTGCATTGGAATCTCTTCCAGAAAAGAGTTTTCTTATCTAATTTGCCTAGTAATCAATCAAAAATCCGAAGGGACTGTCGAGTAAAATGTTAAATAAATCTTGAGGAATAACGATGAAACATTTATAATATATGCTTTGCACTACGGCATCTTTACAACTCTCCGAGGGATTAGTCTTTTTAATGTGATACGTGAGGAAATGCTACAGGGGGGATAATATTGATCTGAAGGCCCTTCGGCAGTGACTTTTAAATATGGGCCTTCCACGACAGGGCTCCTGTTGGAAGTCACTGCTGCAGCAAGGGAGGGAAGGGAGTTCTGGCTGAGCCTGGGGCAACACTCCCAGGTTGTTATCAGTTGTAATTTCATTACCCTAAACACTTTGAGACCTGCCTGGACACACAAAGCCACACTCCCCACAGAGCTGGAGAGCGATAATGATGTGTTGGAGAAGTACAGGCGTCATGTGTGCAGGTGTAGGAGGCTCATTTTCCCTAAAGACATCCTCCCAAATTGGAAGTGTTGACAAGTGGAAATTCAACATTATCACACCAGGTGTCCCTTCCCCTTTCAAACATGCAGCAGACCTCACAAACACACATGGATATTGAGACTCCTCTGCTGAATAGAGAGTACAGAAATAAAGAACAACCATCACCATCGGTTCTTTGAACATTTATCATGTGATAGCTTTCATCACCAACTTGGTGCACCCTAGTATCACCTGGGAAGAGCGTCTCATGAGTCCAAGTCTGGTGGCCTCTGAGTATGCCTGTGAAGGGTTTTCCTTAGGCTTAGTTGAGATGGGAAGACCCAACCCACTGCTGGAAATTACCGTTCCCTGGCTTGAGCCTGACTGTGGAAAGGTCCTTAAGTCCTGAGCGTGTATGTGCTCATTGCTGCCTGCTTTTGACTGGGACTGTGATGAGCTGCCTTGACTTCTTCACAGCAATGGAGGAGAACCTGGAATTGTGACAAGAAAAAAACCCTTTCTCCCCTAAGTTGCTGATTGTCATGGATTTTTTATTTCAACAGAAATGAAAGTTTCACTGTTGGTGTCTGCTCAGCAGGCTATGCTCATCAACTTGGAGGACTTGGGATTCAGCCTCTCTATTACAGGAGAGAGAACCTCAGCTTAAATTAACCAGGTCAGGAAGGGTATATGTTGGAAATGCCAAATCTAGAGCTTCCTTAAAGTTCAGCAGATCCAGAGCATTATAGCTAGCATAAAGATTATTTTTCAAGTGGGTATCGGTAGCAAATGCCCTAATCACAGCTCCTGGAAGGCTAAGGCAGGAGACTCATGAGTTCCAGGATAGCCTAGGTCATATATCAAAACCATATTTTCAAAGGAGGAAAAAATATTTATCTTAGGCAGGGTTTCTGCTCTAGTCTACCTCAGTAGGTATATTACTACATTTTACAGCACAGATGTGCTAATCTGCACCTTGCCATATCTAATAATTTTTTTTAAATATTTTTAAATAAAAATACAAATACATTGTTTTTCCCTTCCATTTCCTCCCTCCAACCCATCCCATTTATCTAACACTGCTGTCTCTAGGCTTCATGCCTTCTATTTTATTAATTCTCTCTCTCTCTTTCTCTCTCTCTCTCTCTCTCTCTCTCTCTCTCTCTCTCTTTCTCTCTCTCCCTTCCCACAGACACACTCGCAATTCTTAGTAGATAAACACAAATGTTTCAGTCTGTATAATTTTACAATATATCAAGGCTGAGGTATTGGGCCAATCTGGGAACTCCTCCCCAATGAACATCATTTCTTCCAGATCAGCATTCCTTACTTGCTTGTGATTCTGTCCACAGTTAGGGCCCTGTGAGATATCTCCCCTCCATGTTATCTAGTCTATTGGTGTTGGCCTTGTGCAGGTCTTGCTTAGGTAGCCATGTTGATAAGACTTTATAAGAGTAGCTTGCCTGACATTTTTAAGAAATGAAACCTCACAGCAAACTTTCTGTTACTCTTGCTTTTACAATCTTTCTGTCGCCCTTTCCACTATAAGCCCTGAACCTTAGATGCAGGAGTTGAGGTATAGATGAATGGTATAAAGCAAAGAAAATTCAGCTCTTTACTAGATTTTTGATATGAGAACTAAATGAGTTAGTAAAATGTGTATAAAGAAGATGGTCCTGGCAAGCTCCCACTTCCCACACTATAATTTTCCTAAGCAGAGAACCATATGGACGTGATGAATCAAAAATCAAAGAAAGTCTGTGCCTAGCAAGCAGAAGAGAAGACCACTTCTCATCTTTTCTGTACCATTGTCTTTAGTACTGAGAATTCTATTTGCTTTGTGTAGTTAAAGAAAATGAAGCCCATGGCAATCGAATATCCAAACTTATCAACTGTCTCCTGCCCAGATGCTAACTCAGAAAGAGTCTCTGAAGGCATTCTTAACTATACTAGGTCTCTACAAATAGAAATCTATGCATTATTTTTATGGTTATTTCATTAAGGTATAAGGGGTTCAGGGGCGGAATGAGGAATAAAATTCCTGGAAAATTATTTTCTTCACTGTAAATCTGTTGACTGTTAAATATAGATCCAGCTATATGTGTCTTAATTCATCATGAGCTCTGAATGGAACTCTTTACCATCCTTTGTGTGACTATTTTCCTATGAAGTATCTAAGATGGTTCTTAGTTTTATCGACACTAATCAATCATGCTTTATTTAAACAGAAAGGGGATTCATGGATTGGCTGCCTGGATTTTTCATGGAATCTTCAGAAACATTGAAGAGGAAGGCTTAAAAGAAAAGCAAATAATAGAAAGCTATGCAGCCTATGCATCGCCCGAGACTATGGCTAAGTTCTAGGTTGGTGATATCACTGACTTAGTTTGATGACATTGCTGACATTAAAAGCCATATCTAATCCTGCACCAAGCTGGCTCTGCCTGAAAGACACACTGGATTGTTATGCTTTAGGAACTGGGCGCTCCTAGAGGGAGCGGGCTTCCTGGGTGTGGCAACAGCAAACTTCCTACTCTCCAGCTCTGGTGTTGAAATAAGAGCAGCGGGGCTGCGTCCCCAACACCCCGGCCGCTTGGCTAGCTCATGCCCGAAATAACAACACACAAACTGTATTCATTTAAGAACTGCTTGGCCCATGAACTCTAACCCTTACAGGCTAATTCTCGCACCTGGACTAGCCCATTTCTAATGATGTGTGTAAGCACCCCAAGGTGCGCTTACCGGGAAGATTCTAGTCTACATCCATCCGGGATTGGAGGAGCTTCATTGCGTGCATCTGCCTGGGAGAGCTGAGCATGGTTTCTCTGCTCCAGCAGAGCTGTCGGGTCTCTCCGGGAGCAGAGCAGAGTCTGACCTCACTTCCTCTTCCGCCCAGAATTCTATTCTGTTTACTCCTCCCATCTATGTTCTAAGCTGAGGCCAAGCAGTTGGTTTATTATAACTTAACCAATGAAATCAACAGATTGATAAATGACACTCCCACATCACTCTGGAAAAGAGATATCTGTTTGGCTGCATCTAGATCTTGAATCACTTTAATGAGGGATCTCCACTGGAGTGATTTGCCTCCAGGGAAAATTTGATGATATCTAGAGTTTCGGTTGCCATAATACAGGAAGGCTTCTTGCAGGATATCATCCATAGAAGTCATCAGGACTGCTTGGCACCCGGAAATGCGCACAAGGGTCTTCTAAAATCAGTTATTATCATGCCCCAAATATCAGCAGGTTCAAGACTGAGGAACTTTTCTTTGGCTCTTGAGAGTTATCTTGAACTCTTGAAAAGTTTGGTTCTGTTGTGAAAGTGAGCCCTGACCCCCAATAAAACTTGTGGAAGGAAACATTTTTTGAACTGCAAAGAAGAATCTGAAGTGAAAAAGCAATTCCTCTCAATATGAACTGAAACAGATAAGCCATCGTTTTCAGTCTTCTGAAATTCTTCTAGCTAATTCAAGCTTCTAGAATCCTCCTAATGCACCTATTTGCTCCAATCCCATCTGAGCTCTTCTGCAAACCCTTTGCCACGAATCCTATCCTACTACCTCCTCTAGTTAGCTTCTATTGCTGTGATAAAATATTATGACCAAAAGTAGCTTGGGGAGGAAACAGTTTATTTCACCTTACACCTCTCAGGTCAGACTCCGTCCCTGAGCGCAGTCAGGACAGGAACCCAGGCCAGGAACCTGGAGGTGGAAACTGAATGAGAAGTCATAGAGGAGAGCAGCTTGTTTGCTGGCTCTCCCCCACATTCTCAGCCTGCTTTATTTACGCCTCAGGACTCTCTGCCCTGAACTGGCACAATCTACAGTGGGCTGGACCCTTTAACATCAATCATTAATCAAGAAAATACCCTACAGACTTGTCTATAGGACAATTTGGATGAAAAGATGTTTTTAATTGAGGTTCCTTTTCTAAATAACTCTTAGCTTGTGTCAAGCTGACAAAATTCCAACCAGATCACCAGCTATCCGCCACTGGACACGATACCTAGGAGCTTAACTTGACCGAGCTCCCTGCCTTTTCAAGCTGCTCGAGAGCCTTTGTGCCCTGAGACCATGTTTAAAAATACCCAAATCCATTATGGAAACCAGTATGGGTATTCCTCAGAAACTAAGAGTATATCTACTGCGTGTCCTAGCTATACCACCTTACGGTGTTTACCCCAAAGACTCCAAGTCAACTCATCACAGAGATACCTATACCTCACAATGGCTAAGTTAAAGGACAAACCTGGGTGTCCAACAGAAAAAGGATGAGTAAAAAATGTATTCTATACATGATGGAATTTTTCATGAGTAAAGAGGAATAAAACTATGTTATTTGCAGGAAACAACTAGAGGTAGTCATATGAAATACATTAGTTTAAAAAGACATTTATTATGTTTTTCTCATTTGTGGTTCCTAGACTTTCTACGTGTGTAAAATCATGTGTGTCATGATGACCCAAGAGTGGAATTAAGACTGTCTGGGAAAAGAAGGAGAATAATGGGAATAGGAGGGGTAGAAAGGCACGGGGAGTTGCGGGGGAGATAAGCCTAAAGTTTGAAAATGGCCTTGTGTACACTGTATGAGGATGAGCTTTTCCCATTTTTGTTCATTTTTCTTAAATAAATTCAAGTTCGGGTATCATTCTTTCATGGCTTCCTTAACAAGGTTGCCCAGCCCACAAGAAGAAAATAACACAGTGATGCTGCATGGAATGTCTCTAGAGAATACTTCAGCAATGTTTCATAGGATGTCTTAAAGCTTTGTTCAGTGATGATGCATAGGATGTCTCTAGAGAATACTTCAGCGATGTTTCATAGGATGTCTTAAAGCATTGTTCAGTGATGATGCATAGGATGTGTCCCAGAGCACACTCAGTGATAAGTTGTCATTATAAGATGTCTCTTAGAGTATTGTTCAATGATGTTGCATGGGATATCTTAGAACATTGCTCAGTGATTCTGCGTGAGATATCTTAGAGCAGAGCTCAGTGACCTGTGTAGGACGTCTTCCAGAGAATAACTCAGAGATGCTGTGTAGGATGCCTTGGAACATAGTTCAGTGATGCTGTATGGGATGTCAATTACAGCACAGATCAGAGATGTTTCATAGAGTTTCTCCCAGAGAATAGCTCAGTGTTACTGCACAGGGTGTATTATAATATAGCTGCCCATGTTGTGGTGTACACTTGTAATCACAATACTTGGGAGAAGTGGAGGTAGACACATTAGGAGTTCAAGGTCAGCCTCAGTTGCATAATGAATTTAAGGACATCTTAGGCTCCGTGAACTCTTTTTTTTTTCAACTACCAAGGGAAAAAATGAAGCACAGACTGTTCTTGACTTGTAACCTGTAAAAGACCATGCAATGCAATGGCATCTTACCCCCCAAATCATCTTTAAATGAAACTGCAATTCAGACAGCCTGGGATCCCAGAAAATGAAGCATTTTTCAGCTCAGTGAGCCTCTTGGTGTCATCTCAAAATTGTAGCTGACACTTTAATATTTAAACAGAACAGAAGAGATGTGGATTATTTATTTTCTTTTACTTTAATTTTACTTCTCTGCCATCTTTCAATTTTTTTTCAAACTTTAAAACAACAAAACCCTCCATTCTACCAGCGGCTTCTGCTCGAAGTGGCAGGTTATGATTGTCAACCTGACAGTTACAATCCACCAGCACTTTTTTCAGTGCCGTTGTCCCTATCCCTGCTTCCATCCCTAGGAGAAATTACATGGAAAATATTTTTTGCTCTGGGCAAAACTCATCATATAGCATTTGACTATGATCTTTATATTTATGGGCGAAATTAATCTTCAATACTTCAAACTTTTTATGCCTTGTAATTTTATCAGAAATGTCCAAATACATCATAATGGAGCTGCCAGACACATGAGAAATGTCCCAATTTCTTCTTCAGTTTAAAAGAGGGAGAGGAAGAGAGACTCAGAAAGCCTATTGGAGGTATTGCCTGGTTCTGCTGGTTTATGAGCCACTCAGCAACTATTGGAGAATCTGATAGAAATTTTAACATGTGGTAAGAACCACATAGCTGCCTGCTTTAGATACGTCATGGGGAGTTCTACGTCTGTAGGGCTGCTCTTTTGTCTGTAGCAGCTATAACTTTGCTTACACTATAAACCAGGGCTAAACGTCTAATGTATATGAACATGAAATAAAACAGAGCTGATTTATATCACATGTGACAGAAATCTAAACATATACATAAATGAAGGAAAGATATGCACACATTTGTATTGACACCAATAAATATTCTGGGGTGTCAATCACTTGGCTTTATCTATTTTGTCCAAAACAAATTATTTATTTCTCTCCATTCTTCAAATGAGCTATCATGATTAGTTTTAGGAGTCAACTTGACACAGTGCAGAATAATCTGGGAAGATAGTCTCAGTTGAGTAGTGATTGTCGTTATCAGGTAGGCAATGCTGAGAGGGACCATCTTGATTTTTAATTGATGCAACAAGAATCAAGCCATTGTGGGCAGAACCATTCCCTAGAAAGCCTTCTGAAGAAAACAAAGGGGAGAATGCTAGATGCAAGCAAGCATGCAACATGGGTGCATTTATCTCTCTCTGATTTTGACTGAGTGTAGCAAAAAATTCTAACTGGTATTAATAATAAAAATCCAGAGTCAGATATAGAGGCTAATGCTGAAGATCAGAGGAGCAGAACAGCCAGCCACTAGAGAGTTCTTACCTCTATTAAAGCTCAGATCAAAGGAGTGATTCTGTCCTCAGACTGCTTCCTCAGACTGCATCCTCAGACTGCAGACTGCTTCCTCAGACTGCTTCAGACTGCACAGAGCTCCTATCTCTCCTCGCCCTATATTTATTCCTCTGCCCAGCCATATCACTCCCGTCCCAACTCCCTAGTGCAGGGACTAAAGGCCTGTGATCCCAAGTGATGGGATCACCTTTGTGTGAGCTCCGTTTCTCTTTTAGACTGGATCAATTTCAGGTAGCCCAGGGTGTCTTTGAACTAACAGAGGTTGGACTGTGTCTGTCTTCCAAGTGCTGGGGTTAAAGGCGTGCACCACCACTGCCTGGCCTCTGTGGCTAGCTACTGTGGCTAACTTGGCAATCTGATCCTCAGGCAAACTTTATTTGTTAGATCATAAACAAAATAGCAGCACAACTGTGGAATGATACCTTAAATTCCAGACGTGATTTGTCTTCAATAATTGGTTATAGCTTGACATTGTAAGGTGAATAAGCTTCTTTTTCTCCTCAATTGATTCTTGTCAGAGAATTTTTATCACGGTAACAGATATGAAACTAAGACAGAAGCCAATACCAGTAGCAGAAGGTGTTTCTTTTGAAGGAAAATTGACATTATGACATGAAAGATGAAGAGGAAAGGGACATAACAGGGACCCAAACCTCTCTTTCTCTTGGCCCCCTTTCCTTCATTCAGTTGGGGCATATGTTGCTTAGACAATACTTTCAAATCTTATACATACTGAGAAACAGAGTAAAAGACAAAATAAACAATAAAAATAGGCATTTCTTCTCCCAGCTACTCCAAAGTAGTGAGCCATTTGAAAACCATTCTCCTCAGTTATGGAATGTTTTTAAACAATGACATATTTGAATTTAATTAAATTTTAAGAAGAAAAAATAAAATTTTATAACATTATCAATTAATTTTCTTTAAATAAAGAAGACTCATAGATGTAGGTTGCTTAATATTTCCAAGTTTCAAAATAATCAAGACACACCGGTCGGTGGTGGCGCACGCCTTTAATCCCAGCACTTGAAAGGCAGAGGCAGGTGGATCTCTATGAGTTCGAGGCCAGCCTGGTCTAGAAGAGCTAGTTCCAGGATAGGAACCAAAAAGCTACTGAGAAACCCTGTCTCGAAAATCAAAATAATCAAGACAAAATGTTAGTTTATAAACTGAAATTTCCACCTGGCATGCTGACATATTCATGGTAATGTATGCCATGGTGATGCATATCTGGTGATATATGCATGGTGATGTATTCGTGATGATGCATGATGGTGAAACCCAGTGATCTATGACCACACACAGGCATGGTTCTTTGAAAGATCCCAGTGAATCCCAGTGATCTATGATGCATGCCATGGTGATGCATATGTGGTAATGTATGCATGCTATGGTGAGACACGGTGATGTTTGCCAGGGTGATTCATGCATGGTGATGTATACCATGGTGATGCATGCTTATAATCCCAAACTAGGGATGTGGAGGCAGGAGGATTCTTGCTAATTCAAGGCTATCTTGAGCTGTAGAATAAGACCCTGCTTTCCTCAGATTAAACCTAAAGATGAAGAAGAAGAAAAAGAGAAAAGGGGGAGAAGGAGAAAGGGTGAAAAGAAACAAAAAAAAGTGAAGGAAGGAGAAAAAGGAAAACAGTTCCATGCACTATAGGCATTTATTGAGAATCCAAACTGCTTTTTGTTTGTTTGTTTTATTTTCTTTTGTTTTGTTGTATTGTGTTGTGCTTCCTTTTCTGGTCTAGAGATTGAATCCAGGAGCTTACACATACTAAGCAATCACTCTCCCACTGAGCTGCTTTCCTCAGCCTTTGGCTATATTTACAACAAATGCATATTACCAAATCCGTTGTGCCTTTGTAGCCACTGATTTCAGATAACTCATAAGGCAAGATATTACCATGACTTATGAGTCTTGTGATTCTCACTCCTCTTACCTGTGCTTGGACACCTCTGGAAAGTAGCCAGCTCTGCACACACACACACACACACACACACACACACACACACACATCTATTACATCATCGTTCCAGAGACCATTTGTGGTTCTCCTACAAATAGAAAAGCCTGTAGATCAGTGCACCAATCTGGTGCTCACCCTCTGGTAGCTGTGGCTCTCAGGTTGTGAGCAAGAGATGCAGCTGTTTCTTGTTTGTTTTGTTCCACAGCCATTTGTTTGTGAATGCACCATACCCACTGTGATAATGATGTACCTGTCAATCTAGGAGTCTGTATCTACCATTCAAGTGTGGACATATCAACCAGGCTGGCCAGAGTACCCTTGGGAAGTTGACACAGAGGCTGAAAGAAAAGCTTGCTTGCTTTTCTGCAGAATGATGGATTAAACCTAGTGCCTCATGCGTGCCAAGCAAACACTCTACCACTGAGCTAAATCTCCAGCCCATTTTCTACTTTCAATTTTGAGATAGTCTTGCTAACTTTCCCAAGACGAACTTAAACCAATTTTGTATTTCTTACAATTGTAATCCTCCCGCCTCAGTCTCCTCAGTGGCTGAGACTGCAGATCTGTGCCACTTGGCTTGGCTGAAAACATGTGCTCTTAGGTTCCCTGAGACCAGGCTCTCTCTATACCATGGAAGTCAGTGATGTTAGGGTCACTTCCCACCACGCCTAGGGTGGGCCTCTTTGGGGATAGAAACAGATCCCAGGACAGGAAAGTTGTACATCAAGAATGCGGATCTTATGTGAGCTGTGGATTGAGTTGGGTTGAAGACCAATTAGCTGCAGACTTCCAAGGAGGAAAAGATAGTGAGTTCTCTTCTTCCTGACACTTTAAACTAATTTAAATAGATTTCCTACTACTTTAAATGGAAGCAACCTGATCATTATTGTACTCTATGTTAGTCAAAACATCCACAGGTTGGTGACCACGATAAGATACAGTATTACTCAAGGATACCTTTAGCACAAAGTCAGTTACTATTCATTGAATTAATATCCATAGATTCAACTATTACACTGGAGCCAGTTATTGCATGGACTCTTGTATTACCCAGGGAGGCAATTACCACACAAAGAACCAATGATCACATAGAGCACATTACTGTACGGATAATAAATTGTCACAGAAAATTATGACTATATGCTTATTCCACAGGAAGTCGATTATTACACAGAATCTATTATTACCAAGTCTCACAGGAGTTAATTATCAGAATCAAGTATTACACACAGTCCATTATTATACTGAGACTCAATTATTACATGGTGCCCTTTACTGAACAGAATCAATGGCTTCACAGTTATTCCACTAGAAGTTAGCTGTTTGTCGGGGAGTTAATTATGACTCTCATAGTCAACCATTCACAGAGCTAGTTTTACACCAGTGGTTCCTAGCCATCTCTGACCACACACAGTTATGGTGCTTTGCAAGACACCAGCAGATCCCAGTGATCTATGACCACACAAGCATGGTGCTTTGGAAGACACAAATTGTTTACCTCAATGGACCAAGCATTGGCTAGTTCTCTGTTGCCATGATAAACACACCAACAAAGAGCAAACGGACAACAGCTTTATTTCAGCTTACAGTTCTGGAGAGATAGTGTCCATGGTGGTGGGGAAGGCACCAACAGGAAGGAAGGGCTTGGTGACAGGAGGAGAAAACAGGCTGATCACATTTTATTCACATCTATACAGCAGAGAAAGAGAGAACAGGAAGTAGGGGCAGACTATAAAACCTCAAAGCCTACATCCAGTAACATACTTTCTCCAGCAAGGCTCCACCTTCTTAAGGTTCCATAACTTTCCCCAAACAGCACCACCAACTGGGCACCAACTTTTCAAGTGCGTGAGCCCATGGAGGACATTTCTCTTTCAAATCACTGCAGGCCACCAGGTCATTTGGGATAATATCACTTTTATTTTATTTTAAATTTACTTATTTATTTTAAATCTAACTGCAGTTTCTTCTCCCTCCTCTCTTAACATCTCCTTCCCCCCTTCTCTTTTACAATCTTTTCAAACAACCTCCCCCCTGCCCCCTCTAGTCAATCCATTCCTCCTCTGCATCTGTTCAGAAAATAACAGGCTTCTCATAAATATCAACACACATGGTTTATCATGTTGCAGTAAGACTAAGCACCTCGGGGCTGGTGAGATGGCTCAGCGGTTAAGAGCATTGCCTGCTCTTCCAAAGGTCCTGAGTTCAATTCCCAGCAACCACATGGTGGCTCACAACCATCTGTAATGAGGTCTAGTGCCCTCTTCTGGCCTTCAGGCATACATGCAGAAAGGATATTGTATACTAAGTAAATAAATAAATATTTTTTTAAAAAGAAATACAATCGTTTAAAAAAAATTAAAAAAAAAGACTAAGCACCTCCCCGTATATGAAGGCAGGGAAAGACAATCCAGTATGAGAAATAGGGTCCCAACAGAGTTATAGACAGTCCCTGCTCCCATTGTTAGGAGTCTCAAAAGGAGGCCAAACTACACAACTGTCACATATATGCAGAGAGCCTAAAACAATCACATGTAAGTTCCCTGGTTGCCAACCCAGCCTCTGTGAGCTCCCAGGTTAGCTGATTCTGTGTGTTTTCTTGTGATGTCCTTGACCCATCTGGCTCCTACCATTCTTTCTCTTTCTCTTCAACAAGATTTCCTGAGCTAATGTTTGGCTGTGGGTCTCTGCATTTGTTTCCATCAATTGCTGGATGAAACCTTTCTGATGACAATTGGGCTAGGACCAATCTATGAGTATAGCCGAATATCATTAAGTATCATACATTGGTGTTTTTTTATAGTCATGTTTTGTGATATCCTAGACCTGTGGGCCATTCAGTCTCTGGGTTCCAGCGCTCCAGACAGTTTCAGGGATGGCATGGGTCTCAGAATGGATGAGACATTGTTTGGCCACTCCCATAATCCCTACAACACCACCATCCCAGCACACCTACAGGCAGAACAGAATGTAAGTCAAAGATTGTGTGGCTGGCTTGATGTCCTAATTCTCCAATTGGAAGTCTTGCCTGGTTACAGAAGATGGCCAGATCAGGCTATGTATCCCCTGTTGCTAGGAGTCTTAGCTTAGGTAAGCATTGTGGATTCCTGGAAGTTTTCCTTACACCAGGTTCCTACCTGACTGCAAAATGCACCCCACTTTTCATTCATCGCTTTCAGTACTCCTTCTCTCCACCCAACCTGATCTCAATCCCACCAGCCCCCAGAGAACTCTCCCTTTCCCTCTTGCCAGAGAGATCCATGAATTCCCCTCTTGAGCCCTCTTTGTTACCTCGCCTCTCTTGTCTCTGGACTATAGTATGGTTAGCCTTTATTTTACAGCTAAATTCACTTAGGAGCAAGTGTATACCATTTTGTCTTTCTGGGTCTGGGTTACCTCACTCAGAATGGTATTTTTCTAGTTCTATCCATTTGCCTGCATATTTTCTGATGTCATTGTTTTTAACATCTGAGTAATACTCAATTGTGAAAATGTACAAGATGTTTTTAAAATCCATTTGTTTTCATAAGGTCCCACTTATTAATTTTCTGTCTTAGTGTCTGTGCTATTAAAGTTCTATTCAGGAAGTTCACTCCCATGCCAATGGGTTCAAGGCTATTTCCCACTTTCTCTTACATCAGGTTCAGTGTATCTGGATTTATACTGAGGTCTTTGATCTACTTAGACTTGAGTTTTGTGCAGAGTTATAGATAGGGATCTGTTTGCATTCTTCTACACGCTGGCAAGTTAGGCCATCACCATTTGCTGAAGATGTTTTTTTTTTCTATTGTATAATTTTGACTTCTTTGTCAAAAAATTAGGTATGCATAGGTATGTAGACTTATGTCTGGGTCTCTGATTCTACCCCGTACATCCACTTGTCTGTTTTTATATCAGTACCAGTCAGCCTTTATTACTGTATCTCTAAAGCAGAGCTTGAAGTCAAGGATGGGGAGACCTCTGGAATTTATTTTATTGTACAGGATTGTTTTAGCTCTCCTAGATTTTCTGTTTTCTTTAGGAAGATGAATACTGTTCTTTCAAGGTCTCCAAGGACTGTGTTGAAATTCTAATGGGAACTGTGTTGAAACTGTAGATCGTGTTTGGTAAGATGACCATTTTTACCATGCTAACTCTACCAATTTATTAGCAAGGGAGCTCTCTCCATCTTCTGATAACTTTTTCAATGTCTCTTGAATACTTTGTATTATTTGTGGCTATTATGAAGGGTGCTGTTTTCCTGATTTCTTTCTCAGCCTGTTTATCATTTGTATAAATGATAGCATCTAATATTTGGGAGGTTAATCTTACATGTATCCACTTCACCAAAGGTGTTTATCTGCTGTAGGAGTTCCTTGGTAGAATTTTTGGAGTTCTTCATGTATACTATCATATCACTGATGAGTAATGATATTTTGACGTCTTTTTTTCCAATCTGTATCCCCTTGGTCTCCATCAGTTGTCATATTGCTCTAGCTAAAACCTTGAGTACTATATTGAATAGATATGGAGGTAATGGGAATGGCCTTGTCTTGTTCATGGTTTTAGTGAAATTGCTTTGAGTTTCTTTGAATTTAATTTAATGTTGATTATTGGTTTGTTGCATAACTTGTCTTATTATGTTTAGGTATGTCCCTTGTATTCCTGATCTCTCCAAGACTTTTATCATGAAGCTGTGTTTGATTTTGTCAAAGGCTTTTTTTTAGCATCTAATGATATGGTCATGTGATATTTTTCCCAGTTTGCTTCTTTGGTGGATTACATTAATAGATTTTCATATGTTGAACCAACCCTGAATGTCTGGGATGAAGCCTACTTGGTCATGAATGATCCTTATATGCTCTTCAATTCAGTTTGTGAGTATTTTATTATTTTTGCATTAATGTTCATGACAGAAATTAGTCTGTAATTATTTTTCTTTGTTGAGTCTTTGTGTGGTTTGGTATCAGGCTTACTCTGGCCTCATTAAATGAATTTGGCAATCTCCTCTCTGTTACTATTTTGTGGAATAATTTTAGGAATATGGTTTTTTTTTTTGGTTGGAAGACATTTAATGACTGCTTTTATTTTCTTAGGGGTTATAGATCTATTTAAATTGTGAAACTGAACTTGATTTAGTTTTGGTAAGTGGAATCTATCAAGAAATTTGTCTATTTCTTTTAGACATTCCAATTTTGTGGAGTACAAGTTTTTGAAATATGATCTAATGATTTTATAAATTTCATCCATGTCTACAGTTATGTCCCTCTTTTTCTTTCTGATTCTCTTAATTTGGGTATTTTATCTCCACCTTTTAGTTTGGGTAAGGGTTTGTCTATCTTGTTGATTTTCTTAAGAAATAGCTCCTTGTTTTACTGACTCTTTGTATTGTTCTCTTTGTTTCTATTTTATTGGATTCAGCCCTCAGTTTGATTATTTCCTGCAATCTACTCCTCTTCAATGTGTTTCCTTCTTTTTGTTCTAAAACTTTCAAGTGTGCTGTTAAGTCACTAGTTTGAGATCTATTCAAATTCTTCCTGAAGGTTCTTAGTGCTGTAAACTTTCTTCTCAGCACCACTTTCATTGTGTCCCATAAATTTGGGCATGTTGTGCATTCATTTTCATTGAGTTCCAGGAAGAATGCCTTTATTTTCCTTTTTTATTTCTTCCTTGACATAATGGTAATTGAGTAGAAAATTATTAAATATCCATGAATTTGTAGACATTCTGTAGTTTCTGTTGTTATTTAAATCCAACTTTAATTTAGGGTAGTCTGATAAGACACAGGAGGTTATCTCGATTTTTTTATAACTATTGAGACTTGCTTTGTGACTAAGTATATGGTCAAATAAGTCACTATCTATCCACAAATCCAGCTCTACAGAAAGTACTAGAAGGAAAGCTCCAACCCAAGAAAGATAATTACACTCATGAAAACACAAGCAATAGGTAATCTCCCACCAGCAAAAGCAAAAGAAGGGAAACACACACACACTCTCACACACACCAACAACAATGAAAAAGTAACAGTAATTAACACTCATTGGTCATCAATATCTCTCAATATTAATGGACTCAATTTGCTAATAAAAAGACACAGGTTTACAGAATGGATAAAGTATATGATCCATTCTTCTGCTGCATCAAGAAACACGCCTCAACATCAAAGAAAGACATTATCTCAGAGTAAAGTGGCGATACACATTAATGAAAATGGGTTAACTCAAAATGTGAGAGTTGGCCAATAAGAAGGTAGAGATAATGGGCCATGCAGTAATTTAACTAATATAATTTCTGTGTTATTTCGGGGGCTAAGCTAGCTGGGTGTCGGAATTTAACTCGCCCCCTAGAACATAAACTGGTGTAGCTATCTTAATATCTAATAAAATAGACTTCAAACCAAAATTAATCTAGAGATGGAAAAGAACATTTCACATCACATCAATGGAAAAAATTCACCAAGAGGACATTTAAATTCTGAACATTATTTCTCAAATACAAGGGCACCTGTATTTGTAAAAGAAACTTTAATAACATTTAAATCACACATTAATAGGGGGGACTTGAATACCCTATTCTCACCAATGGAAAAGTGGTCCAGGCAGAAACTAAATGGCGATATAAAAGTGCTAACAGATATGATGACTCAAAAGGACCTAACAGATTTCTACAGAACATCTTCCCCAAACACAAAAGAATACACCTTCTTCTGATAGTGTTCTTCACAGTCAGTACCAGGAAAAAAATCTGCAGCACCTGGAAAGACATTGATGCAGGGGAATAAGATGTAGAAATTGTTTCTGAAAATAAAGATATCCATCCAAAGGTCAGTCTACTGGATGAGAAGCAGGAAACAGAACTACATTAGTGATAGGACATCCTTAACCACATAAGTATGGATTCACAAATGAAGTTAGTCCATATTCCATGAATACACACTTGCATCATGCAGACACACATAGAACAAGCACATAAAATATAATAATGAGGTATACAGATCTTACGGTGTATCTATGTGCAGATCACTTTACAAATATACTTGAGGCCGTGCTATTGCTCCCTCTCCTAACTCTAGGCAATAGTACTTGCAGTCATACTGGAAACTCCATATAACCAGGATAGTCACTGTTAGTTTGTAACATAAAGGGGCCTGCTAATTGTTGGGGTTTCTGTCCTGCCCAGTACTCCACAACTGTTTAGCACCAGAGAAAATCACACATAGGTCTCCATAAATTATAAGTTGATTGGCCCATTAGCTATAGCCTTTCACTGCTAACTCTCACATCTTGATTAACCCATTTTTCTGATCTATATTAGCCATGTGGCTCAGTACCTTTTTCGGTGGGGCAGATCACATCCTGCTGCTTCAGTGGTCTGGGCAGGAATGGGCAGGAGTCAACTTCCTCCTTCCCAGAATTCTCCTGTTCTCATTACATTATTTCTACTTCCTGTCTGGTTTTCCCACCTATACTTCCTGCCTGGCCAATCAGCGTTTATTTAAAACATTATTGACAGAATACAGACAATTCTCCTGCACCATTAGTTGTATATGACTACCAAGTTCCTGTAATGTTATCACAGGGCCTAAGGACTGAACTATTTTAGCAAACTCTGATCACTTTGAATTTCCGTAGCTACATGTGATTAATAGTTCTCATCCTCATAGCCCAGCTCTAGACACTGAAGCATGGATTCTTTATTAGGATTTCTATTGCTGTGATAAAACACCATCACCAAAAACAACTCAGGGGGAAAGGGGTTT
Organism: Alexandromys fortis; assembly: GCF_014885135.2. Taxonomy (NCBI): domain Eukaryota; kingdom Metazoa; phylum Chordata; class Mammalia; order Rodentia; family Cricetidae; genus Alexandromys; species Alexandromys fortis. The sequence goes on along the minus strand of NW_026067891.1, from coordinate 9,486,197 downwards.
ATTTCATCTTGCAGCTTACAGCCCATCATGCAGGGAGGGCAGGGCAGGAACTCAAGGAAGGAATCTGGAGGCAGGAACTGAAGCAGAGGCCATAATGAATGCTGCTCACTGGCTTCCTGGGTTTGCCTCATTCATTCAACTTCTTTATACATTTTAGGTCCACCTACCCAGGGGTGACAGTACTCACAATGCTGTGGGACCTTCCAAATTAATCATTAATCAAGAAAGATGCCCCTAGACATGCTCACAGGTAAAGCCTGAAAAGAGTTTTCTCTTTAAAGATTGGTTCCACCTGTTCTTGCTTTGTGTCATGCACACATGGTTCAAGTCACAATGTGGGGCTGGCAAGAAGGCTCGGTAAGTAAAGCTGACCTGACTTTGATGCCTGGAAACAAGATGATAGAAAGAGAAAACCAGCTTCCAAAAGTTGTCCCCTGACCTCCAAATGAGAGGCATAGAACAGCAATATTTACTCCAAATAGGTAAGCTTTGAAAACAAACAAAAACAAAAACCCTCTCACCTATCTTACTGTAATAAGTTGTTTAGTTTCTCTGTCCCTAAATTTCCCTCTGCATCAATCTGGTCTGGAAACTTGTTCCTACCTTGAATACCCCATCTCTGTCTCACACAAAGATCGAGAGACCCACAATTCTTTCTGTATTTGATTCCAGTTTTGATTGTCTCACACTTTTAAAGTCACCAGACATGAGCAATGATGAACTTCTGTGCTTCAGATGAGGAAAATGGGTTACTTCACCAAAGAGAGAGGTAAAGATCACAGATCAGAGCTGATGTTTTCTCAAAATTATAACACAAACTTTTCCTTGTCTTGTCTTGGTTTCTGTGGATGAGTGGCCATGTTTTGCCTTCCTAGACTTGCAGCCACATCATCCCTGTGTCAGACTGTCTTGCTGTGTTTTCTCCTTGTGCATTGTGCTAGTCTGTTAGACCAAACAGTACATCCATGGAAACAGCACCTAAACCTGGTCCCTGCTGCATCTCATTCCTCAAGCCTTTGCTTGTGTAGACTCCTGTGATAGAGTATACACTCATCCTAGAATTCCTTAATCTGATTTCATTTGCATATTTCATTGGATGGCATTTTACAGCAGCCCTCTTCCAAATAAAGTTGGATTCAAAAGGTCCAGTGATTGTGATTTAGATGAGGACTCATTTTTGTGATCTTGCTTTCAGTTAGTTTATAATCTTTCCCATAAGAAAACTGCACTCTCTATCTTCTATTGCTATTTTATTTGTATACAAAGTCCTGGGTTTCATCGCGACACTTCATGCTTGTCTGCCAATGCTTTGCTCTTATTCACCCTCCATTGTCGTCTCTTGCTCCCTTCCCCCCAACTTGCCTGCTTTGTCCCTCAAATAGTCACTCTTCTGGTTTCATGTCACAAATATGTCGTATATACTCTAGTATGATGCATATAAAACTAAAATTTACACACAAGAGACAACATACAATTTTTGCCCTTCTTTAAGAAAATTACTTTATTATGTATTTTTATTTTCTAAAAAAAAGAGAACATGTAGAACATATGAACTTTGCCTACTTCTCCTACGTAACCCTCTCCCACCCTTTGTTTCCTGCAGAGTCCGGAAGGATCTGATACTACTTGTGGCAGGATAGATGTAAATATAGTCATCATTACCTGGATGAAAAGACTACATGATAAGTCTTAATGCAACTGCCAGCTCTGAAAGCAAGGACTCATCCTAAGCAGCAGATGGCATTAACCTGCATTCCCAGGAGTGCATTAGGGTTTTCAAAATACAGGTACTTTCTCCTTGTTCTGCATGCATACAAATGACACTCAGTTTATTGCAAATGGTGTTTCTGAGCACAATGGCCATGGCATAATTAAGAAATGTATTCAACCCATTACTAATTTAACACTGTTCAGTGTTCTTATAAAAAAAAAAAAAGAAAAGAAACAAAAACCAAGGGAAAAAAAAGACCCAACAACTCTGTTGCCCCACAGTGTAGCCATTAGATTTATGCATTGTAAATACAAGTATATTTTATTCATAGTGGATTCTTGCAACTTTAATTATGCAATAAGTATTTATTTGATTTGGAATTCTTTCTCCCCATCCCTCCCCCATTTGATAGCCATCATTAATTCATGGGAAACTGATTAAGCTTCTTGTAAGGCTCCAGCAAACACCTTGGAAGACAAACTCAATTTGTAAGGACAAAGTTGTTATCATGATTATTTCAAATGAAAAAAAAAAAAAAACCACCAGGATACTTTCAAAGCTTTTTTTTTTTTTTTTTTTTTTTTTTGGTTAGCAAAAGAGTGGAAAAGAATTAATTCAATGTGTCAAATTCTGGTATTATAATTAGTTTCCTCCTTCCTTTTCTTTGGAATTCCAAATTCCAGGTTTTTAATTGGTTCCTTTAACATCCATCCACCACAACAATATGTGTTAGTTACATTCTCATGGTTTTGACAAAACACATGCTCAAAATAGCTTAGGAGGGGTGAAGTCTATTGTGATGGAGAGGGCATGGTGGAGCATGAAAGAGTTGGTCACCTTGATTCCTGTCATCAGAAATCAGAATACGTGCTTTGCCCAGTGTTATTTTACTATCTTCCCTATTCATTCAGCCTGTGACTTAAGCTTGTGGGATGATGTTGCCCACATTCAAAATAGGTTTCCCTCCTCCTGAGCACACTTCTGTGCATTCTTCAGCTATGATGGCCTTCTTTCAAGATTGTTAACAGACCAAGTTCATTATCAGGTTATGACTCCTGCATTTACCTTGAGTTCCTTGTCTGAGTTAATTAAACAACATGATTAGATAGTTTGTCTTCTAAGTATCTGGTGAATATGTCACTATCATGGTACCTGTTTGGCAACCTGTAGCATTCTCATTCCCATCCCACCCACCACCATCTATTTTTCTTTTGATACTAAGACAAGCCAACTCAAACAAGTTTCAAAAATGAAGAGAAGTCACGTGCTTCATGATTCCAGACCCGACCAATGCAGTTGCTCCTTGGTGGCATCAGAAGCACAGGCATGTCTCTCTCACTGTTGCTGCATTTCTTTGTGGCCATAGAAGATGTGCAGATGTTTTCAAATGATCCTAGTAGGCTCCAGCAGAAACGACTGCTTGTACTCATGTCTGTTTATGCAAAGGTAAAAGAAAACTTTGCCGTGAAGTTTGCCCTGGCAAGGGCTTTACCCTGCTTCTCACTGGCTAGGAATGAATTTATGTGACCACCTCTAAGGCCACCACTGCAAAAGAGAACAGGTTATCACAAGTGACTGCTAATTAGGGTATACCCATATACTAGTGAACAAAGTAAAAAAAAAAAATTGGAATGCTAGGGATGTTGCCTTTTAAATGCCTTTGTGTCTAATATGTTATGAAGTTTACCTGTTGTGTTGTATACACACATTTTTCTAACACTCATGGAGATTCACAATAAAAATGGACTCATTGGTTACAGTGGCTAGGAAGTTCAATTTCCATACACAAGATGGAACCCCAGGAAAGCTGCTGGTGAGATTCATTCTCTGTCAGAGACAGACAACCAAGCATGTGAGTCAGGGTCTGGTTAGGAAAACCTACCGACCAGGAAGACCAGAGCTGGAGGGCAGAAGACCAGGGACGTCCCTCTTTTTCTACCTCTTTGCTGTCTTCGGGCTCAAAAAAGGATGCTCGCTCTGCTCTTCAACTGTTTTGCTTTTGAAGTTATCATACAGACAGGAGTCTATGGATCCTTTGAATTTGAAAAGAACATACAGAGACATCTTTAATTAGTGCTGGAGTCTCCTCCCTTGAGCTCAGCTAGAGAGGCAGAGAATGGTCATCCTGTAACCCATACAACACAATGGTGGATAGTGAGGATGGGACAGATGTGTGATGGGTCAGTCCAGAAAGGCCAGGGAGCAAAGAGGACACTGGGCACCAAAGAGAAAGGGCTATTCCAGGTTTACACAGAAACCATTTTAAGCCAGGATTGAGACAAAACAAAACAACAAAGAAATTTTGAGCCACCCCCTTGAAAACAACTTTTTAGCATTTATTTAGTGGTGTGTGTGTGTGTGTGTGTGTGTGTGTGTGTGTGTGTGTGTGCATGACAGCATGCCACAGTGCATGAAAAGGTCAGAAAACAACTTGTGGAAACTGAATCCCCCTTTCTATCATCAAATTCAGGTTGTGAGGCTTCAGGCAAGCGTCATCACCTACTGAGCCATCACAGTGGCCCAAGATGACCCTTTTTAAATAATGATGGGATTTGAGGAAAATAGGTTTAATGACCTCCAGTGGTCACAGAGAAAGACCAAGTTTCTTCCGCTCTCTGAAGTACACTGCCACAGGGCCTTGAGTGCAGGCACTTCTAAGGTCACCGTTTGACTGATCATCAAAGCAGGCAATTCGAACACTTGTCCCAGGAAAGAAAGGTGAGGGACAGGTAGCCCCAGGTTCTCAGCTCTGTCTTCTCGAGCCCTTGGATTCATCCTGTTTGAAGATTACTCCCTGGCACACTGTCTTATCATGTAGCGCAGGCAGGCACAGCTAGCAAATCTCACAATTTCTCTGAAGTGCTGTCCAAAGCCTGGAACCCTGAACCTCAGGAGAAATGGTTTTGAGTTCTTATTGCATGACAAACAAGCCTGCTTCTCAGTTCCACCTCATCCTACACAATACCATACACCTGAGAAACACTGCCTTGTCCAATCTCATGTCACCTTCATGGGTGACTTCTGTCCTGATCAAACAACATCAGCTCTCCGTATTACAGACTCTCAGAACTTCTCAAGAGCCTTCCAAAGCTTTGCAGGAAATTAATCCATGGTAATTATGTTTATCCTGGTTGTTGCATTAATGTAGAACATGACGTACAGCTAAAGAAAAAGTTTTTAAAATGGCAAAATCTTGACTTTTACTATGAATTTAGCATGAAAACATGTTAAAAATTTTATGTAGTTCTTTAATTAATGCAGGAACCTGTAAGGTGATACAAATACTTCAAAGGAGAATCCAAATGACAGGTGAAAATAAATAGGCTTGAGAAATATTCAAAATGAATTATAAATAGAATAAAACTGGCCAAACTGGTCAATATCCACAGGACAAAAATCCATCAGAGTCCATGGGACATAATTTGCATTTTTATGAATAATAACCATTTGCATTACTATCAGTTCTCTACAATTCACAGAATTGTGAAATAGCCCCGAGACAGAGAAAGGCTGAGATAATACAGAGCGGAGTGCCAGACAGCATGCGTACCAGTCTTTCTGGCTGATGTCAGAGGGCTTCTCTGGTTTTGTTCATTGTTGTCTTCCAGCTGTTCTACAGAGTGCTGGAAACACAGTAGATGCTCTATGGATGTTTTGTAAATAAGGAGAAGTTTTTGGGCATGTTTATTGGAAGAAAATACATTCTATACCTAGAACGCTTCCTCAGGGGCTCTACTGCTGGGGCTAACTCACCAGGATCCTGGGACAATATTCAATCTGGAGAGATGGCTCAGCCAGGAAGTGATCATCTAGAAAGGTTGAGAACATGAGTCCAATTCTCAGGACACATATTAAAAAAAGAAGAAAAGGAAAAAAAAAGAAAAAGCAGGCATGGAGGCTCTCACCTGTAATCCCAGTGCTGGATAGGCAGAGGCAGGTGGATCCCTGGGGCTCACTGGCCAGTGAACATAGTCTGTTATGTGGCTTCCAGGCCACTGAGGCACACTGTCTCAAAAAAGGCGCACGGAGTTTGAAAATTAACCAGAGTGTGTCCTGATTTCTGCATGTACATGGACATATCCATGCTTCTGCAGATACATGAATGTGCACAGACACATGCACACTCCCTTCATTACATGAGTCCTTTAAAAACAGGGTAGACGTGGATATTAAATACTTCAAAAAGCCTTCAACACACTTCGCTATCACTTCTCCCAAGTCACAACAGCTGTCCGTCATCATTAACACAAGGACAAGTGCTGGGTTTTTGCAGGAAGGGAAACCCTTACATATTTTTGGTGGAAACATAAACTAGTACAGCCACTGTAAAAGTCAGTCTGGAGGTTCTTCAAAACACTAGAAGCAAAACTAGTACACGACCCAGCTATATGAATTCTGGCATAAAGCCAAAGGATATGTTACCCTGCTACAAAGACACTTCACACTCATGTTCACTGTGGCTCAATTCACAGGAGCTAGGAAGTGGAACCAACCTTGATGCCTATTAACGTGGAAATAGATGAGAAAGATATGATACATATATACCGCGGGATGTTTAAAATATTTAAAAATAAACAAAATGTTCTTTTTAAAATAGAATCATGATATTTGCAGGTAAATGCATGTAATTAGAAAATATTATACTGAGCAAGGTCACTTAGGCCTAGAAAGACAGACACCACTCAGACACAGTCTCTCTCCTATGTAGAGCTTAGCTTCAAGTGTTTTGGTTTGTTTTATATGTCCAAACACATAATGGGCCCTACTGGGGGGTGTTTTAAAGGAGGGTCGATATTGAAACATGCATAAAATGAAAGTAGAGAGGAATGCCAGAGGTAGAGTTAATCTTGGCGTGTGGTGGAGACAGGGCAAATGAGGTCTTGGCAGAAGACACAATCAAAATGAATGATGCATGAAAAAGCTGTGTGGTAACCTACTGTCTTCCACCTGAAGTTAAAAAGAATCAATTAAAGAGGATAACAGGTGACATGAAAGTTAAGGGTTATGTTCAGGGGTAAGGGATTAGTGTAGCTAGGGGAGCAAGGGAGAGGGGAAAGAAGAAAGGGAGGAACCCTAATGCTAAGGATGCAGGAAGAAGCTTTATGAAATCCACTGGTTTATTAATTGATTATAAATATGTAGGGAGCTGAAGAGATGGAGGCGCAGGAAGGAGTGATGACTTCTTGTGCAGAGGACATGGGTTCGATTCCCAGCACCCACATGTCGTCAGTTCTGTCTGGAACTCTAGTTCCAGGTATCTAATGCCCTTTTCTAACTTTGAAAGCTACCAAAGGCACATGCTACATACAATCTCATACAAGCATATAATCCTCAAAAATTGAAAATGAATAAATTTAAAGGAATACATTAATAAATAAGATGTATTTACATTAAGGGAGTTTTAACAGAAGTACGCTGCCTAGCTGAACAATGGTGCTCCCAGAAGACACAAATTATTAAATGAAAATCTCAATGCAGGTGTAGTATAACTCCCTAGGAGTCAGTGCCAGGCATGACATACTTTCCTCAGAGTTATTTGTCAAGGAGGCCCATAAGCACACAAATCAACATAGCCTATCACCATTGCTCTTGGTTACTCACCATAGCCACATGGTAAGACATGTGGTATCTTATTGCTGAAGATACCATTCAGACACAGAGAAATCAACCTTTGATTGCTTAGATTGGTCAGGAAACTCTCCCTTGGCTGGGTAGCTTGCACAATACCATAAAATGTTATTAACTCTTCTGTAGGGAAAAAAAGGACATCAATGGTCTTAACTAGCATAGGGCCCTGCATGCTCTAATGCTGATGTGCTAGCAAGATGTGCCCGCTGATGCAATGGTGGCACAGCACTTATTGGGGTAACCAATTGCTTTTTGATTGGTTATAAAGTCTGTTCCACTGGGGGGATTTAAGTGGCTGTGGCTGGGAAGAACCCAGAACATAAAGGAAACCTATTGTTGTTTTTCTAAATGGTCATGCTGTCAAACTGTTTTCCGAATATTTAAGAAATAGATTATCACTTCTCTCAGCTTTGTTCAGAGATGCTTCTTTTTCCAGTGAGTAGTGATTAATATAGGAACTCCTACTCTGAGTGTTCAGCTATGGATGGGTTAGGGAATGACTTTTGCTGGATAGAGTCCCCCAATCTGTGTCACACGTCTCATTTGGTAGTTGTGCTGGGTAGTTAGATGTCAAGTTGACACATGCTAGGGTCATTTTGGAAGAGGGAACCTCAGTCGATAAAATGACCCTATCCGATTTACCTGTGTGGTCTATTTTCATAATTGATGATATATGTGGGGAGGCTCAGTTCATTGTGAGTTGTTCTACACCTGGGCTGGTCTCCCTGGGTGCCATACAAACCAGAATGAACAAGCCATAAGGAGCAAGCCCTCCTTCATGGCTTTTACTCAGTCCCTGCCTCAAGAGTTCCTGCCCTGACTTCCTTCACTGACTAACTGTGAAATGTAAGTGTAAGCCAAATAAATCATTTCCTTTCTCAAGTAGCTGTCTGTCATGGTTTTATATCACAGTAATACAAGCCCTAACTAACATAACAGTATTGAAATGGCTCAAGCGTTTTGTGAATCTACCTAACAGTGTGAACTCCACACATCTTGCTTGGATTGATTATGGTATACTGTACTAGTTTTCAGTCACTTTCATGAAGGATTGTAGGGTTGCAGTGAGCCAAGGCATGATGGCCTCAAAAAATGTGTGCCAACCTCTGTGTATATTCACCACAAACCAGGTGGAAATTGTGAACAGAAATTTCATCATCGTTCCAATGAGTCCAGCATGTGAGAAAGAACCCTGTGGGAACTTACTGACCGAAGTGTGTTCCTGAGAGGCATAGTAAGAGCAGGTGCATCACAGGACTTTGGAGAGAAATAGGCTTAGTGGAAAGACCAGAAGGAACCTCATCTAGTTTATCTCAAGGCAAGAGCATAGTCTCTGCCACGTTCTGCTCATAAAGCTCCACATATCACTCTGCTTTCGTCTCTTTGTAGTATGCTGGGAACTATGCAAGCAAAAGTGACTAGGTTCACACAGGGACAACCGTGGTGGTTCTGACTGAATATGATTACAGTAGTGTCATGCTAAATACATATGATAGGGATACACCTACCTCCAGACCTCCAGATAAGTGAGTCGTGACAAAAGAAATAAGATACCATGTTGAGGATCGGAGAAATGGCTCAACAGTTATGATTACTTGCTGCTCTTGCAGAGGACCCACATTTGGTTGCCAGCCCCCACCTTTAATAGCTCATACCACTTAGAGTCCTGGTTTCAGGAAATTTGATGTTCTTTTCTGATTTCTACAGGTTCCTGCACCCATGCACATACACATATAACACACACTTACATATACACAAAAATAAAATAAATCTGTGGATGGGAGGTGAGGTAGGGAGGATCAGGGAGGTATTGGAGGAGGGAAAACTGTAATTACAATATATTGTATGGAAAAGTCTATTTTTAACTTAAAAAAACAGAAATAAGACCTGGGATCAGGGTAGAGTTTTTGCCTGACTTGCTCAGGGTCCCATATCCCACCCTGTACTCATTACTTTCTGTTAATCAGACATAACTTAGAGTTGCCTGGGAGATGGGAACCTCAACTGAATAATTGCCTTGATCAGAATGGCTTGTGGCCTTGTCTGTAAAGAATTGTCTTGAAGGATGACTGATAGGGGAGGGCTCTGCCCACCAAGGGCAGCACCATCCCTATGCAAGTTGGCTTAAGTTATATAAGAAAGCTACCTGAACATGAACCAAGGTTCCAGCCAGTAAACAGAGTTCCGCCATGGCTTCTCCTTGAGTTCCTGCCCTGACTTCCATGATGGACCGTGACCTGGAAATGTAAGCTGAAATAAAATCTTATCTTTCTCCAGTCTAGCTTTTGGTTGTGGTGTTTACCACAGCAACAGGAAGAAAAACAGGGTATATCCCTAATACCACAGTTCAAAAACACCTAAAATGGAAAAAAATAGAAGTACAGCCATAGCTGTACGAAGTGCATCTAATCATTAGCTGCTCAAAATTAAATGGAACTCATTTAGGTATAATACAAACATAAAGATATCTACCAGCACAAATACGTGAGAAAAATTTACTTATTGTGACTTTAGATGCTACACGGTCTCCTTCCGCACAAGAAGCATAGTAAAGAAAGTTCATCGGTGGTCCTGAAGGTCTGGAACAAAGATCTGCAGCACTGCAACACACAGCAGGAACCTGTGGGAAACTGTGTGCTTTGTGCAGAACTGCATCAACAATAGAAAAACACTCCAATCAATGAAACAATTATCTTCCTTCCCTCTCTGCGCAAAAAGAAACACTATAAAATTGTTGTCATATGAAGAAGCAATCAAGGAATTTGCAACTAAAAGATGTAATATGTATCCTGTAGGTGTGTGCTAAAGAAATAATAAGGAGAAATAGATCATTTCTCTGCATTTTCTGATGTCTGTGCTGTGGTAAAATATGAAGTTTGTGGAAGGTCTGTCTCCTCATTTTGTGTGAATGTTCATTTTTTATCACATTTCCCTGACAGGACATATTCTTTTTCTTACATATGGCCTTGGGGATGGTGTGAGGTGGCACGGCAGGTACTTGCTGCTGCCTCTGATGGCTGCTGCCTGTGACGACTGGTCTTGGGTCTCAAGATGACACACCTGTGAAGAAGGAGCCTCAACTGAGGAATGGAGGAATTGCCTTCAACAGATTGGCCTGTGGGAACGACTGTGGGGCATTTTCTTAAATTCTAATTCATGTAGGGTGTCCAACCTAGCATGGGTTCTACCATCCCTCATCAGATGAGCCTGGGACATCTAAGAGAGTTATATGCTGGAAACAATTTAGTGAGCAGTATCCCTCCATGGTCTCTGCTTCAGTTCCTGCCTCCCATTTTCTGCCTTGGATTTTTTGCCCTTGCTTCCCTCAATGATCAACTGTAATGCATAAGTCAAATAATTTTTCTCCCCAAGTTGTTTTTGTTCAGTGTTTTATCTCAGTAATAGAGAAGTAAAGCAGGACACTGCCAACCCTGATGCTCTGGGACCCATATAATAAGGAGAAAAATGACTGTCACAAGTGGTCCTCTGACCTCCATATGCATGCCACAGCATGCACACACACATACCTATACACACATGCACACACACACTGAAAAAAATAAAATATAATACATTTTAAAAATATGGCTGGAGCCCAATTTTAGGTTCCAGAACCCAGAAGGTAGTTCATAAACATCTGTAACTCCAATTCTAGGATACCCCCATATTTTCTTCAGGCTTTTATGGGCACTAGGCACACATGTAGGACAATCCATACATATAGGCAAAACACTCTGAATAAGTGTTGTGGGAGCTCCTTCCGCTCCTTCAGCCAATAGCCACTGAGATACCAGCCCACTGGGGCGTGGTCTCTCTCTCCCTTTAAAAAAGTGGCCACTTCCCTCTGCTCACTCTCTGGCTTCTAGCTCCTCTTCTAGCGACTAGGCTCCCTTCCTGATTGAGCAGAGGGCTGTTGTCTGGGACGGCGATCTGTAAGTTTTCCCCCTTTACATAAATAGCTTCTCTATTGGTCATAATTCCAAACTGGTGTGGGATTGTTTGTGACTTACGCCTTCAAATATGTTTGATCTGAACTTAATTGATTCAAGAACCACATATTTGAAATGTTACACCCAAGGTCCCTGGGATCCTCACCCTTGCCATGCCCACAAGGAAGAACTTCATTGATGACACCACTCCTTTCCAATCATGGGCAACCCCTTGCCTTTCCCTTTCCTTATTCTGAGAGGTAGGGATGCAGAAGTCAGGGATATTTTGCTTGAAGGTTCTTGCTTATTTTTTAAAGCTGATTTTGTACAATTTTTACACAGATGATGTAAAATAGACAAGAAAATGGTAATGTCAAAAGCCTGACATTTCTCTACAGCTCATCTGGCATCCTTTCCATTTGACGCCATATCTCCCCTGGACCATCCCTTTGGCACACTGAGGTGTCTCATGAGGAAATTCTTAGACAATTTAAGACAGGCAGAATGGCCTGCCTGATACCTGTCTGGGGCCAGCTTCCCATACAAGGTAGTGACCATAGGTAGAACCAATATAGTTTACCAGGTGCACTTCAACTGGGAGGTCACCCAGGTTTACACAGTTAGGCTCAAACAATTCTTAAAACTGAAAGAGGGATACCAAATCTATCAATAAATCAACATATACACACAGAAGACCTCAGATAGATAGATAGATAGATAGATAGATAGATAGATAGATAGATAGATAGATATACATGTATGATACAGGATCATATGCATATGATCTGTGCATATTCATGTGTCAGAGAGGCTACATGTGTATGCAGGCCAGAGGTCAACATCAGATGTCTTTCTCAATCATTTTCCACCTAAGTTTTGGGTCAGAATCTCTCATCCAACTTGGAGTTTAACAATTCAGCTGGACAGGTTGACCAGCAAGCCCCAGAATCTTATTTTCTTCATCCTTCTAGTACAGGATTACTGATACATGACACTATACACATGGCCCTATAAGGCTGACCTTGAGGGTGGAAGGCAGGACGGCAATAGTGGGAACCCCGAAGAAGAAGGAACAAAAATTAAGGAACTGTGTTGTGTCCTAGAGGCTCCCAAAAGCAAAACAGCCCTATGAACATCGTAGATTTTAGCTCAGTATGATATATCTAGGCAAACACTATAGCTCTGAGCTTTTTCCCAGCCTTATGATAGATTTATTGATACATTTATTTATGTATTCATCTATCATCTACCTTTCCATCCATATATCTATTTCAAAATTCTGACCTACAGTTACAAATAAATTTGTGCTATTTTGCACTGTTAAGTTTGTGATCATTTTGTTACAGCAGCCGTGTGGAGCTGATATAGTAAACATAAATGTGAGGAGGCCAAGGAGACGGCTTAGTGGACAAAATGCCTTCTTTGAATACACGAGGACCTAAGTTCAATCCCAACACCAAGCAACAAGAATGTTGGGTGTGGTGGGATGCACTAATAATCCCTGTATTAGCAGGGTGAAGACAGAGGGACTTGCTGGTCAACCTGTCTAACTGAATTGTCAAACTCCCAGTTCACTGAGAGATTCTGAATCAAAATTAGATGGAGAATGATTGAGGAAGACATCTCATGTTGAATTGTGGCCTACACATGCAGCATCCTTGACACACATGAATATATACCCACATTGAGATATAGGATCATTGATTTTATATAGGTTAAAATCCCATTAGGACTCATTTATAATGAAGGAACTGTATTGGCTACCATGACAATAATGACTATATAAGATCTTATGTTGATAAAAGAGCAGTCACTGTGGCCAGGGAATTGTGATGATCTAAGTGATCTGACTATGCCCTGAGTTCCAATCTTTCAACTAAGAAGCAAGTCAGAATCACCTCTTCACCAAATGGGAATCAGGTTTGATTGGGCTGGGAGGAGACAGGGCCAATGGACAACAGGCAGAAAAATGTCCATGCTCAGTAGCTCAGTTTCCAGTTTCCCTTTCTGCTAGTTTATAAAAGACAAATTCCAAGCCTTTCCAACACAGACACAAGAAAAGAGGCAGGAGAAAAAAAACATTTAATTCTGATGTCAGCACACAGCTCTTCAATTGGTGAGCTGTTTTTTCCTGTTTGCTTTCACTTGCTTTTAACCTTAGTGGAAATACTCTAGTACTCTGGTTAAGAGCTTAATGAACAAACCTTCAAGAGCTGGTTATCTTGAAAGGATTTGTCTGAGTCTCCTTCCATGCTCTTGTGTTTGTTTTTGTAGCTTAAAGGCCACCAAGTCAACGTTCCTTTTCCTTGACTTCCTCTTCCACTAAATGTTCAGTTGCTGTTTGATTGCAATCTCTTTACTGAAAATAGGTGATATTTTTCCCTGTGATGCCATGGGCCCTGAGCTGTGTTTGCTTCTTAGTGCTCTGTACAGCTGAACACATCCTGGGCCAGCAACTGCCCAGGTAAAGGAACTGAGTGAGGCTGACTAGAGAAGGAATTGTTCAAATTTGTGCCTCTCACCCAACTCTTATGAAGGTGATTTTCTGTTATAACACACACACACACATACACACACAATTTGTGACAGCCTGGTGACAAAATAATTATATTTCTCAAGATCCAATCAATGCATTTTATGCCACTTTGAAAATTGCTATAACATAGGCAGTCATTCAAATAAATATATTTCACTAATAAATTAGCGATTCCCCCAATATATGCTATCTGTTTATCTGTCTGTCTAACCGTTCATTCATCCATGCACCTATATATTTACCTGATTATGTATATAACTACATTGATTTGTTTATCATTTATCTATCCACCTATATATTTATGTATCTCTCTTTTGGCCTATTTATGTATGCACATATTTCCGTTAGTAAATCTGATATAGCCTCTTCAAACACTCATCATCTGTATAAGTACCTATTCATCCATCTCCATGTCTATCTATTCATGAATCAGCATATATATTTCTTTCTGTCCAGTTATGTATTTATCTACTCACTTATCTGCTTATATATCTATGTATCTTATCTGTCTGTCTGTATACTGACTTAGCTATCTACTATTATCTCTATTATATGTAGATATATTTCTATTTTTAAATGTGCTGTCATTTGATTAGAGGTGCTCCAAATACCTGTACCTGTACTTGCATCTGCATCTTATATATCTAAAGCTGTGATGGTTTAATTGAGAATGGTCCCCAGAGGTTCATGTTTAAATCCTTGATCCCCAGTTGATAGAACTGTTTGGGGAGGATCAGGAGGTGTGGCCTTGTTGGAAGTCATTTGTCACTGAAGGTTGCTTTGAAGTTTTAAAAGACTCATATGATTCTCAGTGTTCCTTCTTTCTGCCACATCGTTGTGGATCAAGACATGAGCTCCCAGCTGTTCCTTTCTCCCACCATTACCAACTCTAACCCTCTGAGACTGAAAATCAAATGAAATGCTTTCTTTTATAAGCTACCTTGATCATGGTATTTTATCATGGCAATGGAAGATAAGTAACCATCTACCTATCTATATTTCTATCTGTCTAACTATGTATTTGGACATCCGCCTTTGTCATCTTTCTATCTGTCTCATGACTTATCTACTCTTCTATTTATGTATACACAAATCTTCATTAGCAAATCTGCTGATCTTTTAGTTAGAGGTGTCCTGAAATACATACCATCTGTCTAGTATCTGTCTCCCTGTCTGCCTGGTCTGTCTATCTATCTATCTATCTATCTATCTATCTATCTATCTATCTATCTATCTATCTACATGTGTATATCTATCTAATAATCTATTTGTTTACCTATATATTTTCATATCTATAGATTAGCTATTTTTGCATCTATCTTTCCATCTAGACACAAAACAATTCACCTTGAACACAAACAGAAATGGAATCGATTTCACTACCTGAAAACCATTTCTGCCAGACATATTTTAGTCTTAATGTGGGTAATGACCCACAAAACATCCTGACTGGTAAGAATCTATTGCAGGGAGATTTTTATATCTGAAGATGAAATACTCAGGGAACTCCAGAGTTGAAGTGAAATCTAAACCTCTCTAAAGGGAGTGTCTGTCTTCCATTTTCTATGTAGTCCTACTATTCCTCACAAAAGAGGACTAGAAAATCAAAGATGCTGGCATACATACGTTAAAGCCATAGTATCTAATTTCATGGCCTCAATCAACTCCAAAGTGNTATATATCAGTTAAGATGGTGGCGATCCCAGGATTTATCAACACCATGAACTTGGCATGAATTGACATGAATTACCATATCAAACTCTCAGATGTTCATGGAATGGTCATTCCTGCTTTATAGTTGAGGAAATTTAGTTCTAAAGTACTTAAGAAATGCCCCTATTAAGACCATGTTTCTCAGTCTCAACACTATTGACATTGGGAGGATAAACCAGCATCTGTCATGGATGTCTCTCAGTGGAGGATAAACCATCATCTGTCATGGATGTCTCTCAGTGCTATGTCATATGTTGAGCAGAATTTCTGTTCTGTGCCACCTAGATCTTTCTTCCCTGAGCATAATTAATGGTCAAACATTGTTGTAGACATTGCCACATGACCCCTGGAAATCTCTCAATTATAGTCAAGAGCATCATGGCTAGAAAAAAAAATGGTATAATCCATACTTATGATCACTCGTATTATCTCAGAACTCCATTCTCCAGCACCATACTATCATTGCTAATTATTACTGTTTGTATCTAAAACACAAAGAGTATTCCTTTATTCAGTCTCTAGACAAAAGAAAATGCTGTCTTCCCTCTTTCCATGGATCCAACTCAGAATCTTATTTTATCTCTCTGCTATGGATTTAATTTTTTATAGCATGTCTTTTTCTCATTGAATGATACTCCTCATTCCCTACTGTTCTCTTTTCTTATTTCTCTCTCTCTCTCTCTCTCTCTCTCTCTCTCTCTCTCTCTCTCTCTCTCTCTCTCTCTCTCTCCCTCTGTCCCATTTCATAACACTCTATCAACATCATACTCCACGGCTTAATTCAGAAACCTTACAGTCATTCTCAAGCTCTCTCTCCAGTATCTTTTATTAGCTTATAAATTTATTTATTTATTTATTTTATATCCCAGCCAATTCTCCTGTCTCTAGTATCTTATTTATGTTTTGTGGCTCTTTCCTCATTATTCAATTTTTTCCCAATTCTCATGGGAATACATTCACAGGACAGAGATAACATTGACCCTTCAATGGTCAACCTTAAGAGACTACAATTAGTTGCCTAAGTATATTGATCATTTGTGTAGAATTCATATTCATACAGGATTGCTTGCTTATCTTTTGAGAATCCATGGTATATTTGACAGTTCACAAACAAGGTATAGGGATCTCCAGTCTAAATAATGTATTGAGTCCCTTCATAAGGTTGGTGTCCATCATGTAGACCCACCTATTTCAGGATTTCAAGGACTTCTCATTACAAGTAGATGAGAGGATGGAGTGAAGACCAATATGACTGTTAATGGCCCTCTCAGTAGAGCAAATACTGATTGTGAATACTATTTCAAAATTTAATTCCCCATGTGTCAGTGGCCTAAGAGTGATGATCCTCGTGAGGTCACAATTACTGGACAGTCTGTGTTTGAGTGTTAGCACCGCCAAAGTAGATGGCACACTCCCAGATAACTTTATTTTAAAGTCATTCACATGACAGTTGTTGAGATATTAGGGAAGTCACAGCCCCCAATATGTTTTTCTTTAAATTTCATATCACTAAATTAATGATAAGGTAAAAATTGTTGTGCTCCACAGTTATTCACCACTAACTAAAAATCATTATTTATCTGTCTGTCAAAGACAAATATTTAGATTTAATTAATGAAGAAACATCTATCAAAACTTGAGATTTATGTATTCCATAAATCAACATATTCATTTCTTGATTGGGAATAGCAGAAATCCAACTCCAGCTAACTTGTAGGAAAAGAAAAAAATATCAAAAAGTTTGGGCACAGGATAGCACGTACCATCCAAGCATCTGCATATGACTTCAGATCTACACTACTGACCTGTGAAGCTAAGGGGGTTAGCATGTACCTATATTACCAGTTCTAAGGCTGGGGACAGAGACAGGAGTCTAGGCTCACTGGCCAGCCAATCTAGTCAAGTATGTGACCTTTATGTTCAGGAAGAGAGGCTGATTCAAAGAAGTAAAGTGAGGAGTGATTAAGGACTATGCCTGGTGTTGACTTTTGACCTTCACACACATGTACATATGTGTGAACACAAACACACATACACACACACACACACACACATGAGAAGGAGACAGAGAGAGAGAGCACTAGTACAAATAGGGATTTACCACACAGTAGATTCTAGCAGAAGTAGGGACTTGAGTGGCAATGTGTTTGTAACAGCTTCCCCCCTTCAGGAAGCAAGACATTATAAAATTCAAAACTCTATTTCTAGCCCTTAGCATCGGAGAAAAGGCTAGTATCCATAACTGGTTTTAGAGAACATTCTAATTGGTTCATTAAGTTCAGCCCAGATCTAATCATTAGGTTAAGGTTGGTAAGGTATTTTTACCGATAGACCTGAACAGTCCAAGCCCAGGTTTGGAGATTTAAAGCCTTTTAGTGCTGCAGAGGATGCAGAAATGGCAGGTCCCTGAAGAAAAAGCTTACGCTACTTTGAGAAAAAATGGGAAGGAGTTGCTGCTAAGTCAAAAGCCAGATATGCTTGTCTCAGCACACATTTTCATTCCTGACATACCTGGTCTGTGCAAATCCTCTCGCAGGATGCTTCCATCAAAGGTCAGCCAAAGGTCAGCATGCCAGCCCTAAGGTTGGGGTTGAAGCTTTGTCTTAAAAGCTGCTGCTTCATTTCCGTGGCTTTCAAAACCCTTCTCTGTTCAGCTTTTCACCTAACTGAAGGTGATTTCGAGAAGAGAGAATTTTTCCATTTTCCCCTCCCCCATCCAGCAACCTGGTCTCAGAGTTTCCAGAGAAGAAACAACAGCATTCTTACCTAGCCTAATTCCTACCAGTGAGTTGCTTCACTTCCTTAGTGTTGCCATGGCGATCTCTCTAGATCTCAACACTCATTTCTTCATTTTACCCAGAACTGCTACCCAATATGGTGGCCACTAGCAGTGTCTAGCTATCAAAGAGTAAATTTAAATTAAATAACATTTGGCAACAGAACAAACAATTCTTCTCTCATAGCAGCCACATTTCAAGACTGGGTGCCACGGTGATAACCCTGCACACGGCATCTTCATTATCGCACGTTCTGTGAAACATGGCTGATCTAGACCCCAAGCGTCCCTACATTTCCATCTTTGCTTGTATTTATGGTCATGCATATGGGCCAGCCACAATAAACAAAAACATTAATTATTCCTTAAAATTATAAAGACTAGGCCTGAAAAGATAGCACAGCAAATGAAGTCACCACACCTGAGGGCCTGAGTGTAGTGCTCAGAATTCTCACAGTAGGAAAAAACTGACTCCCATATATTGTCCTCATGCACACACACACACACACACACACACACTAGATGAAAGCAATATTTTAATTATAAAAAGCAAAATGAATCCAATATTTTAATTATAAAGAGTAAAAAATGGAGAGGGCTGAAAATGTACTACAAACCATATACCATTTAAAATAGGCATTCAGTGTTAGCATAATAAGTACTTCATTGTGATTCTTAAAAGTTTATAATTCAATTCCTGGTAAATTAAGTATCCAATTTTTCTTTTCCTATTTGTTCAGTTCTTATTTCTCACTCTCTCTATTTAGTTATCCCTTTGGTCAGACTATGTTTGTCACTCTTGTGCATATCTTTACTTATGCCGTTCGTGGTCCCAGGGAATGATCGTCCTTGCTGTTCCCCATCTGTGCATCAGTCTCTTTCCTCTGCTCCTCAATGCACAATTAGCTTCCATGCAATGCCTTTTCATACTTTTATTTAAAAAAAAAGGAAAGAAAAGAATTCAGCCAAGAGATGCACATAGTTTATGCAGAAATTCATTTAGGAAAGCAAACACTCCGAAGACATATTGAGTGTGTTGTACCAAAGGAATGGGTAGTAGACCAGTGAGATCTGTGTTGTGTAGACTTTAAAATATTTTTTGCATGGTGTGTCTCTTTAAAAAAAAAAAAAAAAAAAAAAAAAAGACTGAGACCCAGCAGAGGCCTGGGGAAAAAAAAAAGAAAGTTTGTCACCCATCAGGTGATGATTAGCACTTTGTATGTCCTGGATGCTGTTTTCCCAACTGAGCCTGCATCACCAGGTCAACAACCCTATTAGATTTGCAGTACTTTTTTTTTTTTAATTTGAACTCTGTCAGGATGTTGTTCAGATGCTAATGTAAATCTCCTCACAGCTTCCTTTGCTGCCCCTTCAAACAGACAACATCTCTTCTACTCAAACCTTTGTCTGTTATTCTCTGGTGATACATGAGAGGTGTTTTGAACGGGAATGGTCCCCAGAGGATCATGGTTGAATGCTTGTCACCAAGTTGGTAAAATTCTTTGGAAAGGATTAGAGGGAGGTGTGTGTGTGTGTGTGTCAGTGAGGGTTGGCTTTGAGGTTTCAAATGCCCATGTCATTTCCAATTAGCTTTCTGTGTCTCGTGCTTACAGACGGAGATGTAAACTCTCAGTTCCCGTTCTAGCATCATGCCTGTCTGTCGTGGCCATGTTACCTGCCCTCATGGTCATGGATTTAATGTCTCAACCATAAGCCATAAATTAGATATTTGATTTTCTAAGTTGCCTTGGTCATCGTGCGCTGTCACGGGGCTAGGAAGGTGGCCGAGACACCATGCATGTCCTGCCACCACAGTTTCCACACTGTGTCATTGATCTCACTGCTGTGACAAACCCTCAACACAATCAACCTAAGAAAGGTGAGACTTGCTTTGGTTGACAGTGTGAAGCACAATCAGCGGGAAGACACAGCTACAAACAGCGCTTCCACACGCCAGAAGCAATGAGAGACAAACGCGGATGCTTAGCTTACCTTCTGCTTTTTATTCAAGCAGAGTACCACTGTCATGGTGGGCCCTCCTTCTTCGGTTAAACCTTCCTGGAAATGGTGTGACACACACAAAGATATATTTCCGTGATGATTATAAATCCAGCCATGCGGCCGATGAAGATGGACCATCACACCCAGGATCTCTACTGTCAATAGAGATGCCTCTTCTTCCCTGTAGCCCTCATCTTCCACAGTCGAGCTCACATAGCTATTCTGGAAACCAACCTGGAGCCTTTCCCACCTATATGGTTTGTCTGCCCTATTCTCCCTGGTGATTCATACCAAGTACCTCTTCTGAAGTACTTACCAAGACCTGACCTTAGTTACTGTTAGTTCTGGCCAGATCTAGTCCACTCACTAATGGCGCTCCACAATGACACAGAACCTGTCCTCCTCATCTCTCCTTTCCTCTTGCACTTAGCACAGGGTATTTCTTGCAACAATTCCCTTTTTGAATTGAGTCTTTGGACAAGGTACCCATTCCCTCCCCCTTTAAAAGAAACCAAAGAAAAGGAACAGTAAGCATTTTCCTGAAGAAACTGCCATCAACTGAAAGTCTACCAGCTCAGATCAAAACTGCCCCAGGGTCTCAGCAGTCACCTAGACATGGCTCCCTAGTATCTTTAGGAGCCTCCCGGCTTTCAAAAATGAGAAAAATAATGAGAAATACAAAAAGAAAGAAATATGAGCAGAGAGAGGTGTTGATTCTATATGCTATGGCAGAGTTTACCTCAGAGAGCAGTTAAAGCCAAGACCCTCAGCACATGGAGTAACTGCATGCTCGACACATATTTAACTCCTGTGGTCTGAAAACAGAAGCCACAATCCTGAACGTTTTAGAAGGCTGATGCAGATGGATATTCTTTCTGTTTGCTTTATTTTTATATTTGAGTCTGGGTCTTCCACAGCCTCAGCTGGTCTCAAACACGATTCTTAGCTAAGAATACCCTGGAAATTATCTTCCTGCCTCAGTTGCCCAACTGTTGGGACTCAGACAAGCACATTCAGGCCTAACATTTTCAGTGACTGGTGAGGGTTAACAGAATAAGGTGTCCATAAACATCAAGAAAATATCGAAGGGTTTTAAATAGTAGAAATCTTTCCACTTTGCAGGACTTAAAGGTATCGTTTATACTCCCCCCAACACACACCTTGAATAGAAAATCATATCAAAGTGTTTATAAGTATATTTTCTTATTTAACTGCTTGTTGCTTGGATTTTTTAAATTTTTTTTTCAGTTTTCAGATAGAGATTTAATTTTGTTCCCTATCGCCTGTTTAAGCTTTAAACGACAGTAAAATCATAGGGCACTCCATGTGTTATAACTCCATTTGCTTGATATTTATTATTGCTTACCTGGGAGATGCATTTTTCAATGTCTGTAGAAAATAAAACCAAGACAGTGCTCAAATTTCCTAAAGAGAGACAATCCTCTACGTTCTTGTCTGGTTTTTGATGAACCACGGGTAACGCTTTCCAGGGGGCTTTTTAAACCCAGTGCCGATGCACACACACTGACCGTTTTGTTTTCCTTCCCAGAAACCGCCAATCGGAGATTCTAACAGACAGGGGAACGGAGCTGCTTCCCCACCCCAGCCCGAGTCTGAGGACTCTGAAAATCTCCATTCAAAACCCATCCACAGAGTCCGTGGTTTTGGCAGCGCCATTTGTGTCGTTTGGTTGGTTTCAGAGACAATCTCGTGCAACCCGGGCTGGCCTCAAAATCACCTATGTAACCAAGGCTGACCTTTAACTTCATATTCTCCCGCCTCTACCTCTCGGGTGTGCTGGGGTTACAAGTCTGTGTCGCCATTGTGCGCTGCTCTTGACGAGTGAATATATGAGTTCAGAATGCTGTGCAGCACTAAGCTTGCTGGAGGAGCCCAGAGAAGGGAAGGGGTTTTCCCGGGAGACTCAGTGAATCAGTGAGATATTGACCTCCAAGTTCAGTTTCTTCCCACACACCGCACTGCCCTGTGCTGATTTCTTTGCTGGTAATGGTCCTGAGAGAAGTTCCATACCTCAGACAAAGCCTGTAGAGCAATATTTCAGAGTACAGCCCTTACAGTACAAAACAAGCAAGAAATCGTATGGTGTGTGTGCCTCCAACTTGGGAAAACAGCCTTCCTCTCCCCACCGCGAAAACGTGTTTTCCCGAGTAGCCCATCTGGACTCAACACTAAATCACAATGTTTTTCCTGGATATCAGACTTCTGCTCCAGCCCAGGGTAAGGCTGCTCAGGGCAGTCCCTGGCAGGCATCCAATCTGAGCTGAGTTTGGCTGAGACTCTTCAGGTCTCCTACCATCCCACATGCTGCTCCATCCACATGAAGGTTGTCTGGGTAAAGCCCGGGCTGCTGGAGGGCACTGAGCCTGGGTTCCTAAGGCTTTAGCGCTCTTCTGCTTCTCCATTCAGTGCAGCTGTTAGCAAGGCTTCCCAGAGGGAGAAGTTGAAAGGGCCTCTTAATAGCCTTGTTCAGAGCTCCAGAGGAGAAATTAGACCTTTTTGCAAATTCAGCATAGAGCTGTGTTTGGCAAGACAGACATCTCAGATGGCCTTACTGGCTCGGGGGCTCTAGGAGGCTTAACCCTTTCATCCCTGAGGGCTATAAAGTTTCTAAGAGATTGAGGGGATTTATATCCTACTGGTAATAGCTCCTAGCACACTTGGTTTTTAATGTGAGTTAGGCTTTGTATTTTTTTTTTTTTTTACAGTGCTGGAGAAAAAAAAAAAAACAGAACCTTGTGCACAGCAAACAAGTGTCCTATCACAAAACCACAGCCCTGGTGCTGAGACTTTGTATTTTGAATTCACAGAGCCATGGCAATCCTACCTCAGTTCCAGAGGCGACTGTATGAATCATAGTATTCAGGTTCTAGTGATGAAATCTCATCTGGAGCTACTACTGAGGAACTGCCATGATAATTCTATAAATTATTTTTATAAAAATAGCCTTCTAAAAGTTATGTAAAAAAAAAAGCTTTTGTCTCCTCCCTACTAAGGATTTCTACTCTAATCAAAAGCTCGGAATTGGAGCTATTCAGGTTTTAAACCCAGAGAGAGGGCTTCCTAGAGATAGTTGTGTGATGTGAAAACACAGTAGACAGATTGACAAGTGACATCATCGGTCACTGGGTCCAAATATGTTTGGACATCATCCTTAGTCATGGAAGTTGCTGAGTGCAATGTGTCATTTAATTTGCCTAAGTATGTTAGAGTTGTGTTTCTCTTGCTTATAATTTTAAAAGTCACAACTAATAAATCTGCTTATGAAAAATAAGAGTCACAGAGCCCAAATTAATTGGGCAACTTCAGTTCAGCAAAATTAAACACTGCCAGATTCTTTACCCTGGGACAGAATTTCCTAGATGATTTCTTGTGCTATTGTGTGCTCCGTAATTATTTATCAGGTTATGTGGTTGTTTGTGCTCGCTCTCTCTCTCTCTCTCTCTCTCTCTCTCTCTCTCACTCTCTCTCTCTCTCTCTCTCTCTGTGGCATATGCACACATGTCTATGTGTACGTTATCCTGTGTCCTGTACTATCATTCTCTCTTTCCCTGAGACAGGGTTTCTCAGTGACCTGGGCTGGTAATGTTCAGTTTTCTCTATGCAATTTGAAATGCATGCCTCTTGGTTTTTAAATTATTACATGTATTTATTTGACAGCACTCATGTGAGGGTAACATGATGGCTGGCTAAATTCAGTGGATTCCATAGATCAGGTTGTCAGGCTGGGACACAGATACCTCTACCTGCTGACTGAACCATCTCACTGGTCCTTGAAATACACTTTATTCATAGTATATTTGGTATGCTTATAAACACTAATGTGTATGCACAGGGGGGAGTGAATAGGAGTTTTGGTGCTTGTGGATGTCAGAAGCAATGGATCTCCTGGGGCTAGAGTTATATGTAGTTACTAGCTGTCTGACATGGGAATTGAACTCTGATCTTTCCAAGAGTACTAAACAGTCTTAAACATGGAGTCATCTTTCCAGCTTCCAGGAATCATATTTAAGTGATACATAATATATGTGTTTTGTAGGAAGCAAAATTAATTTGGTATTAATTAAAATATCTCCTTAGTAAAGTATTGCAGACAACTCAGGGTCTGATGTCAATGATATCACCTGGGGGAGTATCAAATACCAGCCACAGTGCTTAGCCCAGGCTCCCCACAATTGCCTCATCTAGTCAGGACATTTGCAACACTCGAGCACCGCAAAAATATTAGGGAGATGGGACTGGAGAGATGATTTCATAGTTAAGGGCACTGACTGCTCTTGCAGAGAACCTGGGTTCAGTTCCTAGCATGCATACGGTGGCTCACAGATATCAGTAGCTTCAGATCTGTGGTATCTGGATTCGTCTTCTGCCTTCCATGGGCACTGTGTGCATAGAACACATTTGCATATATGCAGACAAAATATTCATATATATACATATATAATAAACAAGTACATCAATCAATCGATAAATTATTAGAAAGTTCATTGGCCTACTTGTAATGTGTGGCTACAGAATTAGGACTTAATACCAGGCTACTGCAATGTCCCTAGCCACTCTGCTAGTCTCCGTAATTAGCTGGCTTTCTCTGCTCAGTTTAAATCCTTTCTTTAACGCTCTTTGGGACACTGTATTAGTTACTTGTTCATGTGGCAGACAGAGTACCTAGCAAATACAACTTAAGGAAGAAAGGTTTACTTTGGTTCATGGCTCAACATCACAGACACCCGTGATGGGGAAGGCATGCCCTCAGGCCCTAGGGGCAGTTGGTCTTATTGAATCCTCAATCAGGAAGCAGAGACAAAAAGAACACAAGGCTGAGCCTACATTTTTCCATTTTATTTAGTTCAGGATCTTAGTGCAACATTTAGATGTGACTTCCTACCTCATCTGATAGAATCCCTCTCAGGGATACACAGAGGCTTATCTCCTAGTGATAGATGGCCCTGTCAGTTTGTCAGTATTAATCATCAGAAATAACCAGGCCTTTTGTTTTACCTGGTAGAAATGCTGCCATTTCCCACAAGCGCCCTTATTATTATGAATAGAAATGCTATATAAAGGTTCCTACCTTTGCTTCCTGTCATTGCTTTGTCTCTAACAATGCTGTCTCTGGTCTATCAGTCCTAGGGATGTGGCCTTGAACTTTCTGTTCCCTTCATTCCCCTACCCTGATCTCTGCCTCCCACTGGGAGGTAGACGCAGATGCATTTACAACATTCATTTTTCTTTTCTTCATATTTTTTATTAAAAATTTTTACTTTTCATTTTACATACCAACCCCAGCCATCTCCCATCCGCTCCTCAGAGGAGGTAAGGCTTCTTTGGGGAGTCAACAAGGTCTGACATACCAACTTGAGGCAGGACCAAGCAGACTGAGTAAGGTATCCCACCATAGTAAATGGGCTCCAAAAGCATCAATTCAAGGACCTGGGATAGGTCCTGGTGACACTGCCAGCCCCTCACCAACAGACCAAGCCACATAACTGTCACTCACATTCAGAGGGTATAATTCAGTTCCATGCAGGTTGCCCAATTGGCAGTCCAAAAATCTGTGAGCTTTCACTAGCTCAGGTCAGCTGTCTCTGTGGTTTTCCCCATCATGTTCTTGACTCCCCTTGTTCACATGATCCCTCTTCCCTCTCCTGTATAGCTACTGGCCAATCAGCATTTATTTAAAATATAATTGGCAGAATACAGACCATTGTCCCACACCATCCCTCTATCAAGATCTCTTTCATTGCTCTTCCACTCAGTCCGTCCACCAACTCTGTCTTCTTGATCTTTTATGTTCCCATCCCCCATCCATTCCCTTTTATCTCACTTCCAGTTTACCCAGGAGATCTTAACTATTTTCCTTCTTTGGACCCTCTTAGGATTCCCCTTTTTTACCTAGCTTCTCTAGGGTTGTGGTTTGTAGCTTGGTTATCTTCTGTTACACGTAATATCCACTTACGAGTGAGTACATACTGTGTTTTTCTTTCAGGTCTGGGTTACCTCAATCATGAGGGTTTCTCCTAGTTCCATCCATTTGCCTGCAAATTTCAAGACCACCATCCTTCCTTCACGGCAGGCCTTGCATTCCAGCAGTAGGCAGTGAGCTCCATGGCAACCACTTTCACTGTTCCCACATTCAGGGTCTGCATCAGCTTAGGAGAGTCTTCACTAGTGAGACTTCATCCTTCTGGGACAACCCTAATCCCATAAGAGCCTGGCCATGACAGTCCAACATGCAAAGTCCACAGGCGCCATCATGTTGGCTACACTGCAGCATTAACAACCCATTTTCAAATAGGACTTCATCAGCTTCCTTACATAAGTATTGATCTCTAATCATGACCTTGGTGCTCCAACTTTATCTTAGCATCTGCGTCTGGAGAACTACCTTTCAAGAGTCATGTAAAGTGTGAGACTTCTGTATTTCTATCTGGCGTCCTCAGAAGCAAGGGCATATGGCTCTTCATGGTGACTAAAACACTTTAAAACACATGGTGACTAAAACACTTTTATATTGTGTTTCTGGGTGAATTCACTCACTTCAAAAGTGTAATATGTTTCAGGCATATGCTAGGTAAACAGGTTAGCTAAGTGCTTTTGATCTCAGCACTCAAGAGGCAGAGGCAGGAGGATCTATAGGTTCAAGGCCAGTCTGGTCTACAGCATGAGTTCCAGGACAGCCAGGGATATTCAGAGAAACCATGTATTTAAAAAGAAAAAAAAATAAGGAAAAAGGAAAGAAAGAAAGCCTGAATGAATGGAAAAAGAAAGGGAAGGGAAAAAAGGAAAGAAAGGGAAAGGAAGGGAGGAAGGAAGGAAGGAAGGAAGGAAGGAAGGAAGGAAGGAAGGAAGGAAGGAAGGAAGAAGCTTAAACCCAGTGGTTCACTCCACTTCTTATATGGCTCACAAGGGCTCACAGAGCATCAGTTCTTTGCAAAATCACAAGCAAGTGACAGCAGAGTAAGTATTCAATTTATACACTCTATTAATTACTTTTCTCACTGCTGAGACAGAATACCCACCAGGGAAGCTTTCCAGAGGAGAAATTTAATTTTTTTCCCAGTTTTCAAATGTGTGGTCCATAATATTGGGGAAGGTACAATGTGGGTTAACCTATGGTGACAGGACAGGCACTGTAGCTACTGTAGCTCTGTCTCATGACAGAAACTTGCAGTGGGACTTACGCACATCTTTGTATTAGGAAGGTTGCTTGTTAGTTTCCTGACTGCCTGGCAGCTCAGATCTGAAATAATCACACAGAAACTGTATTATTTAAAACACTGACCTATTAGCTTTAGCTTCTTATTGGCTAACTCTTACATCTTAATTTAATTAATCTCCATTAACCTGTATATTGCCACAAGGCTGTGGCTTACTGGGTAAAGTTCTGGCATCTGTCTTTGGTTGGTCTACATGGCTTCTCCTTGAGTCCACCTTCTTTCTCCCAGCATTCGGTTTTGTTTTCCCTGCCTAGCTCTGCTCTACCCTATCATAGGCTCAAAACAGTTTCTTTATTAACCAATGGAATTCATAGCATATAGAGAGTTATTCCACATCACATCTTGATGGATTAGGAAGCATAAATGCTAGAGTAAAACCTGGGGTGGCATGACTTTCTTGGACTGGCCCTGGTGGCCCATTTCTGTCAGTTAGGCCCTGTGTCTCAAAGACTGCATGGCTTCAGATGCAGCAAGTGGGGACTACTGCCTCAAACATCTAAGTCTGTGGAGTACATTCACAGGACATACTCTTTAATTCTTGGTTTTATTCTTCCTTCATCCAGTTTCATGTACCTAAAACTGATCAGATGTTTACATGAGATTTCAGGTGACATTTGTTATGTCTACAACCCTCTACAGACAAGCTGGTTTACAGCTCTGCTAAGTGGATTGCCCCGAATGTAGCAGATGAGCAACCCAATTACCAATGTCCTCCATTTCATTTTGGAATGGAGAAAGGCATTCCTACCGCTCTGTCTGCCTCTGCCCCAGGCACATACTTCATGGCACTCAGTGGGAACTTGGAGTATCTGAGTTTGGCAATCCCTATATTTGAACACAGAGGCAAGCCTTGTGTAATTGAGTTCCTGGTCTCCAGGGTGCTCCCAGAATGCTATTCTTTCTGTGTCCTAACCCCAAAAAGCAGTAAAGGAATGCTTAGAAAGGATGGAGCACACACATGAGTATGTCTGAGTAGGGTGGGCAGAAACAGACAAACCAACAAAAAGAATGAATCTACAGTAAAACCATACAAGAAGAATGAGCTTTGCCATGCAAGTCAAGATTATGTAAGACAATGTCGAGAAAATAAAATCTGGGATTTTTTTTTATTTTGTTGTTGTTTTATTTTATTAAAACAGGGTCTCATGTAGCAAAACCAACTGAGCTGAGCTGACAGAGTGCATGCATATCAGGCATGAGATTATGGGTTTTATCTCCATTGTTTTATAAGCCAGGCATGGTGGTACAGAACAAACTCCAAGTACTTTGAGGATAGAGGCAACACTATGAGAAGTTCAAGAGCATCTTCACCAACCTAAAAAGTCTGAAGTCAACCTGGGCTATCTTATCAGACAGAATTTTAATCTTAATCATATTCATTCATATGTCCTTTAAAAAACTCTCTTAGCAGAGTCTCTATGAAGCTTATCACTAACGCAAACCTCCAGGGCTGTCAATAACTGCTCAGTGCTACATAGAATTCACTTTGAAGAAACAATTAATTGGAAGAAGATGATGAGAGGGTTAATGAAAAAAAGAGTCTAGCAAATGCTAAATCTAGGAAGTCAGATGATGGAGAGAGAGAATCCCTTAAATCTAATTTAAATTAAAAAGATGTTTGTGAAACCCAAAATAAATCTCGCTCCACAGTGATTACCAGATGAAACATTTTAGTTAGTAGATGGTGAACTGGCCCATATTTCATGTTTCTAGTCCACGTGCCTTCTTTGCATTACCTGAGGGCCTGAGCGCTCAGCTGATAAATGTTCTGTAAGTTTAAAAGATCATTTATCACCACCATAGCTAATGTCATTCTGAAACTTAATCCAGAAGCACTCTGAGAAATGCCTTTTCTGCCAGAAAGTATCTCAGCTGTCATTCTTTAAGGTGCCGGCGGGGACTGCCCTCCTTCTAGATGCCTCTCCACTTCTGATGGTCTCACATCAGTGCTAGGCCCAGTCCCAAGAGCTTTCTTCTTTTGGACATATTTTTCTCAACATAGCCTGAATGAAAGTCATTTGGTTATAATATCATAACCTGTAGTCACAGGAGATGATGTTGCCTTGTGTCCTAGACAGCCCCTGGAGGGATTGTCTTGTGGGTGTGTCTGTGAGGAACTGTTTTGATTCTTGATTGATGTAGAAGGACTTGTCTACTGTGGGCAATGGCAGCACTGGGCAGGTGATCTTGGGTTATATAAGAAAGTAGTTGTGTGTGAGCCTGTGGGAAAGCCAGCAAGCATGGTTTCACCATGGTTTCTGCATCAAGTTTCTGTTGAGTTCCTGTCCAGAATTTCCTCAATGGTATGACCCGGAAGTGTGAGCTGAAGAGACAGACCCTTCCCAAAGTGCTGTTGGTCAGAGAGTTTAGTTACAGCAGGAGAGTGGACCTGGACCTAGAGCTCTGATGAACAAGCTCCCCAGTGGGCAGGACACTCTTTGTAGAAAAACTGAGATGAGGAAAGATAATCAGGAAAACTTCAGGCCTCAGTGAAGAGGAAGAACTTGGGGTGGGACTTAGAAGAAAAGAACCATTTGTGGGCCTCAGAGTGAAGTACAAGTAGGGTTTGCGTCATTTCAACAGGCAACTCTGTCAGCTAAGGGGTGGTTATCCAACAATAATTATGTAAACATTAAAGGATTCCAGTGGTGCAGATAGAAGCATTACCAAAGGACAAAGAAGGATTTTATCAGCAACAAGTTAATGGCCATACTTTGCCAAGATTAGCATTTCATAAATCATCTCTATTGTTAGAATGTCTTATAGTAGACAACATGCAAGTGTCATGTTTAAGTTAAACACATTAAACATGATAATGGAACATAGAGTTTTATGACTGTCACTTATGTCCATCCATTTACATCTGCTAAATCTAATTTTAACACATTCCCCTAAGGTATTTCTCCTATTTTTAAGAAATGAAATATTGATCTGAAGTTGGTGTATCACAGTTCTATAATTCCAGTTGCCTGGGAAGCCCAAGCCAGAAGACTACAAGTTCAAGATCAAAGTGGGCAAGTTACTGAGATCCTGGCTCCATATAAAGAGTCAAAAGGGGGCTGGTGTTGGAGTCAATGGTGCAACACTTGGAGAGCATGCACGAGGCTCTGGATTCAACCCTCAGCACTGGTAAAAATAAGGAAGAAAATATGGCATGTTGACCCTAGAAATTTTACTTTTAAGTATATTTCTCAAGCAAAATGAAGGGACATATTCTCACCAAAAAGCCACATATGAATTTTTATAATAATTTTATTTATTACAATCATCTATATCTTGCAATAATATAAAGTTCTTTCATGGGAGAGAGAAGAGACAATAAATATGGTACATCTGTACCAAAGAATACTATTAAGCAACAGATATTAAATTATTGCCATGAAAAACAACTTAAATGTATTGAAAACAAAGGTACATACTGTCAGGTTTCATGTTGGTGTGATGTTATATACTCGCAATTATGTTCACACTGCATTTTTGTAAAAAGCTAATTATATGGGCATAACAAATTAATGTATAGTAGAAACTGGAGGGAATTGTATGGGGAGGTGAGGGAATAAGGATGAAAGTATGAGGGATGAGAGAATGAGAGGATGGGGTAATGAGGGGATGAAGGGATGAGAAGATGAGGAGATTAGAAGATAAGGGGATAAGAAAATGGGGAATGAGAAGACAAGGGGATGAAGGGATGAGAGGATGAGGAGATGAGAAGACAAGGGGATGAAGGGATGAGGGGGATGAGGGGACAAGAGGATGGAGAATTAGAAGATGGGTGGATGAGAGGATGAGGGGGTGAGAGGATAAGAAGATAAGAGGATGAGGGGATGAGAGGAAGAAGGGATGAAGAGACGAGAGAATGGGGAAATGGGGGGATGAGGGGATGAGGGGATGAGAGGATTAAAGAGTCTGTCCCATAGTTGGGTTTGTTGTGGCTGTTTTACTGTGTTTGTGAAAACTCTCAGAACTTATCATGTATTCCTTTACATTTTTGTGGAGACCATTTCTCATGCCATGGCACATGTACAGAGATCAGAGAACAACCTGTGGACATCAGGTCCTGCCATGCACGATGCGGAATCTGGTAATCACACTCAGGTTGTCAGCCTTGGTCAAAAGCACTGCTGCTGCTGCTGATCCATCCTGCCAGTCCGGTACTACATGTCGCAATGAGTCCTTTAATCTAATTTCTGTTTCAGTTTGAAATAAAAAAGTAGCTTAAGCTTTTGTGTGAATGGGGTGTGCCTCTGACTCAAAACTAGTGAGACAGATGCTTGGTGTTCTAAAACGGGGGAGCTGAAGAACAGAAGGATGGAGAGGCTGGAGACAGAAAACAGTGTGGTGTATATGCCAAGTCCGGGAGAGAGTTTCATCCGCTCTTTAGGTAAAGTACTACAAGAGTCACTATAGAAATTCACAAGTCAAAGTCTCATGTGGGAAAGAAATCACACAAACAGGGAAAGCCGCCTCTCTGGCTCAGAGTGGGGTCATCTCTGCCTGCTGTTATGCTAGGTGGTAAACATGGACTCTCTCTCTCTCTCTTTACTCTCTTTCACACACACACACACACACACACACACACACACAGACACACACACATTTCTTTCCAATGAAAATGTATTGTTCTGTTTTTCCCTTTAATTTACTCTTAAAAGCTGTTCTACACGGTTGTGGAAATGACCCAGGACTGTGCCTGCAGCACAAGCCTGTGGAGCTATAACTTGAGAATGGCTCCATTCTCCCAGCACTGCTGCTGCTGTGGGCTTGCAGGAGTGAGTGAGCACACCAAGGGAATGACTTCAATGCAGAGACCCCTCCAACTTTAGGGGCCCCTGTGTCAACCTCATGAACTTCCAAAGGCTTCCAGAGATCCTAAGGAAAAAAGCTCCTGGAAGAGGAAAGCTGCTGGCCCCGAGGTCAGTTCTCCTCGCTTCTTTCTTCAGGATCTATGTTCTTTTACCTCTCCCAGCATGTTCTCTGGGTGCAGTTACATAAAGCTGCCTTTCTGGTTGCCCGACTCGTCTTATACACCGGAAATCTTCTGAACAATGTCACTTTTTAAAACACTTTCCAATAGTTATAAAGAAGAAGAAGGGGGGAACCTCCCAGTGAATCAGATTTTCTTAAATTTTCCACTTTGTGATCTTGATTGGGTCAAACACTTGAAAATTATGTTAAGAAGCTCGAATCAAAGTGAGTCAAATAGAGTTGGATCAAATTCACTGTAACTTCAGGCCACCATCATTAAACACAAAGTCATTTCCTGGCAAGCTAGGAGGGGGAAGTTACAGGCGCTCCCTCACTAATGAGAAATTGAATGGCAATTGGCTGGGCTTGATCTCAGAGGCTGGGGACGGTTTATGATTTATTAAATAAGACATCAGCAAAAACAGATAGCCAAAATAAACCTACATAGCTGAGATGTAGAATTATATTAAAAGCGGAGAGCAGAAATTCACGTTCTCAGAGGCAGAGAGTTAGAGGAAAACAGTTGTCACAGAGAAAAGAACTAAAGGACAGAGCCTCCATGAAGCCGGCACACCTAGTGGTCAGCACTCATGCTCTGGAGAAGACAGGAACCATTTATGGATGTGCACATAGAACTAGAACACAAGTGATATCACTGTTTGGATTTTAGTAAGAAAATGTTAAGACAGAAAAGCCTTGAAATACAAACACAACAAACACACATATATATCCCTCCCATAGCTCACAATTAATAATATTTACCCAAACTTGCATTAGGAAAACCTATCTTGTTCTATGTGTATATTAGTCTTCCCTCTCTTTTCCACTGCCCTCCCTTACCTTCCCCCTCCTCTTCTCTCCTACCTCCCTTTCTTTGTCTCTCTCTGACTTTCCCCACCACCAGTAAAGTTGAAGATATCATGATCCTTCATTGCTAAATCTCAGGACATTCTTCTACATAACTTAAATGGGCTTTTCAAGCCATGGCCTGTAAATCTTTCAGGTCATAAAACTCAAAAACATATTCATTTCACTCTCTGTGAATTGTCTTTGGTCTAGAATGACTTTGGGCAAAATACATTCTGGCTTTGGTTTTATTCTTACTGTGTCTATTCACTTTGTGTGATTTATTCTATGGAGAGGATGAAATAGCAACGCTGCCACCCCCCACTCACCTGACAGGACTGGAAAAGTTTTCCCTCTGGGGTTTGAAGCCCAGTTTTGAGGCTGAAAAGTTTCATACAAGGGAAATACCAGCCTAGCAAGGTGCTGAGGCCTACAAGGTCGGACTTGAATCCACACATTGGCCTCACCTATGCTTTTCCAAAGCTGGTAATAGTTAAAGACGAACACCTCTCAGACTCAAGGATGAGTGTGGAGCCAGGCCCTGCACTGGGGAGACCAGACACTCACAACTCCATCTCTCAAAGTGGCTCTGATTTTCTTCATTTAGATGTGCTGGTACCATGACTAGAGACCACAGACTGGTGTCTTAAGATGTCGAATTCCTTCTCTAAGATGAACCCAACCAAATACTCCCTCCCATTGCTCTGGTTAGACTCATATGCAAAGCAAGAAGCCCCTGAAATTGGTCTGCCCCTCCAGGGCTTGCTTGACCAAGCTGTGAGTGTTGACATGGAACTCAACACTGCCATTTCCTCACTCTTGGTGGTTTTGTGGAGAGGACATGTGATTCTTTTTCTAGCTACTTTAGAGCATCTGATAGCCATGTGTGGTGGTTCACGCCTGAGCCCAGAACTCAGAAGGAGCAGCTGGGAAGACTGTAAGTTCAAGGGCATCTCAAGCTACAAAGTGAGTTGAAGGTCAGTCTGGACAACTTAGTGAGAACTTGTCTCAGAATACTGTGGGGAAGGAATTGGGGAAAAGGGGGAAAGGGGAGAAGAAGGAAGGGGTAAAACGAGGAGGAAAGAGGATGAGAAAAGAAAAACAAGAGAAGGGAAAGGCGAGAGGAGGAAGAGAAAGAAAAAGAACAGGCACCATGCCATCACTGTAGCCGCTCTACTGTGCAGCAGACAGCAAAGCAGCCCTCTCACATCCAGCAGCTAGTCCTTATGCTTACCCACAGCCTGGCCCCGATGTGATCTATTGCCTGATCTCTTCATTCACTCATAAACTCACCTTGAGAACTCCCCCTGAGTGTGTACCACACTGGCAATCCCCTGACTTCTCTTCCAATTGATTTACAAAACGAATACTTCCCAGTGTTTGCCCTTATCCTAAGTGGCTTACATAAACTGACCCCAGTAAAAAACCTCTTCCCCAAACATGCACATCATTTTAGAAATGGGCAGTGAAATTGTGGAATTTAGAATTGGGAACAAATTTCAGACTAAATCTAGGTCTGACCCTGGGCAGACCACTTTGTAACCCCAATGTTCACAATAAAGGTCACTTGAGCCTCCAGTGAGCTTTCTGCTCCGTGGCCACCACTCAATCCCCCAAAACAAATGAGGAAGAGAAGTGGGAAGTCAGGTTTTTGGATCAAACATCTTTTCTCCTTCTTAAGACATAGTTGTATCTGAGACACTGATGGAGGCTTACCAAAGTTCAGGGACTTGGAATTCTGAGCAGCCTGGTCCCACCAGGGCCAGTCATTGTAACAGTGACAGTGTATTTAAGAGAGAGCAGAAGGTACATATATGGAAAGCAAAGAAAGACAAATAAGTAACAGCTAGCTTGTAGGCTACATTCATGTCAGCTTAACACACGCTAGTCATTTTAGAAGATGGACCCTCAACGGAGAAATTGCCCCCCACACACACACACACATTGGTCTGTGGGCAAGCCAATAGCATAATTTCTTGTTTGATGATTGGCATGGGAGGTCATATCTCATTGTGGGTAGGGCAAACCCTGGGTCTTGAGGATCTGGGTACCTTAAGAAAGCTGGATGAGCAAATCATGGGAATGCCACTCTGCCACATTCTCCATGGCCTCTATCAGCTTCTGTCTCCAGGTTCCTGCCTTGACTTCCCTTAGTGACAGAGTGTGATCTTGAAGCTTCCTCCCCAAGTTGCTTTTGATCATTGTGTTTTATCACAGCATTAGAAACCCTAAGATAGATTGGTACCCAGTCATGGATATTGCCTTGACATACATATTCATGTGTTTGTGG
This sequence comes from Alexandromys fortis, assembly GCF_014885135.2. Lineage (NCBI taxonomy): Eukaryota > Metazoa > Chordata > Mammalia > Rodentia > Cricetidae > Alexandromys > Alexandromys fortis. Next base: position 9,450,567 of record NW_026067891.1, on the reverse strand, counting down.
GAGGGTTATGCATTTGAGCCACAGGCTAGAAAGCCACTAAGTGTTGAGAGCTGAGTGGACGCTTCTGAGGAAGCTTTAAAGTTAAAGATGGCTAGCAATGCAGACCATGGAGGCCTGGCTTGTGAAGCCTGAGGGGAAAAGCAGTGGTTCTCTGCCTTTGTATCACTGTGACCCTTTAATATCGTTCCTCATATTGTGGAAATCCCCAACCATAAAACTATTTTGTTGCTACTTCATAACTATAATTTTGTTACTCTGATTAATCTTAATGTAAATATCTGATATATAAGACATCTGATATGCAACCCCAAAGGGGTTATGACCCACGGGTTGAGAACCACTGATTTAAAATTTTCTTTAAGATCAGCCATGATTAAAAAGAGACCATCACCACTAAAGTATAATCTTTGCTTTCAGGATAATTGATGCTGGTCATCTGGAGCTCAGGTGTTAGTGGTGATGAAAAAGAGACCAGGCTCATTGGGCTGGTGTTAGGGAACCCGTTCCTCCAGGGTTAGCTGACAGAAACTGTGTTCCAGAGGGGGCCAAGGCTTTTGGTCATGGTGTTTTGTCAAAGCGGTAGAAACCATAACTATCGCATCCAACACTATGATTGAAGATATTGAATACACTGATTCCAAACACATCATATATAATCACTAAGTAAACTGGAAGGTCTTTTGTTTGGAACAGTCAATACTTTTTTTGATATTCTCTCCTCTCTCTCTCTCCCCCCCTCTCTCATCTCATGTGTGTGTTACCACAGTGCTGTGTATTCGCACTGCTGCCCATGCCTTACCCAGCAGACAGTGTCTTTCGAAGCTCCTCCACATCCCCCAGCCCTTACAGTCTTCCCTTCCCTTGTCCCATGATGCAACTTGGGCCTTGAAGGGGGGGGAGGATACAGATGACTCAAAGACCTGAATATTTTCAATTTATATTTACCATTTAATAAATTTAATGATGATTTCATTAATATCATTAATTTTATCTAAGTCAGTCACCTTCTATATGGTTTGAAGTTGTGTTATCTTTCTGTTCCCACTATAACAATATTCCTTGTGATTTCCCAGGTCATGTCAGTGGAAGTCCACACACAGTGTCTCTAGGTTCTCTGCTCAAAACTGAAGTAGAAGTGTTCCTTAGTCTGAAATCTTATGAAAAGCTGTTCCTTTTTCAAGCTCAAGGATGTTCAAGGAATCCATTTGTTTTCTTTTTCTTTTTTAATTGAAAGTTTATTTTTTCATACAATATATTTTGATCACAACTTCCCCTTCTGGGTCCTCCCCACCTCTCAACCCAGTCAAATCCACACCCTTTCCTTTTCTCTTTCATTAGAATGCAAGCAGGTATCTAATGAGTGTAAGACTGGGGCCCTGTGTTCCTAGGAGAGCCTCTGTGGGCTGCTACAGTAGACAGCTGGCCATTGTCTTTCTTTCTTGACACTTGGATGATACATTATTGTGAGGTTTGCCTGATTAGCTCAGATTCACCTGATACAATCACAGTTCGGATCCACTGGCATTTCATTCTATTGACAGGTTTCTCTCACACTCAGTCATGAAATGATATGAACGCATGGCTCTGTGGGAGGCAGAGACTTGAGATGTCGTCTGCAAAGCTAGCCATTACAACTTACTACTATTTGTGATGTTAGGGTGATAGCTCAACCGGCAAGGTCAATAAAGTTAGGAAAGCTTGCCTTGTAAGTCAGAGACCCAGAGTTTCATCCCTAGAACCTCTCTATTAAAATAAAAAGATAAGTTGGGTAATCAATACTAGTCACCCCAGTACTGGGGAGACAGAGACAGGGGCATCACTAGGACTCACCCGCCACCCATCTTAGCCTTTTTGATGAAATCAAAGTTGCGTGCAGACACTGTTTCAATAAAAAGGTTAAAAAATAAACAAACAAAGACTGGCAGGCTGGCAGCTAAGGGATGCCAGCAGAGACAGACAGTCTTCTGGCCTCCACTGATACACAGACAGTATTACTTATATCTACTTTCTTCTTTCATTCAGCCTTGGCACTACCCTATCTCAAACTCTTTCCAAAGCCTTTATATTTATAAACGTACATCCTAATTAGTGTTCCAAGTTCCCCCTCCATATGAATAAGCACACTGTTACGAGCTTGAAGTTTCTCTTCTCAGACACCTTCACTGAGCATCCCCCAGTACGGCAGCCAGAGGGAGGAACCATTTCATCCAGGACAGCAACCAAAGGGAGGAATCGTCTCATCCAGCATCTCTACAGAATTTGTATCAAATCCTTCTCAGTCCAGTGTTTACAATCTGTGTAGGTGTTGGTGATTAAAACAAAATGGACATGAAAATCTTAACAGGGCTAAGTACACACGATGAGAAAGAGGGGTAAAGTTGTGACTCATGTTAGTTTAAATGCAGCTGAGCTCCAGTGGGCTGTGCCAGCATCTGCTCTAGCCACAGGCAAGTGGTCAGGCCATGTTATTGTTTTATATAAATTGCCAAGCACGCTGGTGTAGCTGATTCCCGTGGACGACAAAGAAACAAACACACAGTAGCTTCTTTGCGCCTTGCTGTGGCAAAGTAGCTGAAAAAAGCAGCTGAAGAAGCCAGGGTTTATTTTGGTTCACAGCCCGAAAGTACACGGGGGAGGCATGGCAACAGGAACACAGGGATGTGCTCATGGTTTATCTACAGAAGCAAAGTAGAGAAAAGGATGCTGGAGCTGAGTTTGCGTTCTCCCTTCTTATTCAGTCCATGACCCTGGACCCTAGAATGGTGCTGCTCATGGTTAGAGTGTGTCTTCCCACCCCAGTTAACCCATGCTAAATGACCCCTCATAGTTATGGCTAGAGTTTTGTCTCCTACATGATCCGGGTCTTGCTAATTGACAGGCAATATTAACCAGCATACTGACAAAAGAGGGCAAAAAATAAAAGCGCTTGCATTTTGTCACATTTTTAAAAACTATACTTTCCTGACCTGCTAGGACACATCTGTCTTCCTAGTTTTCCTGGAGCCTGAGGCAGGAGGATTCTAAGTTTGTGGTTAACCTGGGCTACAGAGGGAGTTTCAGGACCAGAATGGGCACCTTAGGAAAAGCCTGTCTCAAAATAAAAGAAGCGGAAAGAGGGCCAGGGACGCAGCTTGGTGGTGGAGCATCTGTCTACTGTGCACAAAGGCCCTAGGTTCAGCCCCAGAACTATGGTGGGAGCAGTAGTCAAGCATAACAGCCATTCTGAGAACCTGACTGCATGAGCAGATGTGCCGAGTGTCTTGGTGGATGTCAGTAATGTTCCTTTTACCAAAGTGTATCCAGGCCTCCTGGAGGTGCTAATGCCCCCACTACCCTTCAAAATTAGATTTACTTGGTTACAAACTGCACACACTAAATGAGCAAAACTATTAAATGAGGAGGGCTGCTGAGCTAAATAGCTGAGCATTTAACAGTTCACCGTGGCATTACCATTTTTATGGTCTATTAAAGCAATTGGAAGAATACCAGCTGAACGACGAATCAGGTAATTTATAAATTACCACATGCCTGTGTAAAACACAGAGGCCCACCCCATGTAGTGAGATGTTAGAAAGAGGCTGCCTGTATCCACTGGTACTTCTGCCAATGACCAGGAACTCTTACCTTCCCACCCCGGCCCCTCCCGAGTCCATGTGTTAGAGAGAATTACAATATTCCAGGTCCTGCCCTTCAATGTGTCTTTCTTCCCTGATCTATTTTCAGTCCCACTGAGGAAGGCAGAGAGTCATTATTAAGAATTAGAAGAACCGTTTTCTAAGTTGCTGCCCTTAATTTTGGCAATTTCAAATTGAAAAGAAAGGAGCTCCGGAGTAGCAGGCTGACTCCGTCCCCTGCCAGCCTTTAATGAAGCTTGCAGCACCGACGTCACCTTCCACTGCTCTCTCTCCCCCTGAACTGGAAAAAAAAATCAGGAGAAAGAAAATGTGCTGTTCCTTTTTAGCCAGCTTCTGGGACTTTAAAAGAGAAATAAAGAAGGGGCAAGATGAGCCCCTCTGCCTACCTAAATTAAAGTCATTTTGGAAATATCTAACTGTTCCTGGTGCCAGCAGCCCAATGACACTCCAGGTAGAAGAACTTTTCACAAATGGCTGCTTCATCACGACAGGGGATATGCAAAGCCTGTCACATGCAGAGTTGTTGGATCCCATAGTCCCTAAGAAGCCATATTTTCCATGGCAGCTTCTGAGAGTTCATATGGGGGAGGGAGTAGTAGCAGAGATACCCGGAGAGTTCCACACTGAGAATCATGGAGCCTCGGGGATTTTGAGGGAGCACAGGCTGAAACCGAAGCAGCGAGGCTGGCACCAAGATCTCTAAACAGAAGAAAGATTTCTGCCACTCTGAAAATCTGGAAAAGCCATCTCTCTCCAGATTTCTCCAAATTTGAGTAGGTGCTGGAAATAACAAAACCAATAGATGTCAGTGAGGATGAGGCTTCTGAGCCGTGGGGAGGGGGTGCAGGCTGGACATTTGCTCTCGCGTGCCCTTTGGTCCTGACTCTCTCTATGACAGTCATCTCTCTCTTTGTTACACAATAGAAGGGGACAGTTAAGATACAGTTATACTGTCTGCCTCAAACACTCTATTACATCCTTAGTCTGCGTGGCTGTTGTTGAAGAGAACAGGACGTTAGATTGGTGTGGTATCTCAGGAAATCTCCCAAAACATACTCTAGGCGAACGCGCGGTGATCATTAGAATATAACAAATTATTCCAGTGTCTGCAGTTGTTATACGAGACAATACTTTCTAAGCTTGTTTAAGGCATCCACCTCTAGGCTATGGGGTGTGTCTATTTCAGCTCGCCTGCATCTCCAATTAATGGAAAAGCGCTGCCTATGGAACCAAGCTCACGGTTCTTGTTTCATTTAATTTCTCTCTGCTCAGAACCTTATGAGGTAGGAAATCTCATCTTTAGCCCATCCTTGGGAAAATAGTCTTGGAAGCCCAAATATTAGTTCTGGAGTTTAAGCAACTGGGCATTGCAGAGTTAAGTTTGTGTTGGATTCCAAACATCATGCAACAGACAAATTCATTTCGTTGGTTCATTCATAAGTAGGGGAATACATCCCAAGTATTGATCTTCTTGTGTCCACAGCCCAGACCCACCTTTCTTTACAGACTGGATGTGAAATGATACCCACAGGCTGATGCTCTGAGCCCTTGTTTCCCAGATGATGATGCTGTGGGGCATTTATTAGATGGACCCGAGCTATAGGAAGCAATTCAATGAGAAGGGGACGTCGGAGGTTATACCTACCCCTGATTTCTGCCACACCCACTCTTTCTGCTTTCTTGTCTATCATGATGCAACCAGCCTGAATCACAATCCTGGTGTCACTATGACCTGAGCTACCTTCACCACCATGGTTGTCTGAAATAATGAACCAAAGTAAACCTTCCTTTTCCAGTTTGCTTCTTGAGATATTTACTCACAGTGACAAAATACTGGCTGCTCACGGAAGGACATCATTGAGCCTCTCGGGCCTCAGTTTCCCTGTGTGCAAAGGACGGCATGACATGATGTAGAAGTGAGAAACTCCAAGGAACGGGTGTAAAATCTTGGCTTGGATCTGAAAAGAAGGCTCAGAGAATAAAGTGCTTGCTGCACAATCGTGAGAATCCCAGAACCCACGGGAAAGCCAGGTATGAGAGAGCGCATATGTAACCCAGGGCACCTGTGAAGAGATGGGAGGTACAGGTAAGGGAGTCCCGTGAAGCTCCCCAGCACACAGCAAAACAAGAGACCCCCCCCCCAAACAAGGTGGGTCATGGTAAGCTCCTGTATATACAACATACAGAGAGAGAGAGAGAGAGACAGAGACAGAGAGAGAGAGAGACAGAGAGAAAGAGAGAGAGACAGAGAGACAGAGACAGAGAGAGACAAAGACAGAGACAGAGACAGAGACAGAGACAGAGAAGAACTTGGCTTAGCACTGGTCCACAGACTTGCCTTTGTTGTTTGTTGACATCCTTTGATTGGCCAGCATGATCAGCACCATTCATGACAACATTTTCATATGTTGGTCTCATGGCATTGTGATAGCACTTCAGAGTTTTTGTATGCAGAATTTGTGTGCATCTGTGCTTTCTTGGTGTGTGTGTGTGTGTGTGTCTGTGTGTGTACACATAGGTGCTCATGTACATGTGTGCATGCTTGTAGAGGTCAAAGGTCAACCTCAATTGCCATTAATCAGCTCATCAGTTATTATCCACCTTTGTTTGTTGAGCAGGATATCTTCAGGATCCTGGACTCATCACTTCAGGTAGGGATGTAAGCAAGTCAGTAAACCCCAGAGATTTACCTGTCTATACCTCCCCAGGGCTAGGTCTGTAAGTGCACATCCCCAAGCTCATACTTTACAAGTGGATTCTGGGCACTGAATTCAAGGGCCCATTCTTGCAAAGCAAGCACTTTATGGACTGAGGTAGCCATCTTCTCGACTGCGTCTGTATTTCTCTGTGTATGAATTTCACAGTTTTATTGTAGTTCAATTCCCATGCCATGAAACTCACCTATATGCAGTCTGCAACCATGACCAGAATCTACAGATTGACATGTCCATCACTCTCAAACATTCCGTCATGTCTATGTTCAGTTAACCCACTAACCCATCTCGGCCTCAAGCAACCACTGACCTGCTTCTGTCTTTATTGTTTTACCTTTTCTAGAAATTTATACATTGATTTTTTTTTCTTTCTTTTGAATTCCAGTCCATCCATCTTAAACTCTTGAGTTGTTTGTTAAATCTCAAGGTTCTGCCACAGACTAACTTGGTTGGCCTCAGGGGCAAAGACATCCTACAATTTAGTATGCAAGGTGAGTGGGTGGAGGTATCTGCATACAGCAACATGTAAGCACCTTTAGGTAACAGATAGAGGATGCATGGTTTCTCCTGAGTGAGTAGATCCCCACAGGTGAGTGGAAAGATGCTAAGGAGACTGGTTCCCTGCAGGGAGAAACTGGGGGTAACTCCAACCAATTGCTTTCCCAGTGTAAATCCCTCAGCGTTTCCATTAAGCCTGTCAACAAGCAGCCTGGCATCTTCTCCCCCATGAGAAGCACCTGATGGACCCCAAGGACAAGCCTCCTTGGTTCTCATTAGCTCCTTGTCCCTAGGGAGGAAGCAACCCCACCATATTTCGGGCTGCTTCTCCTTGGGCTGTCTTCAGGGAAGACATCCTCAGCTCAAGCTATCCCTGAAGGATTTGCGAATTGTCCTCAGAGAGCATAGTCTTGCTAGGCCGCCATGAGCCTTCAATGAAGAAAGTGACATCCTCGACTACAGAGTGCAGTAGAAGGGGTCCGCAGGGACAGGTGTTGATGTACTGAGCATCTCTTGTGACTATGTTAATGTCAGAATGGAGCTTCCTAAGCCTGTAGAGACTCCCAGCTGAGATGTTTCACACCCAAACTGTGTGTGAAGGCTAAGGCTATGCCAGCTCCGCTATGTCGGTGCAGGTCCATAGAGACATGTTTCTGGGAGGAGAGGGATATGGTGATTTTCAGAATGCATGCATCATCTAAAAGGGACAGCTATAGGTCAGTCATTGTTACTTGTCTTTGTGTAGGTTACAAAAGCCATCTTAACAGAAATACCAAGGTCCTGGACTGACTGAAACCCTAATCCTCATGTGAAATCTTCTGTCAGAAGTGACAATAAAATCATATGCAGGCTGGAGAGAGGATCCAGCAGTTAGGAAAACCTGCCACGCTTATAGGGAACAGGAGTTCAGTTCTTAGCACCCACACTGGGTGGCTCACAACTACCTGTAACCTCAACTCAAGGAATCCGGTGCACCCTTTTAGCCTGCATGGACATTGAAGTGTTCCTACTTAGACATGCATATACACATAATTGCAAATAAAAAGAATAAAACAAACACATGGAAAACACATGTGGTCAGTACCTAGCCTTTGGGCCATTTTGTCTTTCACATGTGAGCTAAGTGGTTCCTTTGGCTGTTTTGATCTCTCCCGAGAAGTCAAGCCAAGGTACAAATGGAAAGGCATAAATTATGGGGTCATGCTGCCTTGCAGCTGAGCCTCGGTTCTGTGGGCATTCAGTTTTACCTCTAAAATTACTATTAACAGTGTCATGGAGGCATACAGATTCACAAACAGCTGCATTAATTTCATGTACAAAAACAACAACTTTGAATATTGACACAGACCATGGAGATCTGTCACTAAAATCAAGGTGGCAAACAACCCAAATCTCCTGAAGTTTTCCAGCATGTTCCCCTGTTATTTGTTCTGCTTGTGATAAGCATGCACCCCACAAGGGCTGGGGAAATAGCACTTCCTGCAGCAGCCTAAGGTCCATTCTTACAGCTCACCCACAGGTAAAAGAAGGGATGGGCTCCACGGAGTTGTTCTCTGGCCTCTACACTTGCATCATGCCATGGGCAAAGGCACCCTTACCGACAACAACAATGTAATGATAAGATACACCACAGGAGACCATTGTTCTTAAGTTGCTTATGTGGACAGTGCAATTTTGAAGCGTTTACCCACTGAGCAACTGTCTTTTACTCTGCCCCTTCTCCTGGAAACAACCATAGTCTATGCTCCATTGAGTCTGACTGTTTTCAATGTCTCTAGTAATGGAGATCTTACAGTATCTTTCCCATCTGAACCAGGCTCTTTCTTTTGGGCCACCAATCAACTCTCATATCATGACAGAGACTTTTATTAGTTACAAATGCTCAGCCTTTGACCACTCTCTCTACTTCTTCAACATAGATCTTGAAGTTTTAGCAGTAACAATAAGACAACATAAGAAGATCAAGGGGATTCGAATTGGAAAAGAAGAAGTCAAACTTTTGTTATTTGCAGATTATATGATAGTGTACATAAGTGACCCCCAAAACGCAACTAGAGAATACCTACAGCTGATAAATACCTTCAGTGATGTGGCAGGAAACAAGATCAACCAAAAAAGATATCAGTAGCTCTCCTATATACAAAGAATAAAAAGAAACTGAGAGGGAAATCAGAGAAGCCACAAATAACATAAATATCTTGGGGTGACACTAACCAGGGAAGTGAAAGGCTTATTTGACAAGAATGTTACGACTTTGAAGAAAGAAATTGAAGAAGATGTCAGAAAATTGAAAGATCTCCCAGGCTCTTGGATAGGAAAGATCAACATAGTAAAAATGGCAATCCTACAAAAAGCAATCTATAGATTCAGTGCAATCCCCATCAAAATCCAAACACAATTCTTCACAGACCTTGAAAGAATGATAATCAACCTTATATGGAAAAACAAAAAAATCCAGGATAGCCAAAACAATCCTATACAATAAAGGAACTTCTGGAGGCATTACCATCCCTGATATCAAGCTCTATTACAGAGCTGCAGTAATGAAAACAGCTTGGTATTGGCATAAAAACAGAGACAGTGGCCAATGGAATTGAATTTAAGACCCAGATTTTAATACACACACCTATGAACACCTGATTTTTGACAAAAAAAGCTAAAATTATACGATGTAAAAGAGAAGGCATTTTCAACAAATGGTGCTGGCATGACTGGATGTCAACCTGTAGAAGAATGAAAATAGATTCTTATCTATCACCATGCACAAAACACCGAGCCTGATAGAAGAGAAAGTGGGAAGTAGCGTTTAATGCATGGGCACAGGAGATCACTTCCTAAATATAACCCTAGTAGCATAGACACTACGAGCATCAATAAAAAATGGGACCTCCTGAAACTGAGAAGCTTCTGTAAGGCAAAGGATACAGTCAATAAGACAAAAAGGCAGCCTATGGAATGGGAGAAGATTTTCACCAACCCCACATCAGACAAAGAACTGATCTCCAAAATATATAAAGAACTTAAGAAATTGGACATTAAATTCTAAATAACCCAATTAAAAAAATGGTATACTAAACTTAACAGAGAATTCTCAACAGAAGAATTTCAAATTGCCAAAAGATACTTAAGGACATGTTCAACTTCCTTAGCTATCAGGAAAATGCAAATCAAAACAACTCTGAGATACCATTTTACACCTATCAGAATGGCATAGATCAAAAACACTAATGATAGCTTATGCTAGAGAGGATGTGGAGCAAGGGGAACACCCATCCATTACTGGTGGGAATGCAAACTGGTGCAACCACTTTGGAAATCAGAATGGTGGTTTCTCAGAAAATTGAGAATCAACCTACCTCAGGATCCAGCAATACCACTCTTTGGAAAATACCCAAAAGATGCTCAATCATACTACAAAAGTATTTGTTCAAGTATGTTCATAACAGCATTATATGTGATAGCTATAACCTAGAAACCGTCACATAGCTCCCTCAAGAAGGTACTGTCACTCTCAGGACCCATGTTCTGCAGAGACAGTCCACAGCCTCGGCCTTCAGGAAAACATGTGCATACTATTTAATAATCAGTGTCTCGTTGTTCACTCTCCAGTGTGTTTTGAATAGAGTCAAGATACAGGCACTCTTGGTGTGAGAAGATACTCCATTAATCCTAGCACTAGGGAAACTGAGTCAGGAAGTGTCTTAGGTTTTTTTTTCCTTTCTTTTGCTGTAACAAAGCAACTTACGGGAAGGTTTGTTTTAGCTTAGTTATAAAGGGTGCTGTTCCATCACAGTGGGGAAGATAGGGAGGCAGGAACATGAAGCGGCTAACCACATAACAGAAGTCTGGGAGAGACAAAATGAAAACAGTTCTGTGCTATCCAGCCATGAGTCCCACCCTCCAGCAAGGTTCCACCGCCCACGATTGTTTTCTACAGCATTCCCAAACAGCAGCACCGGCTGGGAACCAAGTATTCACATGCCTATTTGGGAAGATTTTATGTTCAAACTAGCACAGAGAATCATGAGTTCCAGGCTAGCTTGGGCTACACAAGATCCTGTCTCAATATTAGAACAACAACAACAACAAAGAGAGCTTATGGATTTGTCTAAGCCAGAGTGACATAAAGACAAAAGGTAAAACTGTAACAATGGGAGGATACAAACTAAAAATCTGTGTGAATAAGTGCAAATGGAAGAAAAAACAAGAGGCCAAGAGGGATACCTACCCCGACAACAGGAGCTTACAAGCCCGCTCTTGCCATGATAGAACAAATTTGAAAAGCAATAATCATTACTCAAAGGTAACATAATATGAAAATACTAAAAATATAAATGGTAAGCAACACATACAAGGGACAGATTAAGGAAATGCAAGGGGACAGATGACAGGGCTGATTGGTAACTGTCTGGTGTACAGGGAACACTTAGAACTTGATGAAATTAATAAAAATTAAAAAAATATTCAAACAGTCTAAGTGAGGATAATAGTTACGATAGATAAACATCAATGACTTAAAATAAAATGAAAATGAGTGTCCTTATAGGAAAGTATTCTGCAAATAGAACAAGAAGTTAAATGTCTTCCAAGACAGTACACAAGGAAAAGGTTTTGAAATGTAAAAACAAAACAGAAAACTGAATTATACAATTAAGGGACATGATGTTTTGTTAAAAACCTTAATATAAAATATACAAAAGACACATTTCTATTATTAGACAAATAGCTTTAAAGTTACTTTTAAATCTTTTTCTTTATACATACATATTTAATTGGTTCTATTTTCTGTACATTACTATTTTTTTAGTTTATTTTTTTGTTTTTATTTTTGTTCTTTCATATAGTACATCCCAATTACAGTTTCCCCTGCCTCCCTCTCTCCCATTTCCACTCCTCCCCACTCAGAAAAGAGCAGGCTTCCCAGGGACATCAACCAAATATGCCATAACAAGCTATAACAAGACTAGGCACAAGCCATCATATCAAGGCTGGACAAGACCACCTAGTAAGAGGGAAGGGTCCCAAGACTTGGCAAAAGAGCCAGAGATATTCCCGGCTCCCACTCTTAGGTGTTCCACAACACCAAGCTGCTCAGCCAAAGCACATGCAGAGGACCCAGGTAAAACCCATGCAGGTTCCATTACCTCTGCAAACCCCCATGGGTCCTAGTTAGTTCATTCTCTGGGCCCTGTTCTTTGATGTCCCTGATCCCTTTGACTCCTCCAGTCCTTCCTCCCCATTCTACCTAATGTTTGGCTGGGAGACTCTGCATTCACTCCCATCAGTTGCTGAATGGAGTCTCTCTTTTTTTCTCTCTAATGACTTTGCTATGCTCTGGTCCCATAACATTCTGTGGGCAGGACAGACTGTAGGCCTAAGGTTTTTGATAGTTGAGTAATAATCCATTATGTAAATAGTGCCTTTTTCTTATCTATTCTTTAGATGAAGGATATCTAGGTTGTTTTCTGTTTACAGTTTTTATGAGTAAAACTACTATGAGCATAGTTGAGCAAGCATCCTTGTGGTAGGATGGAACTTCCTTTGGGTATGTGATAAGGCCAGGAGTGATATAACTAGGTTTTTTTTTATTATTTGTAGATTGTAGATTTCGTATCATGCATTCTAGCTGCATCTTGAGATAGATCTATTCCCAATTTTCTGAGAAAACGCCATATTGACTTCCAAAGTGGCTGCTCAAGTTTGCACTCCTGCCAGCAGTGAAGGTGTGTTCTCCTTACTCCACATCCTCTCTAACATAGGCTATCATTTGTATTTTTGATATTAGCCATTCTGACAGGTATAAGATGAATTCTCAAAGTCATTTTGATTTGTATTTCTTTTTTTGTTTATTTTTTTTAGTTGTTGAAAAATAATTTTTGCCTCCTCCCATTTCCCATTCCCCTCCCCCCTCCCCCCACTCCAATCCCCCTCCTTCTCGAAAATGAAGAGCAGTCCAGATTCCCTGCCCTGCAGGAAGTCCAAGGCCCTCCCACTTCTGTCTAGGTCCAGGAAGGCGAGCATCCAAACAGGCTAGGCTCCCACAAAGCCAGTTCATGTATTAGGATCGAAACCTAGTGCCATTGTCTTTGGCTTCTCATCAGCCTTCATTGTCCGCCATGTTCAGAAAGTCCGGTTTCATCCCATGCTTATTCAGTCCCAGTTCCGCTGGCCTTGTTGAGCTCCCAATAGATCAGTTCCACTGTCACAGTGGGCCGACAGCTAATATCAAATTAAATGGAGAGAAACTCAAAGCCATCCCACTAAAATCAGGAACATGACAAGGCTGTCCACTCCCTCCATACCTCTTCAATATAGTGCTTGAAGTTCTAGCAATAGCAATAAGACAACATAAAGGGATCAAAGGGATTCAAATTGGAAAGGAAGAAGTTAAACTTTCATTATTTGCAGATGATATGATAGTGTACATAAGCGACCCCAAAAACTCCAGCAAAGAACTCCTACAGCTGATAAACACCTTTAGTAGCGTGGCAGGATACAAGATCAATTCCAAAAAATCAGTTCCCTCCTATACACAAAGGATAAGGAAGCAGAGAGGGAAATCAGTGAAGCATCACCTTTCACAATAGCCACAAATAGCATAAAATATCTTGGGATAACTCTAACCAAGGAAGTGAAGGATCTATTTGACAAGAACTTTAAGTCTTTGAAGAAAGAAATTGAGGAGGATACCAGAAAATGGAAGGATCTCCCTTGCTCTTGGACTGGAAGGATCAACATAGTAAAAATGGCAATTCTACCAAGGGCAATTTATAGATTCAATGCAATCCCCATTAAAATCCCATCAAAATTCTTCACAGATTGATGGAGGAAGGTCATTGAGCAATAAAGAAACTGCTTGGCTGGCCCTGATAGGTTAAAGCATAGGTGGGAGGAGTAAACAGAATAGAATTCTGGGAGGAAGAGGAAGTGAGGTCAGACTCTGCTCTGCTTCCAGAGAGACCCAACAGCTCTGCTCTCTGGAGCAGAGACGCCATGCTCAGCTCTCCCGGGTAGACTTGACAGCTCTGCTCTCTGGAGCAGAGATGCCAGGCTCCGCTCTCCCAGGTAGCTCCAACCCAGGATGGACGGAGGCTAGAATCTTCCCGGTAAGTGCACCTTGGGGTGCTTACACACATCATTAGAAATGGGCTAGTCCAGGTGCGAGAATTAGCCTGTAAGGGCTAGAGTTCATGGGCCAAGCATTTCTTAAATGAATACAGTTTGTGTGTTGTTATTTCGGGCATGAGCTAGCCAAGCGGCCAAGGTGTTGGGGATGCAGCCCCGCCGTACCTATTTCAACAACAGATCTTGATTTGTATTTCTTGAGATTCCTCTGTTGAGAACTTTTAGTTTAGATCTGCACCCCAATTTTTAATTTAATTATTTGGTTTTTGATGTCTAGTTTCTTGAGTTCTTTATATATATTGGAAATTAGCCCTCTGTCGTATGTGCAGTTGGTGAAGATTTTTTTCCTAATCTGTAGGCTACCACATTGTCCTATTGACATTGTCTTTTGCCTTACAGAAGCTTTATAGTTTCCTGAGGTCCCATTTATTAAATGTCAGTCTTAGTGCCTGCACTGTTGATGTTCTATTCAGAGAGTTGTCTCCTGTGCCAATGTGCTCAAAGCTATTCCTACATTTTCTTTTATTAGGTCCAGTGTATCTGGTTTTATCTTGATGACTTTGATCCACTTGGACTTGAGTTTTGTGCAGGATGATAGCTAGGGATCTGTTTGTATTCTTCTACATGTAGACCTGCAGTTAGACCAGACCCATTTGTTGAAGATGTTTTCTGCCTTCCATTGTATATCTTCTTTTTTAATCAATAATCAGGTGCTCATTGGTGTATAGATTTATATCTTGGTTTTTGATTTGTCTCCCTTGATCAAGGTATCTGTTTTTATGCCAATATCATGCTGTTTATATTACTACAGCTGTGTAGTTCAGTGTCTTAGTTAGGGTTTCTATTGCTGTGAAGAGAAACCATGACCATGGCAGATCTTATAAATAAAAACATTTACCTGGGATGGCTTATGTTTTTAGAAGTTCAGTCTATTATCATCATGGTGGAACATGGCAGCATTTAAGTAGACATGGTATCTTGATATGCAGGCAACAGGAAGTGGTCTGCCTCACTGGGAGTGGCTTGAGCATATGGGATACCTGCACAGAGACACACGTTTTCCAGCAAAGCCACACCTATTCCAACAAAATCACACCTACTCCAATAAAGCTGCATCTCCAAATACTCTTAATACCTCTCTTTGGGGGAGCATTTTCTTTCAAACCACCACAGTTGGCTATAAACTTGCTGTAAACTGTCTTTACTATATTTAGGTATGTCCCTTCTATACCCTATTTTCCAAGACTTTTATCCTTAAGGGGTACTGATTTTGTCAAGGGCTTTTTCAGGATCTAATGAAATGATCATTTACTTTTCTTCTAGTTTGTTTATATGGTGGATTACATTTTCATATGCTGAATCATCCCTGCATCTCTGTGATGAAATCTACTTGATCATGGTGGGTAATTATTTTTATGTGTTATTTCATTTTGTTTGCAAATAATTTATTGAAAATTTTGCATCAATGTTCATGATGGATATTGATCTGTAATTCTCTTTCATGGTTAAGTCTTTGTCTGGTTTGGGTATCAGAGTGACTGATACCTTATTAAATGAATTTGGCAATGGTTCTTCTGTTTCTGTTTGGCGGAATAATTTCAAGTATATTGGTATTAGCTCTTTTTTGAAAGTCTGGAAGAAATCTGCACCAATACCTTCTGGATCTGGGCATTCTTTGGTTGGGAGACCTTTGATCGCTGCTTCTATTTCCTTACAGGTTGGTTAGAGGACTACTGAAATTGTTTATCTAATCTTGATTTAACTTTGTTAAATGGCATCTACTAAGAAAATTGTTCATTGCCTTTAGATTTTCTAATTTTGTGGAATACAGACTTTTGAAGTATGACCTAATGATTCTTTGAGTTTCCTTGGTGTCTGTTGGTATGCCCTCCTTTTTGTTTCGGATTTCCTTAATTTGGATATTCTCTCTGCCTTTCAGTTTGGATAAGGGTTTGTCTCTCTTGCTGATTTTCTCAAAGAGCCAGCTCTTTATTTCATTGATTTTTAGTATTGTTTTCTTAATCTCTATTCTATTGAATTTATCCCTTAGTTTGATTATTTCTTGCCATCTTCTCTTGTGTGTTTGCTTCTTTCTGTTCTAGATGTTTTTATGTGTGCTGTCAAGTTGCTAGTATGAGATCTCTCCAATTTCTTTATATAAGCACTTAGTGCTATGAACTTTTCCATTAGCACTGCCTTTTTTTATTTTGTCCTATAAATTTGGGTATGCTGTGTATCCATTTTCATTGAATTCTAGGAAGTTTTTAATATCTTTATTTCTTCCTCGACCAGTAGTCATTCAGTAGGGAATTGTTCATTTTCCATGAGTTTGTAGACTTTCTGTTTTTTCTGTAGTTATTGAAATTCAGTTTTAATCATGGGTGGTCTCTTAGGATGCAGGTGGTTATCTAATTTTTTTAAATCTGTTGAGACTTGCTTTGTGACTGAGTATGTGGTCAATTTTGAATAAAGTTTCATTAGGCACTGAGAAGAAGGTATATTCTTTTGTGTTTGAGTGAAATGTTCTATAGATATCTGTTACATCCGTTTGATTCACAATGTCTGTTAGCTCCATTATTTCTGTTTAGTTTTTGTCTGAATGACTTGTTCATTGGTGACAATGGGGTATTGAAATCTCCCACTATTAATGTCTTAGGTTTGATGTGTGATTTAAGCTTTAGTAAAGTTTCTTTTACAAGTGTGGGTGTCATTGCATTTGGGACATAGATGTTAAGAATTGAAATGTCTTCTTAGTTTATTTTTTTTGATGAGTATGAAATGTCCTTCTCCATTTCTTTTGATTAATTTTGGCTTGAAGTCTATTTTGTCCGATAATAGGATAGCTACACCAGCTGGCTTCTTGAGTTTATTTGCTTAGAAAATTATTTTTCAACCCTTTCCTCTGAGGTGATATCTAACTTTGATGATAAAGAATGTTTCTTGTATGCAACAGAAGGATAGATCCTGTTTCCATATCCATTTTGTTAGCCTGTGTCTTTCTTTTTTTAATTAATTAATTAATTATTTCTGTCTCTTCCCCACCGCTGCCTCCCCTTTCCCTCCCTCTCCCCCAATCAAGTCCCCCTCCCTTGTCAGCCCAAAGAGCAGTCAGGGTTCCCTGCCCTGTGGGAAGTCCAAGGACCACCCACCTCCATCCAGGTCTTGTAAGGTGAGCATCCAAACTGCCTAGGCTCCCACAAAGCCAGTATGTGCAGTAGGATCAAAAACCCATTGCCATTGTTCTTGGGGTCTCAGTAGTCCTCATTGTCCGCTATGTTCAGTGAGACCGGTTTTAACCTAGGCTTTTTCAGACCCAGGCCAGCTGGCCTTGGTGAGTTCCCGATAGAACATCCCCATTGTCTCAGTGTGTGGGTGTACCTCTCGTGGTCCTGAGTTCTCCTGTGCCCACGTGTTGTAGAGTACTTCCTACTTTCTCTTCTATCAGGTTCAGTGTGTTCAGACTGATATTGCGGTCTTTAATCCACTTGGACTTGAGTTTTGTGCATGGTGATAGATACGGGTCTATTTTCATTCTTCTACAGATTGAAATCCAGTTTTGCCAGCACAATTTGTTGAAGATGCTCTTTTTTCCATTGTATACTTTTAGCTCCTTTATTGAAAATCAGGTGCTCATAGGTTTGTGGGTTAAAGTCAGGGTCTTCTATTTGATTCCATTGGTCCACTTCTCTGTTTTTATGTCACAGAGCATAAAATATCTTGGGATAACCCTGATCAAGGAAGTGAAAGATCTATTTGACAAGAACTTTAAGTAGTAGCTAACCTCCTTGTATAGTTATTTTCCTTCTAGTATCTTCTGTATGGCTGTATCTATAAATATCTAGTGTTTAAATTTGCCTTTATTATGGAATATCTTGTTTTTCCACATACGGTGGTTGAAAGTTTTCCTGGGTGTGGTAGTCTGGCTGGCATCTGTCATCTGTAGTCTGCAGGACATCTGTGCCGGCCCTTCTGGCTTTTAGAGTCTCCAACTGAGAAGTCAGGTGTAATTCTAACAGGTCTGCCCTTATAAGTTACTTGGCCTTGCTTCCTTGCAGCTTTTAATATTTTCTTTGTTCTTCATGTTTAGTGTTTTAATTATTTTTTTATTGAGAATAAGAAAAAAAGTTTCTGCCGCCTCCCAGCCTCCCATTTCCCTCCCCCTCCCCTCACTCTTCTCCCCCTCCCCCACTCTTCCCCCCCTCCTCCCACTCCTCTCCCCCTCCCTCTCCATCCGAAGAGCAGTCAGGGTTCCCTGCCCTGTGGAAAGTCCAAGGTCCTCCCCCCTTTGTCCATGTCTAGGAAGGTGAACATCCAACCTGGCTAGGCTCCCACCAAGCCGGAACATGAAGTAGGATCAAAACCCCTTGCCATTGACCTTGGCTTCTCAGAGATGGGACTTTAATTACTGGTCCATTGTATTTGGTTTTCTATATGCATACAGGCATCTCCCTCTTTAGGCTAGGGAAATTTCCTTTTGTGATTGTCTTAAACATATTTTCTGGGTTTTTGAGCTGTGCTTCTTCTCCTTCTTCTATTCCTATTATTCTTAGGTTTGGTCTTTACATAGCATTCCAGGTTTCCTGAATGTTTTGTGTCAAAAATATTTTATATATAACATTTTCTTTGGCCAGTGACTCTATTGTACTCTTCAACACCTGAGATATTCTCTTCCATCTCTTATATTCTGATAGTGATGCATGTATCAGTAGTTCCTATTTGCTTACCTAGATTTTCCATTTCCAGAATTCTCTCACTTTGTGTTTTCTTTATTTCTTCTGTTTCCATTTTCAGGTTGAACAATTCCCTCACCTCTTTGTCCCCCCCCCCTTGGCTTTCGTGGCATTCCATAAGGAATTTATTGGTATCCTCCATGTTTTGTTTCTTTTCTCTTAATTTCTTTAAGGCCTTTTAAAATTTCCTCTTTAAGGACCTTTATCATCTTCATAAAATTAATTTTAAGGTCATTTTCTTGTGCTTCATTTATGTGTAGAAAATAGCTCTATTCAGGAAATAACCAGGCCAGCTTAAAGATAAACAAGTATATTTTTAATTGTTATAAGGGGAACCTCACGCCACACAAATGGGGAGTCTGAGTTCCTCTGTATCTGGCGGGAGTCACTCAGAGACACACCTGGTCCATCCCAGTTTTTCTTCCCTGGGCTCCAGGTAGCCACACCCTAACTAGGCATGATTGATTAACAGAGTGTCCCCATCATCTGTGTTGGAATATTCAGGTGGCTGTTACAGGATAGCTGGGCTCTGGTGCCATATTTTTCTGGTTGTTGCTAACTATGTTCTTATACTGGTGTTTAGCCATCTGGGTTTGGGATGTTTATAAGTCTATGTGCTTATTTCTGAGTTTGGATGGGCAGTTGGTTTATTGGTCTCTGTTTTCTCTTTGGTCTTCTAGTATTTGTTGCCTGGATTTCTAGTAACCAGTGTGACCACCATTTAGTAGGGATTCTGTGTCCTAGTTTCCAGAGTCTAGTTTGACTTTGATGTAGCAGGGGGTGTCTCTGCATGAGCTGAGTGATGGGGTAAGGTGATGAGGAAGGGGTGGGGACTGGGGACATTGAGTGATTGGAGGAGCTCTACTGGTATGCAGCCTAACTGTGGTGGGGAAGGGATGGGGATTGGGACACTGAGTGATTGGAGAAGCTCTACTGGTAGGCAGCAAGTCTGTGGTTCTAGTGTCTGATATGGTCTCTGGTCCAGCAGGGAGTCTCTGACTGAGTTCATTGACTTGTTTGGCCTGCACCTGTTCTGCCTGGTGTGGCTTGAACCTAGGCAGTAAAGGTCTGACCAAGTTAAGGACAGGGCACAGCAGTGTGATGGCACAGGAAGGATGGGGGCAGTGGAATGGGTCTTTGGGAACCAAATACAGGATCTAAGTAGTGGGGGAGTTCCCCAGGCAGGTCATTTACCTGTTATTCTGACTGGTCTGACTTGCACCTGAGCAGCAGAAGTCCCATTTTTTTTAATCTTTATGAATATAAAAGGCAAAAGTCTGATTTAAAAAGAATGAGACTGTATTAGTTCTTATATTTCTCTAAGTCACATGTAGTGCTAGAAAAATAAAATCTGAGATGTGCATAGATGTCATTCAGATGTGTTCCCAGCCAAAGGGATTGGTGTGTTCCAACAGTAGCATGAAGAGAATTTATGGAGGAGACTGGAGATAGGAAGCAGAGGTAAAGAGTCTCTGGAAAATCATGGGCTGCTAGTCTGGTAGGCAGAGTGGATAACAGGAAACTGTCTCTAACAAGGTAGGAGCTGAGGACCAACTGCCCGGATGCTGTGGCCTCTGGGCACATAAACTAACATGCGTAACAATACAAGGTATAAACACTCACATAATACACACATGTTCAGGCTTACATGTGTGCACCTGTGCATGCAAATTAAAGAAAAAAAAAATGAAAGGCCAGAGAGATGGCCCAGTGAGTAAAGGCATGACCTTGAAGTGTGAAGCCCTGAGTTCAAGCCTTAGTACCCATGAGGTAGAAGGAGAGAACTGACTGCCTTGTCCTTACACCTCCACATGTACACCCTGGCATGCACACGACCTCCCACATATATACAGAAACACACGCATGAGCAAATACTTGTAATTTTAAATTAAAAATTGTAAAATAATATAGAAGAAAACTCAGGACATGCAGATCTATAAAGAAAAGTATCTCTTACTATGGTTTACAGTATCGTCTAGGAGCAAAGGCAGCCATCAGCCCCTAAACTGCAGAGCCGGCCATCTGCATCCACTCCACAGCCCTAAAAAAAGAACCCAGAGAATTTGAGACTGAAGAAACTGCATGCCAGCACCAGGAACATGAGCCACACAGTCTGTAGTTCTGCAGAGCACTGATGTTCAGCAGTTGTGGAAGTTATGGCCATAGAATAATGTAGACTGTGACATACTCTGTAGAGAAACAACAAAAATCCTCGAACAACCTGAACCTTGTGGGAAAGTGAGCTCATGATCCATTCATCCGGAAAGTATCACCTCTCACAATGCAGTCAAACCACACATTCCAGGACATTTAATCCTTGTAGCTCCTGGTAAGTTGAAGGTATCCCAGAGGAAGGTCATATGGGTAGTACAGATTGGACCTCATGGATTTTTGTTGTTGTTGTAGTTTAAAAGACACAGTTAGGTGAGCAAGGAAGGGGTGTGCATCTGGGAAGAGCTGGGAGGAGGAGGTGATTACCAAACACATTGTATGAAATTCTCAAAGTATTGCTAAAAAGTGAAAAGAAATACATTTCTTAAAAACAAACAACAATAACTAGTTTGATGTTCATCTAATATTAATGAATGTCTGAGGTGAGTTATATATTACTGCTTAGCTGTTTACTATATCTATGTATTCCCTCTATAAAATAGGAAAACATCTAGGTGCCAAGGCATGTACTTATGATTCTGAAACTGAGGCAGGAAGATCATTGAAACCAAGAAATGCAAGAGCAGCCTGAGCAATACACTTAGATACTGACTCAAAAATGAGAGAGAGAGAGAGACAGAGAGAGAGAGAGAGAGAGAGAGAGACGGAGAGAGAGAAATGGGGGAGGGGAAGTTGAGGTCAAGAAGAATAAAATTATGCCATTTGAGGGAAAACAGCTCAATGAAAACAGTTAAATGAAATAAACTGAGCCAAGAAAACCAAATACAGCATTTCCCCCTCTTATGTGGATTCTAGACTAGACAATAATAAGGCATAAAAATTGAAGGGAAAGTATTTGGGAAGAGGACATGGAACATCCTCCATGGGGAACCTCAGCATCACAAATTAATCAGTGAATGAGTAAATAAGCAACCCTAAGAGAAGGAGCAGATGCCATCCTCCCTCACGCAAAGTCCTTTCCTCTGCTGCATTCTGGTGATTGAGTCTGTCCCATCTGTCTTTTCCATTTCATTAAACCGCAACCACTGGGGCTGAGTTGGTGTCTCTGTGGTGAAGAGTGTGCACCGCATTTACAGAGAGCCTGAGTTTGGTTCCTGGCACACATGTCAAGCAATTCACAACTGCCTATAACTTCTATTCCATTGGTTCCAACACCTCCTTCTGACCTCCAGGGGCACTGCACACACTCATACGCACACCCAGAGACACACATTCCTACACACACCTGAAAATTAAAAACAAATACTACAAAAAAAAGTTGAAACAGTCGAAAGGGCAGGGAGTAGCTGCATGGCCACCATCACTGAGCTTTCTAGTGACACAGGAAGTGGCATGACATACTCAACACATGCTTTGAGATGGATGAAGAAGTCCGGCTTCCTCCGGGTACAGTAGTCTTCTTCCCAACACTTGATCACGGCTGCACTTCTGACTGGAATTTTTAAGTAACTGAAAGACTGAAAGCTCCGATGACCTTTTCCCAGCAGGAATCAGGAGGAGGCTAATTGAGACTGTAGGTGCTCAGCTCTTGCAAATCTGATCTTTGAGTTTGTATGTACATGACTTTTTCATGTTGGAATGTGGCTTAATTAAGGGAAATGTCTTACGTGAGGATTCAAATCCCCATGTAGATTAAATGAGTCTATTTAGGATCCACTCAGACTTTGGAAGCTGGCTCACGGTGTAGTGCATTATATTACATCCCCACACCACAGGGGAATAGAAGAAAAGTTCAGAACGAGAATCGCTGACTGTTAGAGGCATGTGGGACCTCAGAGACCGGTGAGAACAACCTCACATTTCTCCCATGAAAGCGACACACTGTCAAAGAAAATTGGCCTTGTAGAAGAAAGTGCCTGGTGATTTCTGCAAGAGAAGCCACCCAATGATACTGGGGTCTGATGGAGGAATGAGTAGCCAACCTGCACAATACCTCAGTTTAGGGCCTAACTTTGTCCAGCAACATAATGAACAAATCCAGGAAAGTCAATTCTTTTTCTTTATTGTTAGTTCCTATCCATGAAAATGAAAGAATCTTATTGATTCTTTGATTCCATAAGGGGTATGGGGTGGCTGACAGCTCTTTTAGTAAAGTTCTTACTTTGCAGGTCTGAGAGTCTGAGTTCAAGCCTTGTAAGTCAAGGTTAATACTTTAAAAAGCCAGGTACAGTGGCATGTGTTCAGAATCCCAGTGCTGGGGTGTCGGGGTAGAGACTGGAGGATCATTCCCTGGCCGACCAGCCTGGCCTAACTGGTGGGTTCAAGGTCAGTGAGATACCTTCTTCCCAAAAAGTGAGAGGGATGAGGCCTGAGGAGTGAATCGAAGGCATTCTCTGGCCTCTGTATGAATGCATATACTAGTTATGTTTATCAGACCTAGTGAGAAATCCAGATGAGAAAAACAGCAGCTCAGTTCCAATCTGGCAGTAGAATCCTCTCTCCTTTTGTCTTTAAACATATGCCAGACTCTACAACACCCTGATATTAATCAGTTCTATGGCTTTCCTTTATGTCAACCCCCTGTTCACTTCAAAAAGAAAGTGACTTTGAAATGACTAACCCACTCGCTCTTTCCTTTCTTCCTTTCTCAGCTCTTTTCTGTCTATAAAACCATCTCCCTTTGCCTGGCTTGCCCAAGTGGTTATTATTCCATTTTATGCATCTGATTCCTGAATCAAAGTTAAGCCAATTAAGATCTTGAAACGAAATTGTTGCAATTTCGTCTTTGACAGCAGTTGCTCGGCAAAGTTTATTATGGCAACCATGGAATGCTGATTTAACAGCAACAATACAATTAATTTACAAATTGGCCTGAAGAAAGTTGAGGGACTTTAGTGGGATCTGAAGCACAAGCCTGATCTAATCCTGCTCCCACTGCTCTTTTTTTAAGCAAAGATCCCCTACAACATCTGCACTAATACTGACTTCTAGAAAAATACAGAAGAATTTTGTGCGTGTGGGTGTGTATGTGTGTCTTTATGCTTGGGCACATGTTAGGGTGTGCCAGCCTGTGGAGGCTAGAGGACAACTTAGTTGACCTTCTCCGGCACTTTCCACATATTTGTGAGACATGGCCTGGAACTCACTAAGTCGACCTGGCTAGCTGCCCCATGAGTCCCAGGTACCCAGCTTTCTCTACCTCCCAGCAGGGATTATAAACTCAGACCGCCACGTCCAGCTTTTTATGTGGATTCTGGTGATGGGACTCAGTTTCCCTTGCTTCTGTAGAAGTACTTTACCTATTGAACTGTTTTTCCAGCCTGGGAAAATCAAAACAGTAAGAGTATGTCACTGTAAGCAAAGGAACAAGAATCAGGAACCCCACACAACCATGAGATTTCTTTTGGGCAGGTGGGCAATGGAACCTCATCACACAAGGTTTACTTCTTGCAGAAAGGAAAGGGCAATTGGTAAAATGTTTTTCTAGAGACTCTATGACCAATGAGACCTGTCTTTATTTTGAGTGAAATTGGACTAAGTTGCCCAGCACAATGGCAATGAGAGAAGATCAACAACAACCAAAAGGTATGCCTGTCCTTTCTTAGGAGAAAGACTTGCGTAGCACTGACTAATAATAATGGTATTGCCACATGAAGTAACCACGGAGGCCAAGCCTACAGGTCTAGAGTTGGACAAAACTGGGTCTTATGTGGACAATTAAAAAAAATTAAATGTAATTTCTCTTTCAATTGAGCCAATTCTGTTGCTCAGTCTTTCATCATAGTCTCCTGAAATAAGTCTCTTGTTATTCCTTTTATGAAATGTTGGTAGAATAAATAATAATGGATAAAATAACATATAACAATCATAGCAATCACTGGAAATTTTACCATGCTTTTATACTTGTAACGCTTGTCCTAAATTTTCTGAGTCTCTTTGAGTAAACAAATGAAGAAAATGCCCTAGCATTATAGAAGCAACCAGTTTAAATGCTAAGCCAGTTGTGATTAGCAGTTTAAATGAAGACATTAACCTGAAATCTGTGTTGTTGAGAACAGGGCTGAGTTGCATTAAGAAAAAAAAATCAAATGACTATTAGTTGAGGTACCACAGAAATAGGGCATAGGAAGTAATCATGGGGGTCTAGGTACGTTGATGAGGGGTAGA
Source organism: Alexandromys fortis (assembly GCF_014885135.2). Classification (NCBI taxonomy): domain Eukaryota; kingdom Metazoa; phylum Chordata; class Mammalia; order Rodentia; family Cricetidae; genus Alexandromys; species Alexandromys fortis. The sequence continues at coordinate 9,425,586 of NW_026067891.1, read as the reverse complement.
GAGACTTGCTTAGCATATGACAGCTGTTGGGTTTAATATTCAGCACAACACAAGAGGAAGCAAGTGCCAGTGGCATGCAGATCACTTCAATTAGACATTATATTTTTTATTTATTCATCTTTTGCTAATTTGCTTTGAATGCAGGAACCTCTATCTGACTCTCCGCCAGGTAACTGAACTCCGAGGCCTCAGGCGTTTTGCATGGCTCCTGTTTATCTCTGTTCCCTTCAGATGAAAGGTAAAGAATTAAATCTACTGTGTACAGTGAGATAATGATGTGAAAATCTCCTAACAGCGAACCTTGTAATAATGGTGATTGGTAAGTGGGAATGTAACCACATGTAATGGTGCTCACAAGCCCAGACACGAACATGGCTGAGAAATGAGTGGAGAGAGATCAATGGCTTGCAGCAGCAGTCAAAGCGGCTCCTTATGGTCAAAAGGATTCAATTGCTGGCTTGGGTGGAGGCTTAACATCTCATCTTGTTGATCTGGTCAATCTCCTGGGCAAGGGTCTATCCCTAGGAATGTGGGTTCACCTCAAGTGATGCTAATGAGATATGCAGAGCTGGTGCCACTTTAAGCAAATGCCAGGATCCCTGTCCCCATCATGGTCTCTTACAAAGTACAGTCAGGATGCCAGGTAGGTCAGCCTTCTTTTCTGACTTACTCAGATTGTAAAGATATATATATATATATAAACACTTTTTCCCTGCCTATATTCTAAGCATGCTTTCCCTAACACTGGGGGTTTCCTTTTTCTCTAAGCCTTCTCTCCCTGATGCCACAGACCTCAATGGCTTAACTCAAAGGGCTTATGGTTTTTTCTCTCTCTTCCTTTCTCTAGTTTCCTCCTCTAGGCAGCTGCTGAGATTTACATTTTGCCTGCCCTGAGGCTTTTTTTAAACTCTAATAACTGAAGCTTCAATTTGAGTTTTTTTCGTAAATTATTACGTTAATGACACTAAGAACCCCAAAAGAAGACCTCAATTTTCCTGGAATCATCAGGCAACCATTCAGGGATTCCCAGTTTCTACAGTGAAGAGAGCATAGGCGATCTTTCTGAAGCAAGGTGCCCCTCAAATAGAGGATTCATTTGTGGGGCTTGTGTATACTCATGTAGAAAAGCAAATAAGCCCAGCACGCTTCTCAACAAGCTCAGTTAAGAAGTTCATTTCCCCAGTGAGTGCACGTAACGTCATTATTTAAGAAAGACGGTAGACATATTTTTGAAAGTCCTTAGTTTAAGTTCATTACATTCGAAGGGCTAGAATGGCAGACAGGAATTTATGGGAATGTTCATTTTGTATCATAAAAATAATAGACAAGAATACCTCTGAGCAAACTCAGCTCATTTATAAGGATGGCTAACGGGAATGTATCTGGACATGCTCAGTTCATGTTACCAAGATGGTGGGTGGAAATGTGTCTGAGTATGTTTATATTCTTTTAAAATGTTTTAGTCCGAAAAAGAAGACACTTTGAAAATGTCCATGTAGAATTTGTACCCTAAATATGGCTGCTTGCAGAAACGGCAGTATGTAACCGTTTTCTGTGGTCTTCCACTGCCAGTACTCCAGAGCACAAGCCCTGTCTCTTTCTTCCTCAAGTTCATTCTAGAAGGAACCGCTATAGATGCTGAATTAATTAATTAATTAGGAGGATATGGATGTCCTCCTCAGAGTTAACTGACTGGACTGAACACATTCTCTAAGCATGGAATCATAGTATCAATTTCTCCTAACGATGGTTGTGGTGGCATTGTTAAAATTTTCAAGGAAGAGCCCACAGAGAGCCATTGTAAGAACCCGAGTTACACTTCCTGGATACTGATTGTGACAAAATATTCTAGCTGGTGACTGCAGATGGTGTCTCTTCCACCATAAAGGTGTCTCGTCTGTTTTCCTTGCCACTTCGTAGGCTATTTGCTGTATTAAGTACAGCGGCAGAAAGTCCCACTGGCTGCTTTATGTTGTGTTTAAAAAGTTAATTAAATTGCCAAGTTGTTAAGTTGTTAAATTTAAAGTTTCAAAAAAATTCTATTAGCAAGTTTCATTCTGATTAAAGCTATGAGACTTGTGTGTTTGATTTTCAACTTGGTCCTACCCAGCAATAAACATTAAAAATAAACCAATTCCATTTTATGATCAAAGCCTCCTTGATGCTTTGTGTATGACACATTAGGGAGAAGAAAAGAGAGCTGGTAGTGGTGGGGTGATGGGGTGGTGGGGTAGTGGGGTGGTGATGGAGTGGTGGGGTAGTGGGGTGGTGATGGAGTGGTGGGGTGGTAGGGTGGTGGGGTGGGGTAGTGGGGTGGTGGAGTGGGGTGGTAAGGTGGTAGGGTGGTGGCTAAACTGCAATTCATCAGTACACACAGAAATTCCTAAAAACTTTTTTCTTCAGGCAGAGTGGGTAAAAACTGAACATCTGTCAAAAGTTAATGCATGTCATGTTGTATTTGATGACCGATCTTAAGGCATGGGAAATAAGAGGCTCCCTCTCATCTCATTGCTTCTGTGCTATCTACTGGGTGGTAGAGTATGTGGATATCGTCACGTGGTAGTTTTAGGAGACAAACTGATCTGTTCTGATTTGCATTGGGGCTAGTAGACTTTCCTACTCTTCTGTCTGTCTGATAGTCCACTGAGGCTATACAGTAGATGCCTCAGAGACAATGAACGAGACCACAGCACACCGGTCACTTTTTAAAATGTAACTGCATTTGAAGAGACTGTGTTGCATAAAGACAGCAGAGTCTAGCAGGTGTGTCCTTCATTCCCATGCCGGTGCAGCTGACAAGAAATCTGGAGAAGATACTTTGTGCTGTTTCACAGGTATCAAATTGGTGAGATAAGTCCGATGATGACTGATACATATAATGTCTAAAATTAACATATCAAATAAATGAAACATAGTTAATGCATAAAGGGTGCCTAGCACTAAGTACATTATTTAATATAGGTAAGTCCTTATTACCAGGGAGTCTACATCATAAATATTCTCGTGTGTGCCTGTATTTGCAGTGTATCTATATATTAGCTTATCTTTCTGTATCTGTAGCCACTCAGAGGTGAAAATATAATAAATCCACATGTTGAAAGACTCTTTAATGGGGCCAGTGTTAGAATAATTTAAGTCTTGGGTTGGCAGGGGCCTTACACAACATCAGTTCTAGGATAACTGCTAAGCAAGTCTACCTTGCCAGCCTCTGATGGGCTGTCATTGGAAATGTGACGTGCAACTGTCTGTCTTCTGACAGCCTGCTCTGCCGCTGGACAGATCTAAGCCTGGGCAATCTCATTCTTCTATTGATCTGAAGCCCGCCTCCTTCTCGGGGAGGGTTACGCTGAAGACATCTGCTCACTCTTCCACATAACAGCTCTTCAGAGGCTTGAAAGCAACAGTCAAGAGTCCCCAGGCTTCTCTTCTACAGGATAAAAAGCTCCCATTTTTCATGAACATGTGTTCAAGAGTCACTTGAAATACCACCACCTTTTGAAAGCTCCCTTGCTCTCTCTGGGAAGCACAAAACACACTCCTCCCAGGACCCTTGGGCTTTCCTGGCCAATGTCTATTTACCCCCACATTTCACTCACTATGGTTGCATGTTTATATGATCACCTTCCCCAACTAAGCTGTTTTCTTAGAGGCTTTATGTTCTTTCATCTCGGTATCCTGATGGTGACTAATTATGGCTAAAAAATAATACATGGCATGGGTATCATCAAATAAGTAAAACTGGGGGCTGTAGAGACAATTCAGGGATTAAGAGTCCATACTGTTCTTGCAGAGAACTTGAATTTGGTTGATTCTGAGCATCCATATCAGGTAACTTGCAGATGTCTGTAACTCCAGCTCTAGGAGGATGCATGCCTCTGGCCTCCATGGATGCTTGCATTCATGGGTACATACCCATATAGATGAACACACACACATAGTTAGAAATAATGAAACAAATGGTTTTGAAAAGTAGAAATAGAATTTCCATGTAATCTAGTGGATATATAGACAAACATCCAAAAAGATGAAGACAACATTGATTTTGAAATAAATTCCTTCCTTTTATTGACAAGCACATATTTAAATTGTGGTCTACAACTGTAACTTGAAGCAGAATAAAATTTAGTGATAGTCTACACTGACGCTGAATCTTGAGGATAAGAAGCTAAGAGAAAAAAAACTAGTCATAAGATGCCATTCCTGCCCCATTCCAGGTGGAGTACTCCAGAGAGTCAAATTTGTAAGGATTGGAAATAGAATGGTTGCTACAGGCGCTGGCAGAGGAGAGTGAGAAGTGCAGAGATTCAGAGCTGGAGTTTTGTAAGCAATCTTGGAGGTTGTGAGTAATGGTAGTTGTAAGTATAAATATGATTAATATCACTGGATCACATACTTAAAAGAGTTAAAGTGATAACTTTCATGTTACGAATGCTTTATTATAAAAAATAATTTTAGCTATTGCCATAAAATGCATGCATGACTGGGTGTATGTGTTAAATAAAATGAGAAACTGTCAGGAATGTTTATAGATATTTTGAGTAATACAAAATGGTAACATCATGAGTTCAAGGCCATATCTTCCCCCTATAAAATCAAACAATATAGATATCATAATTTAAAATGTTATTTAGTTTATTATTATTATTATTATTGTGTGTGTGTATGTGATGTGGGACTGCCCTATGTATGCTGTGATTACCACTGATGAATAATGAACTGATTTGAACCTATAGTAGAGCAGGGCAGAACTGAAGTAGGTGGGGAAAAGTAAACTGAATGCTGGAAGAAAGGAGACAGAGTCAGGGAGAAGCCATAAAGCTACTACCAGAGACAGACACACCAAAACTTTGCTGGTAGGCCACGACCTCATGGTGATGCATAGATTAATGGAGATGGGTTAAATTAAGATGTAAGAGTTAGCCAATAAAAATCTAGAGCTAATGGGTCAAGCAGTGATTTAAATAATATGTTTTCAGTGTGATTATTTCGGGTCTGAGCTGCCAGGCAGCTGGGAAACAAACTAACAGCCTCATAACAACAATTTGGCACCCATGTGGCCAGCTAAAATCCACTTAAAAACTGAGAAAGCTTAAAAAGGAATCCTAGACACAAAAGAACAGAGTTAAACATGGTTTGGTAGTGGAATTTTCTTTGGTAGGCTCTGTTTGCTAGAAGCAAGAAGAGGCATGGCTCCTTTAAGAGAGGTCTTCCTGATTTGGTGATAGCAGAAAAAAAACTGTGCTGTTTTGAAACAGCTGTAGCTCCATGGGCCATGCTGCCAGTGAGACCTCTGGTTCTTTCAGGAGGCCAAGCATTTAAATGTGGTTTGTGGGCAATGTGCTGCAAGTTACTTGATGGACACATGGCTAACTGGTTATCAGAATTGAGGTGGTAAGGATAGCTCCCTCCTGGCAGTCTCAGGCATTAATGGGCCTCTGCCATGCTGGACTGGGTGGGGCAAGCAGGCAGTGCCATATTTTCCCTAGCAATGGCACTGCTTAAGTTCATAAGAAGGGCTTAGCATTTTAAGAAGCACTTCTGGCCAGAAAATAATTACAGATACACAATAAAGACAAATTCATATGAAAAAGATGTCTAAATTGGTCACTGTGTTGAATAAATGTATGTAGGCTTGGGAGAGAGAAGAAAAATAATATAGACAGTTATAGAAAGAAGTAAATGCTTTAAAAAAGGTAAAGTCTTTAAAGAGACAGAGTATACACAGTCATAGATTAAAAGGAATAAAGAAAAATAAGCCATGTAGAGATGGAATATGCAGAGAATCTGGATTATATATACTATGGTGTTTTCTTTGATTTTTTTTTTTTTTGGCTGCAGATAGACATTTGATTCTGGGGATTGCTAAGCTAAACCAACATGTATATTATAAAGGTATCTTGACTTACGAATCTTGGTCTAAGGATATGTTGTTTTGGAAAAGAGGTTCTTCTTTTGTTTCCACAGAGGATGAGAACCTGTGGATTGCTTCCAGACTAATATTGTTTGATGGACCATGACACCCCTGAAAGGTCACCTTGAACATTGCCCAAAAAATTACTTTGTCCAGCGCTGACTGAGATGAAACTTGCACACAGGATTTACCATGAAAGACCTGATTAACGGCACCCCCAATTAGCAGGAAGTAGTCAAGAGAACTATGCCCAACTTCCCAAATATTGTCTATAAATGTTTCTTTACATTTAAAGGGGATATGACATAGAGAAGAATAATTTTCATTTGTATGGGTCTTGGTTTATTGATATAAATTTTAGGTCAATTTTGTTTTATATATATATGTATATATATATGCTCTTGATTAAGGTATTGTATTTGGTTAATTTAAAAATGTCATGTATAATTAAGAAATATAGGTTAATAGATAATCATCTATAATAGTCAAGCTTTAGTCGCGTTAGGTTTTCTAGATATATAGAGATATATTCCATTAAATAGATAATCTTCAAGCCTTTCAAAGACTACAGAATATGGCATTTAAAATGTTTTAAAAACTTAGAACTTTTCACAGAAATGCAAAACATATGCTCCTGGCAGCACCAGTTGACTTCAAAAGGAAGATGGGCATCAAAGAGGCTCCTTATAGCAGTGCTCAACAACAGTTTTAAGCTCCTACTTTAAGCTCCTACTCTAAGGCTACCCACCCAGAGCAGTGAGCCTCAAGGTCCCCAGTAAGAGAGCCCGGCACCCTCAGCCTGGGCTCCAGGGGCTCCTGTGTTCTCCTGGATCCTGCACTGCCTGCCCCGTCCTTCCTTCTGTCCCTGGATCACTGG
>NW_026067891.1:9342837-9413540 GCF_014885135.2 Alexandromys fortis | reverse complement strand
GTCGGATAGGGGAGCAGGGAAGCACACATCTTAATTAAGGGAGCCATCTTAGGGTTGGCAAGAGATTTGGTGCTCCCAGGTGCCCAGGGCGATGTCCCCAGTTAGTTCCTGGGGCAGCTGAGGACAGAGAACCTGAAATGACCCTATCCTATAGCCATACTGATTAATATCTTGCATATCACCATAGAACCTTCATCTGGAGATGGATGGAGATAGAGACAGAGACCCACACTGGAGCACTGGACTGAGCTCCCAATGTCCCAAGGAGGAGCAGAAGGAGGGAAAATATGAGCAAAGAAGTCAGGACCACGAGGGGTGCACCCACCCACGGAGACAGTGGGGCTGATCTATTGTGAGCTCACCAAGGCCAGCTGGACTACGACTGAAAAACCATGGGATAAAACCGGACTCTCTGAATATGGCGGACAATGAGGGCTGCTGAGAAGCCAAGGACAATGCCACTGGGTTTTGATCCTACTTCATGTTCTGGCTTTGTGGGAGCCTAGCCAGTTTGGATGTCCACCTTCCTAGACCAAGATGGAGCGGGGAGGACTTTGGACTTTCCACAGGGCAGGGAACCCTGACTGCCCCTCAGACTGGAGAGGGAGGGGGAGAGGAGAGGGGGGAGGGGGAGAGGAGAGGGAGGAGGGGGTAAAAGGGAGACGGGGAGGGAAATGGGAGGCGGGGAGGAGGCGGAAATCTTTTTTCAATAAAAAATTATATTAAAAAAAAACAAAAAACAAAAAACAAAAAAAAACAAAAACAAAAACAAAAAAAAACAAACAAACAAAAAAAAGAGGCTCCTTATAGAGTGGGTTAGCCATTTGGACAAGAAACTGCTCTTGCCTGGACTTTTTGATGAACTGAACATGCAGAACCTGCATAAAATGACTGCTGAACTTGCCTAAAAGTGAGAAAGGGTCTTCAGGGTTAGTGCTTCAGGAGAGAGTCTGCCAGACAAATTCAGGACACAGAAGAAAGTGATTGACAAACTGCCATTATAGATGAAACTGTCTGAAATTTCCTGCTTCCTGGAAAAGACTGCTGGATATTATGGGCCTGTGGCTGAAGATAGATGCTCCAATGATACAGAAGAACTCTGGGTGACTGTCCAGGCACCAAAATGTCTCTTTTATTTCTAGAGTTTTGGAAGTTTCTTACAATGCACTTCCTGTTTACTTTGGTAGTATTATATCCTTTGGGAGTCTTTGATGAAGTTGAAGAGTTTATAGTTATAGTTTGCCTTAGTTTTGATAAAAGATAAAGTATATATAAATACTATAACTGTAATTCTTGCTTGATAACTGTTCTGTGATATGCAATTTTACTATGTTAAAGTTAAAACCTCCGTTTTATTTAAACAGAAAAGGGGAGGTGATGTGGGACTCCCCTGTGTATGTTGTGATTACCATTGATTAATAAAGAACTACTTTGAGCCTATAGCAGAGCAGGGCAGAACAGAAGTAGGTGAGGAAAACTAAACTGAATGCTGAGAGAAAGGAGACGGAGTCAGGGAGAAGCCATGGAACCATTGCTGGAGGCAGACACACCAAAATTTTGCTAGTAGGCCATGGCCTCATAGTGATGCACAAATTAATAGAGATAGGTTAAATTAAGATGTAAGAGTTAGCCAATAAGAAGCTAGAGCTAATGGGTCAAGCAGTGACTTAAATAATATGGCTTCAGTGTGATTATTTTGGGGCTGAGCATCTGGGAACTACAAGCAACCTCCTTCCAGCATTTGCGTGTGTGTGCCACAATATACCTGTGGAGATCATCAGACAACTTGTAGAAGTCAATTTTTTCCTCCACAATGTGAGCCTTGGGGATCAAACTGAGGCCATTTGTCTTGGAAGCAAGCATTTTTACTTGTTGAGCTATCTCTCTCGTCCTATGGATAGTTTCTCATCCTATAGTTACTCACAGTCCATTTATCACATGATGAAGGGAACTTGGCAGATCTGAAAGGCAGGTATAGACCCTACTGGACGTTCTCTTTTCCTGATGTTATCAGACACATTTTCTGCCTGGAAATATTTCACTGATGTGCTGAACAGCACTGCAGGTGGAGAAGGTCTGTACCCAGTGTCACTATCTCTAGTCAGTAAAGCACACATCCAGTGAGACTCAGTTTCCTTATTGCTGATGCCATGTGAATGGTCTTCTACACTTACAGAGAATAATTTTCCCCAAGATACCTGGCTTCCATCTTACCTTCATCATCTCAATATATCCTTTGGCAATTCAGTCATTTCTCATAGAATACCAGTTTCCTCATCTAACAAAGTATTTCATTTTGCTTATTATTGTGAGAGCCATAAGATGCACTGTTTGGAGGCATGTCAAGCTGCCTCTTGTGCAAGTGCCTACATTCAATAAATTGTAAACTTGGCTGTGGGAAGCCATCCAGTGAGCCTTGGCATTCCTTCCTTAAAATGGGGAGAGTGATAGACTTTGCTGTAGATTTATTTTAAGATCCAAGGACATGACCTTTAGAAGTTGTTAAGGGGGTAGGAGAAGATGGCTTAGTAGGTAAGTTGCTTATCTTACAAACAGTAGGACCAGAATTGGATCCCATGAAGCCTGGTAAAAAGTCAGGTGTGTTGGCATGTGACTTTAATCCCAGTATTGGCCGAGAGAAAGAAATGAATCTTTGGGGATCACTGGCCAGACAGCCTAGCTAGCTTAATCTGCAAACCATAGGTCATGGTGGGAGACTCTACCTCTAAGACCAAAGTGGTGCTGGGAAGAAGGCTCAGTCAATGAGGTGCTTACTGTACAAACATAAGGAACTGAGTTGGTATTCTTAGTTCTACATAAAAGAGGTAGTGGAATGTGCCTCTAACCCCACAACTGTTGAGGGAAGCAGAGATGGGAGTATTCCACAGGCTCTCTGGCCAACCATCCTAGCTGAATCTACAAGCTCCAAATTCAGTGCTACACTTTATCTCAAAAATTAAGGTGGAAAGCGACACACAATGTTGACCTCTGCCCTACATTTACACACAGATTAGTGTACACAAACACTTGTACACACTAAAAAAATCACTGAGAATAGCATTTAAAAAACAATAAGCAGAGGTTGTCCTCTGGCCTTATACATGTGTGTGTAAGCACACACACACAGACATACACATACTTATGTACAAACATGTGAACCCACTCATAGAAGTGAACACACAGACACTTTCTTACCATGACACACAGCACCCAACTCTCTTTAGTTTCTGCTTAAACACTCCTTCCTGCTGTAGATTTCCTTGCTTGGAGAAAGCCTGGGGGTCCAGCCTAGAGACAGCAACCAATAAGAGCTGTGTCCTTGGTTAGGCTGTACTGAATGAGGACCAGAGGGTTCCTTCTCTGTAGAGTGAATAACTTGTTATCATGGTTCTTAGGAAATGCAAGGCAAGACCCAGACCACAAATGATTCAACAGCCCTTCAGAAGACATCACAAAGCACACGTTAGACACTAGTCATTCAGACTTAGCATGGCATGGTTCATCTTGACTGTCAACTTAATTGGATTGGGAACTGACAATGGAACACAACTCTTGGCTGGTCTGTGGGTGTATTTCTAGGAATGATTTAAAAATGACTCCCCCAGAGAGAGAGAGGAACTTCCTGTAGAGGCCTTAAGAGCCCTGCCTACCTTGCCCTCTTGCTGGTAAAGTCACCAGTATCCATCCCTGACAACAAAATAGCTTTTTCAATCTTTCCACTTGGAGTGAAGACCAGTTGCTCTCCAGGAATCCTCCGTGACTTCAGAACCAGATAGAAAGCGCTGAGGCACTCAACCTCATGGACAGAGCAGCTACCGAGTTCTCGGCTTCTCCAGAATGTAAACCAGACTGTTGGACTACACAGAGTTTGTAAATCCGTTTTCCTAACACTTGTTCATTCTGTTGGTTCTATCCTGTGGGGACCCTCACGAATACCCACACCTAACTTTAAGTTATTTCCTTTCCTCTTGTGTACACCTTCTGCTTGAAGGGCTGTCGAATCCCATAGTATCCAAGAAGCTTTCTACACTCACTTTGCTCATATCAACATTTGTTTGTAGAGCCTGAGCCCTGGACTTGGAGCTTGACTTGCTGCTTGTGTACCAGCACATCAGGATCTGAGGATACCATTTGTTTTTCTGCAGTCCCAGGGAATAAAACTACAACACACTTGCTGCTCAAGCCTTCTTCCAGTGAGCTATATCCTTAGCCTTTTTTTAAAATCACTTTTTATTTGAAGACAGGGTCCTAAACTTTCAATCCTCCTGCCTTAGCCTCTGGAGTAGCTGGGATGGTAGGATTACACCCAACATGTGACCTCAGCCCAACAGTATCCCACGAAGTCACTGGCTTTCAGATTCACAGTCATGATCATTCCCTGTGTATATGTATTCTTATTCATGAAGCCACCTCATGGTCTTATTCTACATACATTTGAAGCATACCTCCCAAAAGCCAGTCTGTTGCCAAATCACAAGTTGGACACATGAGTTTCCAGTGTAGAGCAGGATGGACAAGAACAAGTAACTGTGGTGTGTATCTCATACTGCCATTTGCTGAATTCCTTACATGAGGCAAACATTCAGCTCTCATTTTGTGAACCGTGAGCTATGGCTACACAGTTGCCTGTAACTGGATTCCGTTATGGAAATGTTGCTAAAGAGGACCACAGGCTCCAAAATCCATTAAACTGTTTTCTATTGGTTTACATATTCTTCTGCAGTAAAAATAGTCTGATATTGGAATTTAAGAAGCCTCTGCCTAAAGGGTACCAGATGGATATTAAGAAGCTTATAATAAAGAGGGGATTATCAGAAAAAAAGAAAATGGGAGTTGGGGAAAGGATGGTTCTCATACTTAAGTCAAATCAGTTTTGGGGGTAAAGTGCTTTGCAAAGTGTGATACGACCTTCTTAGGAAGGAAAGCCCCCCAGCATCTTGGTCACCCCACGGGGATCTGCAGTAGTGTGCAGCTGAATATTTAAGTCCGCAGCATCTTCGCTCCCACTGCCCATGGACTGTGTGTGAAGCATCTCTTTCTGAAATCGCACTGTGCCTCCTGAGGTCCCCTCCCCGGATTCACTGCTTAAAGGAACCTCTGTTGTCTGGAGAGATGGCTCAGTTGGTAAAGCTTGCTGCTTGCTTCCGGCCCACTGCAGTTACAGGGTCAAGTCCTGAGACAGGGAAGCATCAGCATGAAGAATTGTCTGACCACCAGATGATTTTCCCACAAGTGGCTGGCCTTGAATAGCTCGGTCCTTCTTTATTTATACTTCAAAAAACTATCATGTTTCACCATTCTCCAGGATTAACTTCCAGGAAAAAAAAATGTTTCATTCCTAACTTATACATCTAAACAACTTTAAACCAAAATCAGAGCTCAGCAATTTGTTGGTTTGGCTAAATATCGAGCCAGGCACATCCTGTCCTTACAAAGCTAAAAGGTGAAAAACACAGGCACACATTCTCAAGAACAACAATATAGTTAAAAACTTGACAAAGCATATTTATAGAAATAGGGGTGATTTGTCATGAACTACATACACCCAGCCAGCTTGTATGTCTCCACCTGTTCTCTTGTCCTACAAAAGGATCCTACATGTCTAAGCATTTCTATAAAGGGTAAATTTGATAAGGCGCTCTTTTTCAATCTTAATGTTTTATCCCAGAATTAGGAGATGTAGTTAATGTCTTCTGTGTTGCTTTCTTAAATGTGCCCATTAACTTTTATTGCCTCTGATCCTGTCGGCACTGAATCAGAAAAGTTCCCCAGGTCTGGAGTAACAGCTGGTATTTCCAGATAAGTCACCCGAGAAGCATCAGTTCCCAAAGAATTTTAGGGGGAAATGCTGGAGAAAATGGTTTTCCAGGAATGATTACCTCTGCCCCATGTGTGACTGTCACCGTGGAACTGTGAGCCACCAAAGAAAACCACCAACACTGTGTGAGAAAAAAGAGTGTGCAGGCCTCACGGTCCCAGCAGCATTCTGTCCTGTTCCAAGGTCTCACTTACCAAGTGAGAGACCGTGCCCATGGACTTTGCCTCTCAGAGACCCGTTGGACAAGTGTTCGTTTGCTGATCCGAAACTAGGCCAAAGGGCTCCCAACAGCTCTTCAGCCACAAGAAGCTTCATTTAAGGTTCCACATGTGGACGTAAGAGATAGCTGAATGCGAAAAGGTACTGGTTTCCAGGCCTGATACATGGAGTTCAAATCTAGGGACCCACATGGTAGAAAGAGAACACACTGCTCACTGAATGATACCCTCTGGCCTCCACATGGGCGCAATAACATGCATGCAACACCAAATAAATAGAAAGTAAATAACAGAGTTTTTGCAATGCCCACCAGTGTGGTGGTGCATACTTGTAATCCCAGTGCTGAAAATAGTTATTTTGAGCCAAGGATGGATGCTGCTAAAAATTTAAGTGTGTTGAGTTTGGCAAAAATGCTAGTTTGTGGGAAGTGTATGGCTGTGTGTGGGAGGGGACTGGCTGTGTGTGGCTGTAATCAGTCTCTTGGTGCTCACTAGTCAGCCGGTCTCTCAGCCACTGAGGAAATTCATCGTATTAAAAAGAGGGAGGGCTGGAGAGATGGCACAGGGTACATCCTGATCTTGCAGAGGTGCTGAGTTCAGTTCCCAGCACCCATTTTGAACATCACACAACTGCCCCAGGGAAGCAATGTTCTCTTCTGGCCTCTGTAGGTGCCTGTGCTCAGGTCTACATACTTCTACACAGACAGACAGGCAGGCAGGGGGACAGAAGGACAGACACACACGCGCGCACACACACACACAAACACAGGAGAGAGAGACAGAGACATAGAAATCTTTCTTTCTGTTGTACCAATTATCCTCTGGTTCCTCTTCTCCAAAAAAGAGTATAGCCACAGGCTATAGTATAACCCCCCACATGCTGCAGTACACCTCCACACTGCAGTATACCTCCTACACTACAGTACACATCCTACACTGCAGTGAACCTCCCCCACACTACAGTGCACCTCTCACACACTGCAGTGAACCTCCCACACACTGCAGTGAACCTCCCACACACTGCAGTGCACCTCCCACACACTGCAGTGCACCTCCCACACACTGCAGTGCACCTCCCACACACTCCAGTGCACCTCCCACACACTCCAGTGCACCTCCCACACACTGCAGTGAACCTCCCACACACTGCAGTGCACCTCCCCCACACTGCAGTGAACCTCCCACACACTGCAGTGCACCTCCCACACACTGCAGTGCACCTCACCCCCACTGTAGGACACCTTCTACACTGCAGTGCACCTCTCCCACACCGCAGTACACCTCCCCCACACTAGCATCTGCAAAATTCATCGCACTCAGAATTTGAGCAACATTCATCCCTGGCTCAAAATCCCTTCTGTGTTAATAAGTTGGAGTTGCTGCTCAGAAGCACTAGCGTTTGTCTTTTGAATAGTAACATGGAAGCCCTGTTTGAAATCCAAAGCAGGTGCTTAGAGCTCACTATGTCTTTCCCACTGGCTGCCATAGGTCCCTCCTGTCTTGTGATGTCCCTTTCTCCTTTGTTCCTTGTCCCTAACACTCTTTACTCCCACAGGTACACAGAACATTCAGAGACTCAGCTCCATAACATCATTAAAATTTCCAGATTATCAAACAGAAGCACTAGCCCTCTGTGAGACTGCTTATGTAGCAAAGAATGGTAATTCTCAATGATAGGACACCACTAGTCAGCCAAGGAGGCCCGAGTTTAATGTGATGGCTCTGCCTCTCTCCTGATGGTATGTCACTCGCTCTCTGTTGGTCCTATTCACTGTCTTGATGGTAACACACTTCCTCAAGCAACTCATTCAGAAATGTATTTCCTTGCTGGTGAAAATGGGTGATATTTTACCTGATGGCAAACTTTTTGTTACTCTCCTTTTCTCACCGTGAGATAGTCAGTGTGTTGAGGATGGAGGTTGAAGAGATTGTTCAACTGTTAGGAACATTTATTTAGTGCTCTGTAGAGGACCCAAGTTCATTTCCCAGCACTGCTATCAGTTTCTTCACAACCATCCACAACTGCAGTTCCATGGGACCCAATGCCATTTTCTGGCTTCCACGAGGATATATGCAGACATGCATGGACACACATATGCATAAACATAAATAAGACATTTCAAAATATTGATTATGATAAGTAAGATATAAAATCTCATTTAATTCTCTATACTGGTGGCCTGTGCTTTTCACCGAAGAAGTGAGCAAAATTAATTTTAGGCTTGGTTTTTTCCAGAGAATTGGTCAGTGCAATGTGCATTCATTTTCTCCAGGGGATACGAGTCCTTGTGATACTTTTGTATCACAAAAAAGTGTTTCTTTTGTTTTTTCTTTTTTCTCAGCCACTTTCTTCTTACCCCCATTACCAGCCAATATTTGGATTTCCATTTGCACATAAATAAAATGATGGGTTGTCCACTAATTTAAGTATGGCTTTTGGATTCAACATTAATTTTCTAGAATTTGTCTGGATTGCCCGATGTCATTGCTGACCATGTTTATGACTGTGTCATGGTGCATTTTCCCATCCTGCTCATGCACAACCTGGTGGGGCTTTGTTTCTTCTAAAACTTTAGAGACAGTAGTTCCTTTTCTTCTGGGATTCATTTGGACAGCCTGGTGAGTATTGTTCTCTGTGTTGCAGTCTTTGCTCTGGGGATTTAAGATCATTCTCTGAATATCTGCTGGAGTTTGTTATTGCTGACTTTGTTGATTTTTTTTATTCTTTTTTTTTTTTGTCTTTTCTTTGTTTTATTTCTTGAGGCAGGGCTCTGGTATCCAAGCTGAGGGTCCTCTGAACTCCAGATCCTCTTACCTCCATCTCTCACGTGCTAGGATTACAGGGGTGTGCCATGTGCCACCACAGATGGCTGCATCTGATGTCTTGGTTTTCCTTTGCAGTATCTCAAAATAGACTCACCTGCTTATTCTGTGCACTGCTTGATGTTTTCATGTGAACAGCAAAGGCTGCTATAAACTTTTTTTTACAGTCAGAAGGTTGCATAATTGCTTCATTTGCTCCCCACAGCATTCCTGAGAAGAACTGACAGCTGTTTTATCCATCTCACACATTAGCAAAACCACCACTCAAAATGTGAAAGATCAAGAACACGTTCTATTAATTACCACTTCTGAATAGCATGCATCCTAAACAGCTTAAGCATTCTTGGAATACTTGAATCTAAGTACACTTTGTTCTGATGATGGCCAGCTACGCGCAGCAGATCAAGAGTTAACCATGGTACTCAGCCCAAACCAAAAACATAAGTGAAACCAGGAGTTTCCCGAATATTTTTAGTAAATGTTAAGCTAAATAAAGTTCACTTATTTTGCTTTAACTACAAGACTTCAATGCTTTATTAGGCTTATGTACATTGGGCATTCCCAAGGGGAATACGGGAAGAATAAGGAGAGTAGCACTTTCTGCATAGACAAGCCTTTAAGAGATTATGTTCTGTTTATTTTCTCCAACTTTCTTCTATGAAAATTTTCAAACAAATTCAAGGCTTGAATTATGGAGTGAGTGTTGACATACCTATTATCATTCAAACTCTACAGTGGGTGCTTTGGTTTATTTACTTATCATATACCCACCCATTCACCCATAGAGCCATCCATCCACCCATTTATACCCATCTATCCAATTAACCACCTACTCATTTATCCAGCCAGCCAACCAGCTACTCATTCATACCCCTCCCATCAATCAACCCACCATCAATCCATCCATCTATCCTTTTATCCATTCACCTGCCCTCTGTCTGTCTATCTCTTTTATCCATTCACCTGCCCTTTGTTTATCTATCCATCATCTATCTATCTATCTATCTATCTATCTATCTATCTATCTATCTATCATTTGCCAATCAATATTTCTATCCATCTATTCACTCACCTACCCACTTAGCCCATTCATTCCTCAATCTATACAGATAACTAGATTTAAATATAATTTAGAATATATATTTATATATAACACAATGGAATAGTCATTTCCCTTTACTTTTTACAATTTATGTATATGGTTATGATGCATTGTGATCATCTAGAAGTAAAATTGCATATTGCAAATGCACAAATTTTAAGGCTTGCTTCTTTACCACTGATTTTGACTCGTGCATGCATGTGTGTGTGTGTGTGTGTTGTGTGTGTATGTAGGTATATATGTGCATGTGCCAAATTGATCAGCACAGAATGCTTCTTCAGCCTCTTCACAGTCAATACCACTCCTACCTACTCTCCCAGAGAGAAATTGCTGTCCAGGACTTTCTTACTACTGCAGAGAAAAATCACCATTCCATTTGCTGTTTCTCTCCCCCGCACACTAACAGTGGACTGGTTTTGTTCATTCGAAAACTTTATTTAAATGGAGTCTGCTTTCAGTTAGTAGGATACTGTGGGATTTACGCATGTGTTTTTATGTATATGTACATTTCCCTTTCTTGAGTGTGTCACTGATGGATAGTGTTATGGAATGCACTTTAGGGATGCTGGGATCTTGATGTGAGAAAGCTATAAGAACTTAAGAAAATAAAGATTTTTATCTTTAACATGAAGAAGTAGCCATCACCTTTTGGCTTGGATTTATTTTATTTTAACTTTTCACAAACACAAGTATTGTATATTTAGCCTCGATTTGGATTTTTGAAATGTCTTTCCCTCACAGATATGGAATGTTTCCTAACGAGAATGAAAGAGTCAGCAATTTTTAAAACATCACCTTGTTTTTTGTTTGGGTGGTTGTTTTGTGTGTATGCACATGCATTGGTATGTCCCCATATGTAGGGACTTCTGGAAGTCAGAGGTCGGTGTCAAGTATCTTCCTCAGTCTCTCTCTACATCATTTTTTTGAGACAGGTCTTTCACTGAATTTAGAGCTAATTTATGGATTTTAGCTAATCTGACTGGCCAGTGAGTGCCAGGGATAGGCTTGTCTTGCCCTCTCAGTGCTGAGGATACAGGTTCCTTGCTTTTTCCTGGGTTCCCAAACTCAGGATCTCAGGTTGTGCAGTTAGCACAATTCAACTGGGCCACCTCCCTCAACCCTGGATTACTTGTAGAGTAACATACTTGCGTAAATATTTCTACAACGAATTCAAGTTAATGTGTATTTGTGTCAGTGTCACACACACAACAGATTGCTTATAGCTCAGGGTTGCACAGAAATCGAAATGGACCATCCAAAATAAAGAACTCTCCAAACTATAACGTTCTATGTGCTTGCTGACCATTGCCATTGCTGATAGCAACATGAATTTTCTTTCCCCCCACTCAGGGCTCCTGGGAATTTAAAGTTGTAAGGCTAGGCAGATATTACCTAATTCATGGAGTATTTTAATTTTAAAAATATTTGATTGCATTTATATTTCTTTCATGTGTGTGTATGCATAGACCACAGAATGTATGCAGAGGTCAGGGGACAACTTTCAGGAATCTATTCTTTCTTTCCACTGAGAAGGGGCCAGGGATGGCAGGAATCAGTTCTTTCTTTCCACTGTGAAGGGCCCAGGGATGGAACTCAAGTCATCAGGATGGCAGTCAAAGCCTTTACTCCCTGAGATCTTACTGGCCCATGCACATAAAATCTTAGATATGCATTTGAGACCTAGGGGAAAAATGGGCAACCAAACAGTTGATCTAGGATTGTAATTGAAGTTACTCCAAATGTTCTTCAACTATATCCTTGTTATATCAGGATTCTGTCTACCCCGTTAGAATCTAGCTTCATTTAGATAGGTTAAAAATTCTTCTGAATACAACTTGGCTTTAACCGAACTTAGAAACACTTGTATCCACATGCTGATGTCCTCACTGTCACTGCGGGGTTAGGATAGCCCTGGATCAGACCTCAAAGTCTTGTGTGCCTATAAGGAGTACCTCAAACATGGTAAACGATGCAGCTGGAAGCCCTAAATTTCCTTTCTGATTTGAAGCAATTTCCAATAGTTTCAAAGGTCAGTCCTTCTAAAGGACAACCAGGAAAGCCACTTACTCTTATCCCTTCATTTTCTACTCACATTAGGTGACAAGACCATAGAGGACTTGTTTTAATGTCATTTCAACAGGAAGTTGTCTTTATCTGACAGAGAGATGGTTTAAAGATAAGGGTCTAGGAATTAATTGTCTACATGTGAAATTATCAGTGAAGGAATTTAATTTCAATAATATTTATAAGCAGAGAGAAGACCCTGGATATAACTCTCCATCTGCTCCTTCTCAGCTGCCCTGATTAGTTTTATCAACTTGACACAAGCTGGTGTCATTTTGGACAAGGGAACTTCACTTGAAAAAATGCCCCCATGAGACTGGTCTGTGTGAAACTTCCTTGGTTAATGATTAATGTGAGAGGACCAAGCCCACTGTGAGTGGTGCCACCCCTGGGCTGGTGATCCTGGGTCATATAAGAAAGCAGGCTGAGCAAGCCATGGGGAACCCAATGGGCAGCGCTCCTTCGTAGTTTCTGCTTCGGTCCCTACCTTGACATCCTTGCCTTGACTTCTCTCAGTTATGTTACATGAAAATGTAAGATGAAGTAAACCCTTTCCTCCCCAGGTTGCTTTTGGCCATGGCATTTATCACAGCAATAGAAACCTAACTAGGGCAATAGCTATGTGCATTTGAACACTCACTCCATGAAGCCCCATAGGCTTTGCCTTAGGGGAGAGGGGAATGAGCATATCTATCTTGTGTGACACTTTGTGGATGGAATGCGATCACCTGTGCCCTGTGCTCTGCTGTGTGACCAGCATGGGGTAGCATGCTGTAAAAGAGAACCCTCTGGGGAGTGATGGAATTTCAATGCAGTTGTGACTTACATTTCTCTGATGGCTGGTGATGTTGAACATTTTTTTTTACATGTGTATTGGCTATTTGTACTTTATCTTAAAGGCAACTTTCTGCTTCTTTCATTTTCTCTTTATTGACTGGGCTGAGAAAAACTGTTGCAACTGGAGATTACTATATTGAGCAAATGAAGGCGGTCTCGGAAGGGCAAATTCTTTATCTTTTCTCTCATGTGTGGGTTCTAGGTTTTCTAAAGACATAAAATGAGATATCCACAGATGACCTGAAAGTAGAATCGAAACATCCAAACTCTGGGGAATAAAGGTGATTAATGGGGGGGGGGGACAAGCTGGAGTATGGGCTGCAAAGCCAATATGTACTTATAGGAAGGGCTGGGGAGCTGCCTCTGTGGGTAGAGCGCTTGCCACTCAACTGTGAAGACCTGAGTTCAGATCCCTGGTACCCATCCCATTCCAGATGCAGTTGGGTGCATCTGTAATTCCAAGGCCCCTGTGATGAGACAAGAGAACCCAGGGAACATTGGGGGACAGCTAGCCTATCCCACACAACAGCAAACAATAGAACCTGTTTCAAATAAGCTGGAAGATGAGGCTGTCCTCTGACCACTGCATTTGTGCCTTGGTACACATGTGCTGTGACACATACTCCCTTAGATCTATGCATGTAAGCAAGCACACATGCACACATACACACACACAGAGAGAGAGACACACACCATAAAAGAGTTTAAAAATGATTGTGTGTAACCTTGCATAAAAAAATAAAAATAAAACAGTAACAACAGTGCAAACCGTTGACTCTCCTGCTTTTCCTCTTGCTGTCCAAGCCTTGGGCACAGCATAAAGCCCAGATGGGAAGCAGCTTCCTTGGCGACCCTCCCCACCCCATGCCTCCTGGTGGGGTTCAGTAGGGAAGTTCTATTCTACTAGATGAAAAGCAGAGCCTGGGCTGAACAGCAGGCATTCGCCCCAGCTCTGAGGGTTAAACAAAGAGGTAACTGCCTGCACATCGGGATGTTTTTGTCAGCCTCTTTTAATGTAAACCCTTTTCATCTGCCCCGCAGCATCAGAGGACATCTCACTGAAGCCACGGTGAGACTCCTGCTAGCAATGAGACTTTAATTACCTTTCTTAGACACAAGGGTGGCTCTTGTCTTTAAAGGGGGTGGTAGAGAGAGAAAGTGCGAGGGAGACAGAGAGACAGATTGAGATTTTACATCTTCCTCAATGTTTGCATTCTTTCATCTCCGTGCCTTCTTTTTCCTTCCCTTTCCTTTCTTCCACGCAGTGAAACCTTTTGTTCCTGGCATCTTCCATATGCCACTCTTTAATATTTAATCAGCCCCCCCCCTCAGCAGAAGACTGCTGGCCTCATTAGATAATTAGTGGTTGCCCACATCACACTTGCCTCAGTTAATACATCTGCAGCCGGCAATTAGCGCCCGAGTTTATTCGTTGTTCTGGCTTCATTTATTGGGGAAGCAATTCCGCCTTGATTGAAGCCACTGGGACTGGTGAATGCGGACAGCTTGCCCCCTGTTCCGTGGAATTCTTTTGTTTACTTCTTTTTTTCTTGCTACAGTTTAGCAATAGAGCGCATCCAGACTGCCTGGAACCGTTGCTGGGGAAGATTCTCCTTTTATACTTTAGAAGATAATTGGATAATTCTACATAGGAGAACACAGTGGCTGGATGATTCTACAACGCTGGGCAGGTTGAGGGAGGGAGGAGGAAGCTGCTGGATCGTTCACTCTTTCTGAAATGTCGGTTTTGCTTTGGTTCTGTTTTTCGAGTTACCGGCCCAGAACTAGGAAACACGTTCAGAACCGTGCTAAAAGATAGGGTCTAATGCATGAGGCAGCTGTGTCAAGGTGTGTGTGTGGTCGGGTAGGGGAGGGGATGCCACTTGAGAAGAAAATCAGTGCTCTGCCATCAGCTTATGCTCTCTGCCCCATCCCCTCTGAACAACTGCTGTAGAGGTACGCTCTGCAGTGCCTCCAATGAAATCAGTCCATTCCAGGTGATTAAAACCTTGGCATATCACCAAGATGATATCACTGTTCAAGCCCCACATAGCTGCTGATGCCAGGAACTGGAGAGATGGTCATTAAGAATGCAGCATTGGTGATGGCTGGGCGAAGATGAGCTGGGCTTTTCATGGGTCTATGGGCAGGAGGTGCAAAGAAAGTGTAATTGAACCACCCAGATGCACAATGGAAAATAGAAGCAGAGAGGAGCAAATAATGAAGTCACAAATAATGTCTTAGTTAATTTTTTTCCTGTTGCCATGATACAAAATACTATGACAGAAGCAACTTACAGGAGGGAGTCCATTCTGGCACACAGATCAAGGGTACAGACCTTCAGGGTGTGAAAGCGTAAACAAAACCGCCTGGAAAGAAGCTGTGTCTGCAGACTGATTGACTGATTAGAATTTCAGGGCTGTGAAGAGATTGGAATGTTGCAGGTTCAGAGCTTAATCACCTTGTCTGAGGCTAGTTCTAGCCTTTCCTTGCCTCTTGTGTTAGAATTAACATCTGTGACTAATAGGTTACAAAACAACAACTTTTGGAATCTATTATCTTAGCAGACCACTAGCTTCCAACAACCCAAAGCTAAGGCAGACAGATCTTGGGCCTATAGAATAGCTTCCCCCATCTTAATGTACCTACCTCTCTGATGCTCCCACCAATGTACTTCAAATTTGTCTTGATTTATGACTTTCTTTGTTTCGTAAAGCTATAAAAACTTTGTGAAACTGCTGCCATGGTGGAAGATGGGATTTGAGGTAAGCTAAATCTATACATGCTCCAGAGTTGTGGTCACTCAAAATGGCGCCAGAATAGAGCATCTCTTATTTCCTTCAAATTGAGAGCTGTGCTTTTTGTATGGGCAGAAGTCATGGTGGTGGGTAGGAAAAGCTGCTGGTTACATTATGTTGTCAGTCAAGAAGCAGAGAATGCTAGGGCTCATCTCCTTTTCTCCATATATATGGTCCAAGATGCCAGGCCACTATGATCAAATCTCAAATAACATAACAAAGATAGCCACCTGACCAATGCATACACACACACACACACACACATACTCTCAGACATACACACTCACACCACATACACACAAAAAAAACATACACACACACCACACACACGTGCACAAAACACACACACACACACAGAAGCCTAGAGCCTCATCTCAAAACTGCTTCTAGGTTCGGTCAAGTTGATAGCACTAACAACTACCTTTTCTAATTTTTAGGCCAGATTCCTAAATGAAAACCAGTCTACATACCTGCCATGTCAACATAAGGAAGCAATGATAGAGACAAAGAAAACAATTATTCATTGAGCATTTTCAAAATGTCTGAAATTCTACTAGACATATAGTCATTAAATCTGAGTCATCTCCCACACAGTTCTCATTTTGCAGAGGAGTTAGGAGACTACACATGTGGTCACACTTCCTTCTGGTTGCACAGCTAGTGAACATAAGTTTTATTCGCCAAGTTCCATGCATGATTTCATGCATTCCCAAATGAACACTGGGAACTCATTGAGACGGTCAATTGCAAAAGACCACTCTGCAAGTGGGAAGGCTATTGACATCCCAGGATTCTCTCTCTCAGCTGTCACCATGGCTCAAAACATCTGAGGGCCAAACTACGGCCTGGTGAAGGTCAAGTTCTTTATGTTTTCATTTCATACAAGATAAGGTAAGAAAGTTTGGGATTTGGTGATTACGATAACACCAATATCCTTTGGATGAGCAACTGCTTCATGTCTTTTTAAGCCAAAATGCTAAGGCCCTACATGTTCATTGTCTTCTTGACTGGTTTATCAGAGTTGGTCGAGGTTTCGCCCCTGAGCAGAATGTTGTAAACAGGAAGGCTCCCTGTGATAAAGAAGCTGAGGGCAGACAGATGCTCTCACCAAACACGAATGCATATGAAAATGAGACGAAGGTTGTTCACAGGTAGGCATGGACTGTGAAGGGTGAGAGAATTCTATATTTCTAAAATTCTTGCAAGACCTTAAGCTGGATATGCAATGCGTCCCAAGGGTACCTTAGTGGCATTGTTAGTGTTTACATTCTGAAAAACCAATTTCTAGCCACCACCCTGGTAAATTCAATTTGTATCTCTGGGGTCATACTTAAATTTGTTATATTTTTAAGTACCTTAGGTGATTGTGATTCTTTTTTTCAAGTCAGGGTTTCTCTGTACCTTTGGAGCCTGTCCCGGAACTAGTTCTTGTAGACCAGACTAGCCTCAAACTCATAGAGATTCACTTGCCTCTGCCTTCTGAGTGCTAGGATTAAACCTCTCGGTGATTGTGATTGTTAATATTGATTGTCAAATTGATAGGTTCTAGAATCACCTACGGGACAAACATTTGGCCAAGCCTGTGATAAAGTCTCTAGATTTGATGAGTTGACTTGGGAAGACCTACCCTACATGTGGATTTGTGAAAGGCTAGAGTCCTGGGCTGAAGAAAAAGGAGACTGGTAACTGAACACCTCATTCATCTCTCTCTGCTTCCCACTGAGGATCCAATATAACCAGCTGCCTCAAGTTCCTACTGGCATGCCTTTCCTGCCATGAAGGACAACACTGAGCCAAGATAAGCACTTTCTTGTTTGAGTCCCTTTCATCAGGCATTTTACTGTAGCGTCCGAAGAGTTATGAACACAGGGATGCTAATATGCATCTGAATTCACAAGCTTAAAGGGAAAGGCTTTAGTAAACCAAGTATCATGGGAGTGTCGGAAGCCAAAGGAGCAGACAAGGCAGGCAAAGGGCGTTCTCATGTACAAGGCAAGAATGAAAACTCCTGGACTTTCAGGCACCTACCGGTGCCATTGTTCCTTAAGTGAGGCACACACACAGAGTTGCCATCATAGCTCCATAGCATATGTTCCAGGTCACCATGACGCATTACCAATGTCACAGTCTCAACATGCTCATTGGATGAAATGCAGCCAACCTGTCACCTGCTGATGGACAAAGAGACACGGAGAATGAAGGGAACGGAGAAATGGGTGGGCTCACCACACCACCTCCAGTGGGTGCTAGCTGAGCTATGACAGTTTCTAAATATACTTTACACTTTGAGGGGTGAGTAATGTGAGGTTAGGATAGAGCCTAAGGCTAGGAAGGTAGCCTTGACTTTATTCTCAACACCGGGTCTGAAGTATGGAATCTGATGGGGATATCGTTCATTTGGTAAAGTACTTACTTCACACATGTAAGGACTTGAGTTCAATGCCCCAAACTCATGTCCAAAAGCTGGGTTGTTAGCATGCATTTGTTATACCAGGGCTGGGGAGGCAAGGATAAGTGAGTCCCTGCCACACATACCTTCGCCAGCCAGCCTAACCTAGTAAGTCACAGATTAGCAAAGAGAATTAAGATGCGGGGGCAGCAAGAAGGCTCTGGATGTAAATGTACCTTGTCATCAAGCCCGAATACCAGAGTTTAGTCCCTGAGAGCCACATGGTGGGAGGAGAGAACAAGCTCCTCTGACCCCCACTTTTGTACCACAGGGCGTGTCCATATACACACTCCATGTCCATCGGATTTATGTTCCCCATATTAACTAAGAGAACTGAAAGATTATCTGGGATATCTGTTCATTTCCAAACACACACCATTTAGCATTGGTAAGTGGAATGATTTTGGGTGGTCTATGGGTAAATTTTAAAATAAAAATTCTCAAATATGTACGAGAAAAATAATGTTTTGGTGGTATTAAATGCATTTTGATGAATTTAGTAGAGAACAAAGAAAAAACAAAAATATGTATATACTTTGCTCTATTGTGTGAATAATACTTTAGAAAATACATGATGATGGGGAAGAGGATTATTTGCCGTATAATTCCAGGTTGCAGTCTGTCATTGAAGGGGCATATCAATGTAGGAACCCAAGTAGATACATCATGTCACATCCACAGTCAAGAGCAGAAGTCATGAACGCAGCCTTGCCGCCCACCTGCCTTCCCCTCTCTTGGCTTTCTCTTATACAGCTCCAGACTGCTGGCCTGGGTTAGGGTGTTACCCACAGTGGGCTGGTCCTCCTACATCAATTAACAACTAAGACAACCCCCACAGATATGCCACAGACCAACCTGATCTAGGAAGTTTCTCCATTGAGGTTCTCTTCAAGGGTTATTCTAGGTTATAGTAAGTTAGTCTTTAAAATTAACCAGCACACCATGCTAAGATCTGATGTCTTGATGGGCATGATGATACATGCCTTTTAATTTCAGCATAAGGGAGGTAGAGAGAGAGATCTCCATGAGTCAGAGGCCAGCTTGGTCTACATAGTGAGTTCCAGCTCAGCTAGATATACCTAGTTAGGAAAAAAAATGTTTAGCATTTTCAAATGCTCTTGCAGGAGTCTCCGCTAAGAAAAAGTAATGGAAGTGTTTAATTGCAAGGATGTACGTATGCTGTAGCTGGAGTTGGTGGCGTGCTGCTGTAATCCTGGCACTTGGGAGGCAGAGTCAGGAAGATTCCAAGGCAAGCCTAGAACAGTTAAAGCATGCTTCAAAGGAGAGAAAGGGGGATGCAAACTGCCATCACTCTTATAGGACATATTTTATTAGGTTGGAGTGGAATCAAATGTGTTCTTAGGTTAAACTGAATAAAACTACAATGTTTCTTGGTAAAAATATCAGCAGTCAGATGTCTCCTAATGGGAAACTGTTAAGCAAGCTAGGACACACTGTAATAATACTCTATAGCTCTCTGCAGCAAGGCTGCAGAAAAGCATTTAATAGGAAAGAGTTTGCTCAGAAAAACAGTCTTTTGAACACGACAAGATAAATAAAAAGGAATTCAGCAAAACAGCAAACAGTGCTATTTGTTTCAAATTCATTTATGCATAGACAACGATATAGCATAATCTATATCAGTCTTGTGGGCTTTTTCATTTTTCTCCCCTCCATGGTCAGGATGGTTTCTGGTTTATTTAGGAAGGCACTTTAGAACTAATTTGAAATAAAATTTTAAATGGCTACACCCAGTTCTTAGCCAGTTGCTAGCCTCTCTCTGTCTGTCTGATCATTTAGGTCCCCCCTGCCGCTGCCCCTATGCTAGGACTCCAAGTCATGTCCTGTCGTGTACTTTCTGCTTTGCTTCAGCTTGTGAGCTGCATCAGGATGGCTTCTTGGCTGAACAGCCTCACTGAACACACCACAAACCCAGGCTCCCATTTCTGGCCAATCGGAGCTGCCATCCAAGAAGACATTGATTTCCTTCCTTTGTCGGAACACCTCTCTTCTCATCCACAGCTGGATTCCCATCTTCTTCACTCTCTGACCTCATCCAGACATAAACAGCTGCAAGAAGAATTCCTCCGCCTCAGCGACTGCTGGTAACTCAGGGTCATTGGGAGGGAGCACAACCCTGTGTGGAGACGTCACCAGTGTAAGGTTTTAAAGGCCCATGTGCCCACAAGTCCCTCAGTCTCAGACCAATTGTGAGGCTCAGTTCTTCTAGTGCTCATCTGGGTTAGAAGAGACTAAGGTGGACAAAAGATCTGCTATGCTCTGTGTGTGAAGGGCAGCCAAATGAAGCCTGGGTAAGAGAGGTAGTCTGACCTCCAGACTGCAGACTAGCTTTGAGGAAAGATTCTATGGAGAAAATCCACTTAGTTCAGAACTCACAGAGACAATTTCTCCAGCCTCTGACCATAGTATTGGGGGAATTTTAGCATTGTACTCCCAAGTTTCTCAGGCTAATGAAAATGGGTTGCAGGCTCCTGGTTTCAGGGACAGCCTCTTTAGCTCCCATTCTCTGCAGGTTGGTTTGAACCTTCTGCTACAGTCAGCCTAACCCTTCCTTGTGATCATTCAGGGAACCTTCTCCTCTGTGGCTCTGAGACCACACAGGAGCACACAATGATCTTACCTGGAGTTAGAGATACTTTTCTTGTATCCCATCTTTTAAACGGGAGAACTCTCTGAACTCCTCTGCTGTGACTCCATCAATAGAAATCCCCTAAAATTCAGTTTCTTAGCACTGCTAATATTGAGCTCTGATTATGGCAAATGAGCTTATTTTTACTTTCAAATGAAAATATAAATAAGTAATAAGTAAATATTAGCAGTCTCGGTTCCATAATGAATAAGGATAGAATCAGGAGCTGAAAGAGTATGGGCCCATTAGAGAAGCTGAGAGATAACATTTGTTGACATTTTGCTGCTCTTAGCTTTAATGTAAACGAGAGGCAATTAAGTTATGTGCAACACATTTCTCTTGTAAATATTTTCTGTTTCTCATATAGTAACCAAGATGTCTTACACCAGCGCCACATTAGTGGAGCTGGGAACGGGGAGGAAGCCTCACCTGTCATCTGCTGGGACAGAAATAGAAAGCGCACACACTTGAATAATTCAATTCTGAATCTCTTCCCTCCCCTAGCCACGCTGTGACTCTGCCATTCACTGTGGCTGGCGCAGTCTACTTCTCCAGTTGTTTGTTTGTTTGTTTACATTGTTGATCCCTAGGTAAATCTATAAATCTCTCCTCAGAGAAGATGAATCACCCAACGCTTGAATGGAATGAAGACAAAACGAGCTTGAATATTTAAACGTGCTGCAGCATCTCCAGTGACGGGGCCTTTCAGACACCGGCTCATTCTTTTCTTTGATATCTACTACTGGTATAAAGTCCCAGTTTATCATATAACATTACAATTTATGGTGTAACCAGCTTGTGCACTGACTATAAACCCTTCATCAATGCCACTGTAAAGGGTTTATAGTCCATAAATAGAAGAGCAAGACTGTCTTCCCTCCTTGTTTTGCCCACGACACAGCACTTCAGACATGTCAGCCTAGTTATTTGTTTTACATGCTGGCTGAGTTACGGGAAAATAAGTGGATGTATTGTTGCGCTCTCCAAAATCCAGACAGTTCAGGGTCACAGGGGAGATGAGCAATGTGATGCTGGCGAGAAAGATGCAAGAGAACTCGCCGATCCCTGCCAGGTCATCAATCTGTAGGAAGGAAACAAAAAAATCAAACTCCAGCTTCCAGTCATTAGGAACACACTCCTGCTTCTGAAACCAGCTAACCACGTAATGATGTCACATCTTAAATGAATGGAGATGGAGAGCCCTGCAGCGTTGCTGTTGTTTGGTCACCTGTCCCACAGGCTCGTTCCTCTCTTCATCAGTTCTCTGTCAGAGAAAGGGAACAGAGCCTAGAGCATGTGAAGAGACCTGGGTTCAAATCTAGCTGTAGCTCTGTCTTCTATGAAAGGTCAGATAGGTCTTTCACCGTGGTAGATGAATGTTGTTGTCTACAAATGCCAGGGAACGTTTAGTTTCCTCTCTTTTCAGCAGTAGATGAACAACAAGGTGGATATATATGCTGACACTTAGGACAGTGACAATGGTAGTCTTCGTGAGGTGGAAATGATGGGGATGGTGATGGTGGTAATGGTGATTGTAAAGAGAGTGACTGTGAAAGCGCTGACATGAAGATGGGTGACGGCACTGGTGGTGATGACAAGAGTGATGATGGGGTCAGTGGCAGTGAGGTGATGAAGATGGTGATAAAGATAATGATGGTGACTGTGACTGGTACTGGAGAAAGGTCACAGATGGTTTTGTGACTTTTTTAATCAGATAATCTTAAGTGCAGTTTTGCATGTAGTCCCAGCTAACTTGTTTGTCAGAAGGAATGTTGAGTTTCACTGTGGTCCAAGGACTTGCCTGCAGTCGTACACACTGAGTAGGGGTTAAAACTCAGCATTTGTGCTTGGTAGTTCTCTGTTTTCATCGGGGTGTCTCATCTTCCTTTTCCAGGAGAGTCAAAGTCACAGTATAATAACAAAATTAAGTCTACTCTTCCTCTATCAGCATCAAAAAATGCATCAACCATTCTAAAATCTTGCAGAGAGAACACCAGGAGGCCAGGAGCTGGTCTATCCTTGCCTGTATCTGCATAGCCTCATTGCTTGAGGAACCAGCCATCAAAGCACCTCAAAGCAGGCACTGGAGCTTAAGATGGAGCTGATGTTTCTACAGGCTGAAGCTGACATCTTCTCTGTGAATCCCCAGTGCTCTTCAGCAGCTGATCTCTACATGTGCCCAGAGAGGCTGTCCTTTCCATCTTCATGGTACCAAAAATGTGTGAATTGGGAGAAAGTTGAAGAGAACACCCTTATTCCTCACTTCAAAGCCTTCCGTTCTCCCAGCCTCTGATACTAATCACTTTTACCAATCCAAGACAGAGACTCCCACTTACTGGACCAGGAAGATGTGTCCATGGCCATCAAGGTCAAGGCCAGTTTCCTTCCCATCACG
Source organism: Alexandromys fortis (assembly GCF_014885135.2). NCBI lineage: Eukaryota > Metazoa > Chordata > Mammalia > Rodentia > Cricetidae > Alexandromys > Alexandromys fortis. Next base: position 9,390,386 of record NW_026067891.1, on the reverse strand, counting down.
CAATGACTGCCCAACTTTGCTGCGTTTTGTAGCAGTGGGAGCGGGGACAGTCAGCTCTGTACTTTGTGAGAACTTTTAATCATATTCCAGAATGGTCTGGTACTAACTAGATCTAGAGAGAAAACCTCCCAGGAAGGGAAAGAGCTCAGTGGAAAACGTCCTTCAGTCCTGAGTTGCTGAAGAAGGGAGGAAGGCCCAAGTTTAATTATCGACACATTTGAATATCTTCATTCTGAGCAAGGCACAAAGAGGCTCAGGTGAACCCTGAGGGATTTCGAGCCAAAAGCTGGCTAATCTCCAGTTAAACAGGGCCATTATCTCTCACTCCCCGGGAGAAAGTCAAGCAGAACTGATTTGATTAACAGCAGATTAACCTCGCTCACACAGCCATCCTGGGTTTTACACCTGTCACTTTAGTATGACAATTTATATTTATTCAAAAAGCCATGAGACAGTAAATTAAACATTGCCCTAATTAGAAAAGTGTCACATGTTACAGTGGGGAAGCCACTTGATCTAATTTTCCAACAGGCCCTGTGCAAAGAGCACTGGCAGTGTGGCATTAGGCAAAGCCCGATAAACACCAGCACTCTTGGGGACAGAGAGATCCAGGCAGCTGCTGCTCCATCTTCACCACTGCGAGGAGACACGCAGAACTCAATCCACTAAGCGCTGGTCATGACCCTGCAAAGCACATGAAAGCGTGCTGTCCTTTGGCATCCGCTTGCACTTGGGCAGGATTTGGTGCTTGAGGGAGTCCAGAATCCAGTAAGAACCGTTTTTGCTTCAGATTTGTGAGGAATGCATACTCAAATGGCTTGAAGGCAGATATGAAACACTTTTTATCTAATGCAGCCTTGGGGACAGGGTGGTAAAACAATTATCCTGGAAGGGAACTGTGGTAGTTAATCTTAATTGTTAACATGACAAGGTCTAGAATAACCTAGGAGACAAACCTCTTGGCATGTTCATGAGGGAGTCTTTAGACTAGGTTAACTGAGATGGTCAATCCCAGCATAAACGTAGGGAACACCATCCCATGGGCTAGGACCTGGACTGATCCAAAGAAGAAAGTGAGCTGAGTGCCAGCACTCAGCTCTCTCTGCTTCCCGACTGTGGGTGCAATGTGACCAGCTGCCTCAATGATGTACTTCCTCCAGCAAGGCTCCCTGTTGTAATGATTCTCTCACCTTCACAAAGGTTACCACCTGCTGGGAGAAAAGGGTTCAAATGCCTGAGCCTAGGGCAGAGATTTAAGACTTAAGCCAGAACATTCACCCCACCCTCTCTCCTAAGCAACACCACCTTCCACAGCAAGTCCCCCTTCCACTATTTTGGTTTTGCTTTGTGGCCCACACAGTTTAAGCAGAGCCACTCACATGGGTGTGGGTGTGAACAACCTTCCAATGGCTACACTACTGAAGAAAATGACTATCCCCTCTCCAAGCAGCTATTAACTACCAATAGCTCCCCATGGAGGCAACATCTATCACCAGTTTCTATATTCTATTTTTTAATTTATACATGAAATAATTTAGCATAAAGATTTGTCTAACTCCAGTTTCTCATTGTTTTCTGTGTGATATTTTTATTTCATTTAATTTTGTTCTTTTTATTGCTGTGTAGCATCTCATTGTTTGAAGCATCAAAGTTATTCCACCCTGTTCTAATGTTGATAGGCATTTGGGTTATCAGCAGTTGCAGATAAGACAGCTTAAGAATAGAGATCAGACAAGTATTCTAATGCAAGTCTTTTGGAGCATTCCATTGTCCCTTCCATTGAGCTCATACCAAGGAGGGCAGATATATGACCAGCAGGTAAGAACAGTCTTAGTATATATTTCCAGACCATTTTCCAAAATGGTTATTATTGCAGAGTCCTAGCACCAAATGAAGAGATTACAGATAGTCTAATAATAATAATATATATAACATATATCAATTATATATATGTACATATATAATTGACTCATTATATTTACTTAAATTTACATTAAAAGTACTGCTATAATTTCAGGGATAATTCTGCTGATTGCTTTATTCACTCATCATTGTTTAGTAGATGTAGGATGGTTAATACATATAGATGTAACATGTATCTGTCTATGTAACTGTCTTTAGGTTCAAGTCAGTACCTACTCAATATCTTTATACTGACAGATATGTAGAGTTTATTACAATTTATTTTAGTGACCATTTTACATACCTCTTTGGGCATATGTCTCTTTTCTCTTTTCCTTTTGTTCTGGAAGTAGACATGTGGGTTCAAAAAATACCGCATTCCAATTTTTATTCAGCATTATAAAAACTCTGATTATGAATTTGAAAAGTCTCTGTGTGGTATGTATGTTCTCACATGAGTGTGGTTGCCTGTATAGGCCAAAAAAGAAAGTAAACTTTCCTGAAGCTGGAGTTACAGGTGGTTGTAAGCCACTTGACATGGATGCTGGGAGCAGGGCTCAGGTTCCCTTGAAGAGCAGTGTATTACTATTGACTCATTATTCCAGCACCTTCTTCCGAGTATGTGTTGATAAATTCATTTAAAGGTAAATTGGAGTTATACGTAGGAAGTGGTCTCCTGTGCCAATTTTGCATACAAATGGATGGAAATAGAAAACACTATACTGAGTGAGGTAAGCCAGACCCAAAAAGAGGAACATGGGATGTACTCACTCATATTTGGTTTCTAGCCATAAACAAAGGGCATTGAGCCTATAATTAGTGATCCTAGAGAAGCTAAATAAGGAGAACCCAAAGAAAAACATATAGGCATCCTCCTGAATATTAACCTTCATCAGGCGATGAAAGGAGACAGAGACAGAGACCCACATAGGAGCACCGACAGAAATCTCAGGTCCAAACCAGGAGCAGAAGGAGAGAGAGCACGGGCAAGGAACTCAGAACCACGAGGGGTGCACCCACACACTGAGACAATGGGGATGTTCTATCAGGAACTCACCAAGACCAGCTGGCCTGGGTCTGAAAAAGCCTGGGATAAAACCAGACTCGCTGAACATAGTGGACAATGAGGACTACTGAGAACTCAAGAACAATGGCAATGGGTTTTTGATCCTACTGCACGTACTGGCTTTGTGGGAGCCTAGGCAGTTTGGATGCTCACCTTACTAGACCTGGATGGAGGTGGGTGGTCCTTGGATTTCCCACAGGGCAGGGAAACTTAATTGCTCTTTGGGCTGACGAGGGAGGGGGACTTGATTGGGGGAGGGGGAGGGAAATGGGAGGCGGTGGCGAGGAAGAGTCAGAAATCTTTAATAAATAAATAAAAAATTTTTTAAAAGGTAAATTGGAGAGGGGGAGGAAGAGGGAGACAGAGTAAACAGGGTACAATGTTAAAGGCTATTGCTTGGAGGTTCTCAATGAGCTAAGATCCAGAAAAATTTATTTCCTTTTTATGATTCCCCATGGTTTTCTGGTTTCTATTTTAAAAAAAAAAGAATCAGAAGAAACTTGCAATTAAGTATGACCATAACCCTATGGTGCAGGCTAAGCACCCTCTTTCTCTCAATCACATTCTCAAAAGAATAATAGATTTAGCCCAAAAGCCATGGTTCTACCTATGCAGTGTAAGTGCATCCTGAAGTCACCATTGAGGCAAGCATCGCTCTCTACTCTCCTGTTAATCAGATGAAGCACTTTCAGCTTCTGAATTTTATTTTCAGTGTTCCCAATTTCCCTAGGCCATGGCCTCCAGGTCTTGCAGGAAGTGTGTAGTCGTGCTTCATGCTGGAGGGAAATCCTACCATTGCTGTGTGAGGTCATGACCGTGCACCTGCTCAAATCCTCTGGCGCCCTCCAAGAAATAGGCCTGCCAAGTTTGGTTCCACATCTCAGGCTTTCTGGGTTATAACTTTGTGCAGAGCATGCACAATCTTTCACAGCTGCTCCGCAGGTGAAGGTCTTTTCTCTGAAGGGAGCCATTTTTCTACTTACACCAGAAAAATGTCACACGATACACTCGATTCTCACCCTATCACATTTCTTGGTCACTGTATAAATGACCAGAAGAGCAGTGATATGGGTAAAACTTGGACCGTTGAATAATGAAGCAAATCACGATAAGTATTAACACCGAGCACTCCCTGTGTGTCAGGTACTGTATTAAATGTTTTATACGTGTTGTTTTATTTAACCCTCACGACAGCACCATGAATTATTACCTACAATTCATTATTGAAGAAATGTGCTCAGTCAAGAGAAACGACCCATTCGCTCCACAGCTTGTATGATGCAGAGGAAAGCAGAGTGGCCAGATCTGTCTTATTCCCAAGTTGACACGCTGTTATTTGTATGTAGGGCCACAGGCAGGGACTTGGTCAAATAAAAAATAATATTTAATCAAAATTAGTTTTTAAATAATTGACACCCAAATGTTAAATGCTGCTTGCAGAAGGGACTCAGGAATACCTGTAGAGCCCTGGTTAAGAAGAACACTGTTATGAAACAAATCCAAGTGTTCAACAAGCAAGAATTGTTTAAGAAAATGTCCTTAATATGTACAATGGAACTATCGCAACCACAAAGAAGGGTGATGTTATGTCATTTGTAGAAAAAAATCAATGCAACTAGATAACATCTTCTTAAAAAATAAAATAGAAGCTGGGGGAGCAGGTTACCCGTGCCTTTGACCCAACACTCAAGAGGCAGGCTGAGGCAGACAGACCACTGAGCCCAAGATCATCCTGGGAGTTCTAGGTTGGCCAGGGCTACACAGAGAAAGGGACAGATATGAACAAACAGACAATTGAGTGTAGTTGAGGAGAACATTTGGCATCTTCTGACCTGCACAGGTGTGTGTGTCACATACTCATGACTATGCACACACAGATGCAGAGTATGGATGAGAAGAAGAGCCTAACTCTGGGATGCAGATGTGTCCCGAGACCTTGTGACTGTTTTCTCTATAAATCTGGCTGTGGGTGGAGTGGGGCAGACACCAGCCATCTCTCCACTTTGTTGTCTCTCTACCTGCAAGAGCAGACAAATGGACCCAGGCCATGCTTTAGACATTAAAAGGGATTTTTTTTCTCTTTGGCTTTGCTGCTTTTCAGTCTTGTGTACAGAAGAGATAAATAATGTTGGAACATAATAAAAATGCTTTCAGTTTCCCCGAAGCTAAGAAAGCATTTTAATGTCGCTGAGTGATGTTACAAGCCCTTCTTTATCAGCAACATGAAGGGAAAGCTCTTCCAATCTGGCTGCATTCGCAGACCTCTCTAGAGAGGGTCTGGGAGGGCTTTGGGGGAGAAGGGCTTGCTTTACTCCATTGGCTGGACATTCAGAAAGAAGACACCCGGCTTCCCATGAGCTCTCCCATTCATTCCCAGCGTGACTCAGGCAATTTCAGACCCGATTTCAGACCCCAAGACAGACTCCTCACCTACCCATGCTCCACCTTGCCACTGTGGTTATCTTTACTGATCATGCTCTCCCTTGCTCTTTCTTCTAATTCGTGTTCTTGCTTTAAGAACTCCTGTCAGATATTTTTGTCCTAGAGAAGTTGTTCTTTGAGCCATTGGTCTCAGAAAAATGCCTTGACTTTCTACTAAATGCATTTGAGTAACTTCATTATGCATATCTCCTTGAATCTCTCTCTCTTTTTCTCTCTCCCCATAGGTAGAGCTAGAAGAAATCTCTATAATCAACGATGAGATAGAGGGCATCCTGCTAATATCATAATTTAATAAAACATGGCATGTGTATCAGGCTGGAGAGCTGGGTTGGTGTTTAAGAGCTGGTTCTGCTTCTCCATGGGATTCTCAGCACCCATATTGGGCCGCCTGTAACTCCAGCTCTAGGAGACCTGATACCTTCATCCATCCTTTGCAGGATGTACTCAACGTGCATGGAAGACTCTCATACAGACACAAACAAAGACACATGAGTAAACTGATATTTTTAAGTATCTCTCTAAAAGATGCTGATATCAGCTGATGCATCATGAAAGCCATGAAAACTCCACAAACCTACGACTGATTCCAACTTAGGCTGCTACATTCAGAAAAGAAGTCTAACATTCCAGAAGTCAGTCAGGCCGGGCTCCAAGTGCCAAGTGTTTTCACCCACCTGAATATATGATTGACATGTTCCAAACCCCCTCAGTAATTTAGGGGTGCCATCTCTCTGACCTTCAACGTTTTAATGAGGTCACCTTCCTCTTGCTATATGACACAAGTTAGGACACTCCAGTGGCAGATAGTCTTTCAAGAGGCTTAAAGGAGGGATGTCGTACTTTTAGAAAGATTTGTTTTTTTTTTTTCATTTACATGTACATAAGTGTGCCTGCCTGTATATGCACGCAGGGGTGTTTGTGGAGTCCAGAGGAGCTTGTCAGGTGACTTGCGACTGGAGTAACAGGTGCTTGTAAGCTGACTGATATAGACTCTGGGAACCACACTAGGGTCCTCTGAAGGAGAATTGAATGCTCTTAGCCATTTCTGCAACCCCTAAGAATGACTTTAAAAGTTTGCCATGACTGTTTCAAAGTCTCCCACAATATCTTCACACATGAAGCATGAAGTCCTTCTGCTGCAGAGTACATAGACTTGCTTGTTCTTAAGAGGCTTTATCCAAAAATGAAAAGAGCACAGGACTTGGGAATCAACATATCAAATCCAAGACCAGGCAATTAGGCAGGATGTTGGCAGTCAAGAGTAACTGAAGTCAGGACAAAAAGCATAAAGTGGGGGCAATGCTGATGGAACTGAACGTGGCTCATAAAGCTGCTATGGAGGGTGTATGGTCAAGATATGCAAGTCATTTAGAAGCACTCACAAGCTAAACAGACACTTCATATGTGTTGCTGGAATATTATTCAATGTTAAGTACTGTGCTGGTCACAAGGGAACTAGAGATGCAGAAAAGTGTGAGGACACTGGGGATAATGAAGTAATATTTACCATTCCAGTATTTAAAGCTTAACCTAAAGTGCTATTGACAAAGTGACTCCCATGTAATGAGAATAATAAATACCAAGAAGATAATGAGCACAGAGTGAGCCTCCAAAAAAGCCAATTGCTTATTCAATTATTCCAAATTGCTTATGTGCTTCCTATAGATTATGAATTAGGCCTACTTCCTCAAGCATGGTGCTAGACTTGTGTTTCCACACGCACGTCAATGTACATGCTTACATGAGGTGTAGTTTTCTTTTCGTTTTTGTTTATTTGTAAGTAGTGATAGGATAGCACTCTTTCATAAATTATTACCTGTTAACATTTGCGTTTATCTATCTTTTATTGCTATTATTATCGTGTGTGTGTGCCAAGGCACCCCTATAGAGGTCAGAGAATAAATTTTAGGGGTCATTTCTCTTTCCACCTTGTTGAGGCAGGGTCTCTCTTCTTTCTTCTGTTCCAGCACTGTGTACTCTAGGCTTGCTTGTTCCTCAGCTTCTGACTGATTCTACTGTCTTTGCTTCTCATATGGCTTTTTTTGTTTTTATTTTTATTATTTTTATTGAGCTATATATTTTTCTCTACTTCCCTCCCTTCCGCTTTCTTCCCCCTCTACCCTTTCCCATCTCATGTGACTGTTTATGTGGGCTACAGAGATTGAATTTGGATTATCAGGCTTCTACCTCTGGCACATTTACCTAGTCAGTGATCCATCTCCCTGGCTGGCCTGTTCACCAGTTAATACTTGGTTTCGTGGAGACTTGAACAAAGTCCTTTGTAACTATTGGAAACATAGCAGAACAATACTCAGGCAGCAGGAACCCAGAGGTGGCTGGGAAGTCAGTCAATAGTCAGAGTTATCCATGTTCTAAGTCAAGGATGGCCAAGCACTTACAGTTGCCTGTGCAGTGCAAAGACAGTGATGTAAAATGAAAATTAAGTCGCTCTTGTCATTGCAAATCTTCAAATCATTATCACTTAGGTATAAAGGATAAAAATAAGAAAAATAGAAATAATTTTTTAAATTGTACCAAGCATGTAAAATAAAAGAAATAAAAGTATTTTTTGTTGCTCTAGGTTCTTTGGTCTTCAACTGTAACTTTAAGAACTTTAAATGTGTGTGTGTGTGTGTGTGGTGTAGACATGCCTTCTATAAATGCTGAGATCAAATTTTATATTACTTCCATATTTTCTATAAGTGACTAAGTGCCATAGTTGTTGTCCCCTACATTAATTACTAAATCATCCTTTATCATCTATCTTTTAACTAATTATATACATGAGATTTATCCACCTTACGCTTCCATTTCAATAATTTTTCCAAATACTTTTATGTATATTTCACTACCACTATCAATATTCATCAATAAATCCACTGTGACTCTACTCAGTGAACTGTATCAATCCTACCCCCAGATGCACTAAGTTAGAGTATTTTATATCTTATTTATTTGATTCACATTTCTGTGTTTGTCAGTCTCTCATTATAATTTGTACCTGTGTAGTATTTCATTGTATGGGCATACATAGTTGTATAATCATCTTTTTTGCACCCTTTAAAGTTTTGGGTTATTTTGAATAAAGCTTCTGTGAACATTCATGTCAGGGTACAGCCTCAGTGCTGTTCGCACATACCAGGGTAGGGGCGTGTGGATTAGAAATGCCAGGCAGACAAAACAGAGATGCAAAAGGAAAAGACAAAGATACCGACTAGAACTGGGAGGGCAATCCAGTGAATACTGAATTCGCCTGTGTTTATTTTCCATACACTTACATACCCCAATCAGAAAAGGGTGAGGGGAGGTAAAAGACTGCTTTAAAATGATACAAAAAACAAACAGGGCAATTACCTCTTCAATACCTGAAGCATCAAGCAACTATACCCTGAGTCAAATATTCTGTTTGTTTAAGCAGGACATGCAGCGACCACACATTTGGGCAAGCATCCTGTAGGCAGCCACTCCCTGGGTCAAGCCTCCTGTCATGTTCTTGAAGGCAGAAATCCACCTCTGTGACCATCTTAATACCTAAAACACCAAGTAACCACACACTAGGTCAAGATATCTTGTTAGTAGCCTCACCCTTAACTCAAACTTTTCTTAATAGCCTTGAAGGAGCAAGACTAGGCCTGAACTCTCTGATCTCCAGTCAAGGTGGAATGGATCCATTTTGTGGGCTCCCACACATTCACAAACATAATCTGTGTGTAAATAGCCCCAAATTTGTAAGTTAATTTATGGTAGCATAAACAATGACTTATACGGTTATGTTTATGTTTAAATATATGAGAAACCAAACATATTTTCAAGTGAAGCCTCAAATTCCCCTGTAGTTCTGGTTGCTCTTTACCCTTGCCAGCATTCGGTGTTGTCATGGTTTGTTGTCCTCAAAGGAGAGAAAGCTGGACCTCTGCCAAAGATCCCTTGTCATCTGAACACAGCAGAGATAGGTTCGTACATACTATAGGTTTCTGGTTCTTAGTAGAGAAAGGATAAGCCTGGTCCTTGTTACACCATCACATTCAGAATGGTGACAGCGTTTATTTTCACTGTCTCGCAAGATGCTTAAACTGTGGCTGTCAAGGACTCATATATACCTGTATATGTCTTTTTTTTTTTTTTTTTTTGGATTTTTCAAGATGGGGTTTCTCCGTAGTTTTTGGTTCCTGTCCTGGAACTAGCTCTTGTAGACCAGGCTGGCCTTGAACTCACAGAGATCCGCCTGCCTCTGCCTACCGAGTGCTGGGATTAAAGGCATGCGCCACTGCTGCCCGGCTACCTGTATATGTCTTATATGCTTCTGAGACTGTGGCTATCGTCCTTGTGTTCACAATAGGGCTACTCTACCTCAGAGCAACAAGTCATGTAGAAAGGTAAGAACATGACCTACCAATGTTTTATATTAAAATGTGTGTCAGAGTTGTAGAGTAGAAACATGAACTGTAAATTTATAGTCTTTTATATATTTACACAGTTTTTGGTATTTGATTTCCATTAATAGCTAAACAACTTAATACTTATAAATGCTTTTTCAGAGTTTCCCAAAAAGTGGATAAAATGGCATTTTCATAATTAGAAAACTTTGTTACACGTTTATTCTGTTCTTTAAAACACAGCAGATGAGGTTGGAAAGATGGATCCGCAGTTAGTTAAGCCTGGAGAGATGAATCCGCAGTTAGTTAAGGCAAGAGAGATGGATCAGAGCTCTTGGTACTCAGCACCCATATTCTGTGTCTTAAAACTGGCTGTAACTTCAGCTCCTGGGAATCTGACAATCTCTATGGCCTCTGAAATTAGCACACATGTGTGCACAGATACACAGACAGGAAGAAGAAAGAGAAAAAGGAGAAGGAGACGAAAAATAAGAAAGAGAAGAAGAATCTTTAAAACCAATATGTGAAATTGTGTGTGTTTGCTTTGTTCAATGTAATCTTTTGGAATATAGATCTACAATTGAGAAGAATAAGAAAGAACACAAATACATATAATATCAAATGGCGAAATCTGGCTAATCAGCACTATTGTTTTTATTTCTTTATTTCTACCTGTGTGAGAGTGTATGAGCATGTGTGTATGTGCAGTTCCCAGTGCACATGTGAAGACCAGGAGAGGCACTCCCCTATCAGCCACCTCTTAGTCCTTTGAGTCAGGATCTCTCTCTCTGCATGTGCACCTGTGTCTCTGTGTGTGTGTCGGTGTGTCTCTGTGTGTGGGTCTATGTCTCTCTCTCTGTGTCTCTGTCTGTCTGTCTGTCTGTCTGTCTGTCTGTCTGTCTCTCTCTCTCTCTCTCTCTCTCTCTCAGAACCTAGGGTTGTTTTTAGTTTTGGTTTTGGTTTGTCTAGGCTAAATGCCAGTAGGTCCAGCAACCCTTGTTCTCATCTACCTTGGAGCTGAGGTTATAGATTGCCCAGGACTTATTAAATGGGTTCTGGAATCTAAACTCCAGTCTCCATGATTGCATGTCAATCCCTGTTCAACCACTGAGCTTCTCTCCAGCCCCACACATGTATCATTTTGTTGTAGGAACTCTTATCAGCCACTGTTTAGCATTCTCTAAGAATGTAATATTTTATTGCTAACTAAACTCAGTACACTGTGCAGTTAAGCTTTAATTATGACTTAAGGCCTTTAAATACCAAATGCCCAGAAGTTCAAAAGCTCATACACACATGCATTCTCCCTCTCTCTCTCTCTCTCTCTCTCTCTCTCTCTCTCTCTCTCTCTCTCTCTCTCTTTCCACAACAAAAGCCACCCACTCCTTTGGTGACTATTTCACCTGATTTTAAGACATATATTTATTATGTTCCTAAGAATGTAGCTACTAAATCTACTGTGTGATTTTAATTTGGTATTGATCATGTAATGTCAAAACTCGACACAGATGACAGCATTATTGATAGAGCGCTTGAGGGAAAGGCATGTGCCTGTGGTCCAGGTGTTCTTTGAAGACATGCATGGAAAGGTCTCCCTGGGGATTAATGATTTTCTAAAATAGACTATCTGGAAGCTCAGCCTTCCTAAGTAAATTTAACCGTTTTTCTTATGTCAGGAACAGAGGATGTACTTTCTTCTTGATGGCACCAAACTATCTCTTACAAGGACAGAAAGAAATGCACGGGAACAAATCAGCAAAAAGGGATGCTTTGCCTGCAGTTATCTTCTTCCTCACAGACTGAAGCCCTCACACCGTACACCCCTAGTCACAAGCAAGAGAAAACCATCAACTGCTTTAGTTGACACCAAAAGGAGATTCTTGAGAAGCTGGGTGCTAGGTCATTGGGTAAGAGCACTTGTGACCTAACTATCTGGGTTGGATCCTTGGGACTTGATGAATTCTACTCCTGAAAATGGATCTCTGACCTCCATACATTTGTCATAGTGCCGTGGAATAATCCTTCTGTACACTGAGAATATGCAATACTCTCATTAGTTAATAAAGAAGCTGATTGGTCTAGAGCAAGGCAGGATAAAGTTGGGTGGGACAATCAAACTGAGGATGCTGGGATATAGAAGGACCTGGAAATAAGACACCAGCCAGCTTTTGAGGAAGCAGGACATACAGAAAATGAGGTAACAACCCAGGAGACATGTGGTGAAGCATAAATAAGAAATATGGGTTAATTTTAAGAGTTAGCTAGTAAAAAGCCTGAACAAATGACCAAATGACCAAGCATTTATAAGTAATATTAAGCTTCTGTGCCAGTTGTTTGGGAGCAGGCAGTCAGGACAAGAGAACTCCACCTACACCATAACAGGTACATGACCTGCTATCTCCAGGCCAATGAAAACATGTGGTTTTTAAAATGTAATGTTCAAATGAGCTCTGCACTGGTGCATTAATTCAAAGCAGGAGCCACGAGCCACCTCCTGTGGGATGAGCTCTGTCCTGGCGGTTGCCTGGCTTTATTCAGCAACTTCCTTGTGACAATGGTCGTGTTGTTGTCTGATTTACAGTGTCTTCCTGGCACCACAGCAAAGCCCCTAAAGGAAAGGTCTAGATTCCAGCCTCTGTGGGTCATTAATGCTGTCTGAGCAAAGGACTTCTTTTATGATCATAAGCCCTAACACATCCACTCCAGATCACTCTTAGGAAAAGCCCTTTCCATAAAGAAGAAATTCAGGATCAGATGAGCAAGCCATGGTGGTAGACAGCTGTAATCCCAGCTTGCAGGACAATGAGGCAGGAGCGAGATAAGCTCTCTGTCATCCTGGACCACATTGAGACTGTCTCAAAGAAAGAAAGAAATCTGGGCATGTAGCTCCGTCTAGCATGCAGGACGCTCTAGGTTCACTCCCCAGCACCATAGAAACTGGGAAGGGCAGCACAGACCTGTAATTCAAGCACTCAGAAGGTGGAGGCTTGAGAAGGAGGAGTTCAAGGATATTCTTGCCTACATTGCCAGTTCAAGGCCAGTTTGGGCTACATTAGACCCCATCTATAAAAACTGGGGCTGGAGAGATGGCTCACTTGTTAAGAGGACCCAAGTTAGGTTCCCAGAACCTGTATCTGCCTCTAAGTCTAGCTCCAGTAGCATCTGGGGCACCTGTAATCATGTGCGCTTTCTATCTCTGTCTCTCTCTCTCCCTCACATAGAGTTATAAATAATAAAAATAATTATTTAAGAGAAAGGACAAAGAAGAGAAGCTGGTGGAACTGCACCTCTGGATGCCAGGAGTTGGTCATGCAGCTGGAGTTCTGAGCGACCTCCCCAGTGGAGGCTGTTATTTCTTCTGGCAAGATTGGGCTGTTTTCCTTTTTCCTGTTAAAGATAAGCATCTCTTGCCCATGACACTATCCCTATGGGGGAGATGCAGGCTCCGCATCCCAAATATGTCATGTCTCATAAGTAGAACCTACAGACACTGGAATCAGGGCTGGGGACATGGCTCAGTCAGTAAAGTGCTTGCCTTGCAAGCATGAAGACCTGAGCTCAAGCCCCAAGGACCCACGCTAAAAAAAAAAAAAAAAAAGTCAGCCATGATAGTGTTTGCCTCCAATGCCAGCATGAGGAGGAGGAGGAGACAGATGGGGCGGGCTTCCGGGCCAGCCAGCCTAGCCTACTCCTAAGCTTTAGGTCAGTACGTGATCATTCTGAAAACTAAGATGGACTACTCTAGAGGAATAATAGCAGAGGTTGCCCTCTGGTTTCTGCACATGCATACACACACACACACACATGCACACATACATGCACACACACACAATAACGGAAGCTTAATCACATGGACAAATGCACAGATTTTGATCTTTCAGTGCTAACTGATCTATAAAAATGTTATCATCCAAATGCCAGAGTGCCATTAGGAGAGGCTGCTCTTAATATCTAAAACAAGCATAGAAACAGATACACAGTTTTCAGACCTCACCCCAGCCTCCCACAAACCCAAGCCAAGCAGGACAGGCTCCTGCCTAGCTCCTTTTCTGTCTGAGTGGAGTTCTGGCAGATGTACCTCCTATGTGTTTTTGTTTTTGAGATTTGTTGTTTTGCCTGAGTAAGCAACAAGCACAAGGAAACCTGTGTCTCAAGGTGAAAAATTACTTTTAAATTTTCCACTTAGCAAGCTGTGTCTTGGCTTCTTCACTGCAGAGTCACAAGAGGGTGACCCTTGGGGGCTCTGGATGGAGCTGAGACAGCTCTCAGCCAGGCCTGTCTGCAGAAGAGATCTCCCTTGCCTTCCTGCTCTCTCTCCAACTTGCCTGCTTTCCATCTTCTCTCTCTCTCCCTGGTTTTTTTTTTTTTCCCTTGGAAGGTCTAAATGACTTTGAAAGCCTTTGGATCAACAGATTTCCTCTGTGATGCCAATTTGCACGGTGCTTTCCTATTGATTTAGCTTGTAATTTATTTCTTTATTTCTGACACATTTCACTTACACTCCCAGGTAAGGGGGGAGTGCTGGAGCCAGAAAACTGTAATTAAATAATCGGCTGCTGGCAGCCCTGGGAGAGGCTGGGAAGCTGGTGTGTGTTCTCATCTCTCTGCCTGGCTGGTCCACTGAAGAGGCAGACTTGGGGTGACCCCCCCAACAATGAGGAAGCAGGCTTTATTTTTGTAAAGATAAAGCAGGTTTGTACATTGACCTGTGTATGGCAGTGCCTTCGTAGTGCCATGAAATGGTCTCTGATGAGCCCCGGCACGCCTGACTCACCCAGCTGGAAACCAGTGAAGACACGGGTCCACCACATTATCCATACCAGACTCTTTAATGAGATGATGGGGCCTACAAACTGCGCACCGCACCGCATTTTTTCTTAGAGTCAATCTATACTAAGTCGATAGCCTGCTGAAGCCCAAGGATTTGTGCATTTTTTCAATTTAGTTGCTGTCGATGACTCTGAAAGTGCTGATCGCATCAAAGCGCCCCTCTCCCACACAGGCTTCAATAATGCTAGGAAGAGAGAGAGATCCTGGTAGCTAGAGATGGCTCTTCCAACAAACAGTGTGCCTTCTTCCCTCTCCATCAGTTTCTACAACAGGAGGACTTCTCACTGGGGGCGATGTTGTTACTGAAGCCCCTTGCTGCAAAGGACGGCTAGGATAGATGTATGCTCACTCATCAAGTCCACAGTGGAGTGATTGATGGTGGCGATTTACCGAGAACAGGAGCCGTCTTTTAGAAAACAAACAAAGAGCTGGAGAGAGGATGGCTCAGTGGTTAAGAGCACCTGCCAGTATTGCAGAGGACTTGGCTTTAGTTTTCAGCAGCCACATGGGGCAACTCACAATCACCTGTCACTCCAAAAGGATCTGATACCCTCTCCTGAACTTCCAGGGTTCCTGCACTCACATGGTGTGGTACACACAGACAAACACACATACATTAAAAAAATTAAATCTTGCAAAAGAGCAATAACAAAAGTGAATCATCGCAAAGAAAAAAATCAACTCCGGAGATGGGAATGACATCAAGGAATAGTAGTCTGGGGCCAGTACACATTTTCTACTAGGGCCACAGATGAGATGGTCTGCTTTGTTGGGTTAAAAGCAAGCACATCCCATGTGTGTTCCCCATTGTGCCTGTTCAGGCTGTTTTATAACCCTTTAAACACGTTTAAATTTTAAAAACAAAACAAAATGAAAACCCAGTTTTCAAGGACCACACAGAGAGAGGTTATGACGGTTTGTCTTTTTCCAAATGATGTTTCGTTGGACTTGACCTCGGAACTCACTTCCATGGTCATGTGAAAATCCTTTGTATGTCACTGAGGAATCTTAGGGTTTAGAGAGTTTTTTCCTGAGTTCAGCCTCAGCTTTGCCCAGTCTTGGCAGGGTCACTTGGTACCAGTCCTTGACTTCTCAGACCTACATTCCTCTCATCTAGAATACATGAATAACAGCTGCCTTATCAAATCCCAGAGCAGTCAGTTTTGAAAGCAATAACCTTGATTTTTTTTCAGTTCAATGTTCGAACCTTAATTCTTGCAATAGTGGCTATCATGCAGTATATGGTCAATAAATGCTTAGTGGATAGGATTAATATTAAAAAAAAGCATCTCTTATGAGACCTATAAAAACACTACGTACAAGTTTGGAAACTATGAGCAGGTAAAAGAATAAGGAAACAAAGGGCAGAAAATAGCATACATTTGCTTCAAGAATATATCGGTGTAGTTGGGTATATGGTGCATGCCTTTGGTATCAGCTGTTTGGGAGTCTGCAGCAAGAGAGACCTGCTACAAATGAACAAACAAACAAACAAATAAAATTGAATAGAAATTCAAAAGTCAGTTCTTAAGACTGTCTCACAGCTAAATCCTGAGAGAGATGAAAGGGCAGCTCCTAACCGTGTCTGAATGTCAGCAATCTTCCTGGTTTGGTTCAAACTAGATTTTCAGAATGCTGTAAGCAGAAGAAATGTTCCTAATGCCTGTGAACATGCCATGGCCCTGGGGATGAAGAGGCGTTGAGCAGAATGGCTATGTCAAACTCGTTCAAGAATAGGGGGAACCAAGGAAACACCTTGTGTAAAGACCACCAACCAGAACAGGAAGGAGAAAAGGAGCAAGTTAGTTGCTGCCAGAAGCAAAATACATCACATGCTGGGGAGATGACTCAGTGGGTAATGAACTCCCTGTGTATGAGGACCTGAGTTCCAGTCCCCAGAACATACCTAAAGCTGTACATGCTTGAAAACATCTGTAACCCACTGTTCTATGAGAAGATGTTCTAGGAGAAGTCGCTGAGAAACTAGCCTAGTGAATATAGGGACAAACAGTAAGAGACACTGCTGTGGAAAGCAAAGAACACTGGCCAAGATTGTCATCTGTCCTCTGAGTGTGCACTGTGATACACACACCTACACACAGACACACACACAAACTAAAGAGGCATGAATACTGGAAGTGCTGTGTATATTTCTGAAGTTAGCATTTGAAATGACTGTGGGAAGTTATATCATGATACAGCCCGGAGTGTTAATAATCTTCTTTGGTGGAATGTGTGGGGTGTGGAGAGGAGTGTGTGCAGCAGAGACCCTAAATAAAAGTTTACTTTTAATCATCCTTTAATTTTGTGATAAAGCTGATCTGAGAGGAGGTTTGTCACACAATCTAAGGTATATGGGAGGGAAACTGAGAGAAAGGAGGAGGAGAATTAATCAAAATAAGGTATGTATGTGCACGAGTGTGTGCGTGCATGCATGTGTGTGTGTGTGTGTGTGTGTGTGTGTATGTGTATCTGTCAGTGTCAGAGGCATTGGATCCTCTGGAGTTGGACTTACAGATGGCTGTGAACCACCTGATGAGAATGCGGTGAGAGATTTACTTTTTTACAAGAGCAGCATGTGGTTTAACCACTTCTCTCCAGCAGGCTTTTTAAAATCTTTTTTTAAAGTGTAATTAATTAAATACCAGGGATAAAGGAAAGTGAAGGCGAGAAAAGGAAGGAAAAAAGGAAGAAAAGAAGGAAGGAAGGAAGGAAGGAAGGAAGGAAGGAAGGAAGGAAGGAAGGAAAAAAGGAAGGAAAAAAGGAAGGAAAAAAGGAAGGAAAAAAGGAAGGAAAAAAGGAAGGAAGGAAGGAAGGGGAATAGGGGGAAGGGGGAAGGAAAAAGGAAGGGAGGCAGAAAGGAAGGAAGAAAGGCAGGAAGGAAGGAAAGAAAAAAGGGAGGAAGGGAAGGAGGGAAGGAGGGAGAGAGAAAGAGGAGGGGGAGGGAGGGAGGGAGGAAGGAAGGAAGGAAGGAAGGAAGGAAGGAAGGAAGGAAGGAAGGAAGGAAGGATGAAGTCAGACCCTGCCCTCTATTTTTATCCCTATGCATTGCCCTCTCTAAGCCTTACTTTCCTTTTTTTTTTCAAGTATGCAAATAATGAAACCTGTCTGGCAGGGTCATTATAAGGCTCCTTCTAGTACTTGTAGGAAAAAGCAATCACCATGCAAAAGCTGTTTGCAAAGCCAGGCATGGAAGCACACACTTGTAATCACAGCACTCCAGAAGAGAAGACAGGAGAATTGTAAGTTCAAGGTCATCCTGAGCAATGTCTCAAAGCTTACAAACAAACAAATCTGCTTGTAAAATCTTAATATAGGCTAATTTTCTCTTATTAATTCTATTGTGCATGAATGCATCTAGCAGTACCAAAGGGTTTGCAAAGGAGGGATCTTCTCTCCCTGCCTCCGCATACCCGCTATTTGCCTCCCCATGTATCATCACACTCTACATCTCTTTCATCTGTCCTGATGTATTTTTTGCTTTTAGTTCTGATATTAGGTACTTATAACTGAAGGTTGGCCAATCATAAAACAATTCCTGTACCAGTAAGAGTCTATACCTAGTCACTTCAAAGTATACTTAACCACAGCTAGAATTTTTTAAATAGGCTTAAGGGTCTGCCTTACCCTCCCCCACGGTCGAAGCCATTTTGGAAGGACCTCAACACGCTGTTTTTTCTTGAGAATCAGTATACTTTTCCACAGTTGCATATTGGTGTCTTCTGGTCATTTGGAGCCATCTAAGGACCCTACAGCAACATCTCTTTCCCTTTCAATCTTTCTAAAAGAATCAAGATTTTTCTATTATATTTGTTTTCTGCCCCTTCATTTTTGTATTAATTTTCTCGTCTTTCTCTATTTCATTTGTGCTTACCCTGTTAGTACTTTTCCAAACTTCTTACATTATGTCAATATCATACATATGTGTGTATTTGTATGTATATTAACATTTAACATATTTAAGGATATATTTTCTTCTGTTTGTGACTTTCAATTTTGATATTTAGTATGTTAGCTATAATTATTTTGAAATAGAATGCTTTAGAAGTAATTTTAAAAATACTTACGATATCTAATTTTGACAATGTTTCTTACTTAACTACACTGAAACCTCAAAAGCAATGTGCTATTTTTTTAATGACAGCAAAGAGTCCGTAATGTTCAGCTGCCTTGGGGACACTAGATCAAAAGCCTCACTTAGGAATATGGAATTATGGTATTTAATGCATTGTTTCATAAGTAAGTAGATATGGGTATATGATTCAGTTAGATAGCACTTGTATGGCATTCCCAATGCCCTTTGTTTGATACCAAGCACTGCCTAAACCGGACACAAATGTGTACCCCTGTAATACCAATATTTGAGAGGCAGAGGCAAGATGATCTGGAATTGAAGGTCATCCTCAGCCACAGAAGGTGTTTGAGGCTAACTTGAAGTACATGAGACCTTATTCCTCACTAAAAAGAGGAAAAAGACCTGGTGTTGGTGTATGTATAATCCTAGCACTCAGGTGGCAGAGGCAGGCAGATCTCTGTGAGTTCAAGGCCACCCTGGTCTACAGAGTGAGTTCCAGGACAGTTAGGGCTACATAGAGAAACTCTGTTTAGAAAAAACAGAAACAAAAACAAAACAAAAAACCAACAGCAAAACAAAAAAAGGAGAAATAGTAATGATGAGGAAGAGGGGAAGAAATACAACTTTAAAATAAAAGGAAGATGAAGCACATCTATCTTGAGCATCTTATTACATCTACATCTTATCAGCACCTCACCTACAACTCACCTACATCTCACCTATACCCATCTACACCTCATTTACATTACATCTACACCTCACCTACATTTCACCTACACCTCACCTACAGCTTACCTACTCCTCACCTACACCTCACCTACATTTCACCTATACCTCACCTACTCCTCACCTACACCTCGCCTACAGCTCACCTACAACTCACCTACATCTCACCTATACCCATCTACACCTCATTTACATTACACCTACACCTCACCTACATTTCACCTACACCTCACCTACTCCTCACCTACACCTCGCCTACAGCTCACCTACTCCTCATCTACACCTCACCTACATCTCATCAGGTTCATCATTGTCAGGTATATAGTGACATGTGACGGGATGCAATGTCTTCAAGCCTTCTGTGGTTCTCCACACAGAGATGGATGAAAAGTTGACATCCAGTATGTGTTTGCTGTGACCTTTGCACATACATTAGTTTGATGGACTGAGACTTTTTCATCTTCTCTCCTGGGAAGTGACTGATTTGAGGTCAAGAGTAGGTGTATCTCAGGTCATCCCACAACAGCTACTCAGCCAATGATTGGGGAATTAAAGGATGGAAACAGATACTTTTGAATTTTTTCTTATAGGAGAAAGAAGATAGATCAAGGCATCTGTTGGCTATACCAATAGTAAAACAAGTTCTATTAGAAGGAACCTAATTTTGATTAATTTCTTTACATACTGAAACCAGTGGTTTGACTTATGTGAGAACTTCCTGGGATTGGAAAAGACGCTGCAGAAAAGGCAGTGGAGCAGGATACATCACACTGCCCCACCCCAGTGATGCCCTGCAGTGGAACAGGATACAGCACACTGCCCCACCCCAGTGGTACCCTGCAGTAGAACAGGATACAGCACACTGCCCCACCCCAGTGGTACCCTGCAGTAGAACAGGATACAGCACACTGCCCCACCCCAGTGGTACCCTGCAGTGGAACAGGATACAGCACACTGCCCCACCCCAGTGATGCCCTGCAGTGGAGCAGGATACAGCACACTCTCAGCCCTGGTGATGTTTAATATCTTACTTATCAATGCTACTAATAGAATGAGAGGAGGAGACTCTGACTACTGGAAACTTTATGGGCACAAGGAATTCTTTTTGTTTTAATATAAGTATTTATTTATTTATTATATTATGTGTATAACATTCCTTCCACGTGTGCCTGCAAGCCAGAAGGGGGTGCCAGGTCTCATTATAGATGGTTGTAAGCCACCATGTGGTTGCTGGGAATTGAACTCAGGACCTCCGGAAGAGCAGTCAGTGCTCTTAACCTCTGAGCCATCTCTCCAGCCCTGGCTCAAGGAATTCTCTGTTCACCCTGCACTACGGCGAGGTCAACATGTATAACATTTAGAGTGAGAAAACTGAGATTAACACATGTCTCACCTGAAACATTTTTTAAAAAATTATACCATAGTGGAATGGGGATATAGGTCAGTGGTGGAACACATTCTAGGTTTGCTCTCCAGCACACACACACACACACACACACACACACACACACACTTGACTTTGGTTGATCTTCCTCCTCTACTTCTTTACCAGTACCCATGCTTTTTTCCAACTTGTACCCCTCTTCCCTCAGTGACCCCTTTTGGAGTTTAATGTCATATGTATTTTACAATCTTTTCCCTCTCCTCCTTTCAAACCTTTTCCCTTTCATGGACTCTTTTCTAATTGTATGAGCTAACCCACAATCACAACTACTTCCACATAACTATAAAATTAAAAGCTAGGATCCACATAAGACTATCCACATGGTGATAGTCTTCTTGAGTCTGGATAGTTTCATTTGATGTGATAACTTCCAGAGCGATCCTTTTTCTGCAAATTTTATAATTTTATTCCTCTTATGGAAAAATAAAATTCTATTGAATATGTACACATGTTCATTCTCTATTCGTCTGTTGATGGACATCTAGGTTGATTCATTTCTTTGTCTTATGAATACAGCAGAAATGAATGTGGATCCATACGCACATCAAGGGTGAGAGTTTGAGTGCCTGGGATATATGCCTAATGTGATCAGCTGGATCATAAAGTAGATTTAATTTTGGTATTTTGAGAAACTTCCAAATTGATTTGCATAGTGACTGTACCAGTTTATATTTCTACCAACAATCAACAAACTGGAGAATGTGTTGAACAAACAGCTCTCAAAAGAATAAATAAATGGTCAAAAATAATTTTAAAAGTATTTATTCATCCTCTGTGGCTCTGGGACAATTGAATGAAAAAATACTTTGACATTCTATCTCACTCCAGACAAAATAAGCTCATAATATTAAAAATGAACTTAAAGTGCTCCGTTGGAAGCTACACTGAAAGAAGTTACTTCTGACTTTGGTTTCTGGCTGTCTGTCATATGAAGGTGTTTAGCAGTAAGAAAAAAAGAGAGAGAGAAAGAATACTTGTTTTACATGAGATGTCTTCCATGTAAGAGAAGAATATTGGGTGAGAGAGAGGAATTCAAGAAAGTCAAGTTCCCGAAGGAAACGCAGGAGGCAGGTTTAATAGAGAGAAGGAAGTCCTTTTACATTTTGTCATTGGCCATGCAGAAGACTAATGACTAAATGACCACAAACTAAATGACCAAGGAAACAAAAAAGAATGACACAGAAGGGAGCTATTCTCACCACCACCACCACCCACGCCGCACCAGGAGAATGACACAGAAGGGGGCTATGCTCACCTCTACCACCCACGCCTCACCAGGAGAACAGCACGGAAGGCAGCACAGCAGAGAGGAGTTTTCTTGGCAGATATTTCACTACATATTTCACTACATAAATGAGCTACAACAGTGGTCAACAGAACGTGGTCCAGTTTAGAGAGAGAAAGAGAAGTAGATGTCACTTAGCATTCTGCTGAGCATCTTCCAGCAAGACAGGAAGGACACAGGTGAGAGAACAACTTTTGTGCTTCCTGGACCATGTTTTTAAAATGTCAAGTAATTCGATAACAATGTTTAGTTGTCAAGGCATTTTACAGGGCCTGAGATGTGGTATTGATTTGACCATTGCTCTTAAATAGCACATTATGATGTAAGTAAGGAAATTAAAAACCAAAAGATGAGCAAGTGTTTAAGAAGAGCAGTCACTTTGCTCGAGCATCATGACCAGGCACACAAGCTGATATTTCAGTTGCCCCCGGCAGGACCAGACGTAGATGATGGACCATGTGGAGAGTGGGTTCACAATGTCCTCGGTCGTTGTGACAGTGAGTATGTAGACACAAAGTAAATTATAGTATAAGTTACTAGAAAATCTTAGAGATATGTATCTTATGGCATGCTCCAGTCTTATTAGAATTTGGAAGCTAAGGAGGATAATGACCAGACTGAGGCACATAGAGCAATTCCTTGGACAGAGAGGTAGGGAGGGAGATGTTGGAAGAAGAAAAGGAGATGAGAAAGAGGAGGTAGGTGGAGAGAGGAGGAGAAAGAGAGGGAAGAGTAAACTGATTGGAAAATTAAGATGATATGAGAGATGAAAGAAAGGAGGAGGAGGAAAAGGAAGAGACAGAAGAAGTAGAAGGGACAGAGGAGAGAGAGTGAAAGGAAAAAAGATGACTAAGTAGTGATGAGAACAGAGTGCATCTTGAAAGTTTAGATTTAGGCAAGAACTTCATCTCCCTGATAATCTACAATTGAATGTAGAGACCAATTTGGTTGTCCTACAGAACTACTGGAATGGATACTCTTTTCAATGTCTGTCAAAAGTAGAGGGCTGATGATTGGTAGCTCCTTGTTGAAAAGTGCCTTAGGCTCATTGAATTAGCTTGCTGCGTAGGATATAATACTGTTCATTAATTCTATTTTGTAATATAATTTCACAGATGTAAATTGACACATACTGAGCTCATTTACCATGTGGAATAACCATAAAACTCTCCTCTCCTCCTCCAGAGATCATCTTTAATACCAACGAGATGAGCAACCTAGGATTCAGCCTAATGATGGGAGAGCCAGACCTCATATACAAGAGGGTATTGGTGGCTCATAGGGTGGTTCTTCCAAGATAAGCACTATAGCTTTTCACTGGACCCTTGGAAACCAAGAGTAGGTGAGAAGCTTGAAGTTGAGATTGGGTTTGAGATAGGGGACAGTCTTAAATAATCTTGGGCATAGGAATTTCATCTTCAGTGATCTCAAGATCATTTTCAACATTTATACAGAAAGTCTATCAGCTTGAAAATAAATACCCCAGAACCAGACTGACAAGAACTCCTAAATTTTCAAGTGTCCACAGATCCCAAGATTCTATGGTGTCCAAACACTGAAACATCCTGCAGAGGAGGCATGCATAAGTGGAACATCACAGGCTCTCCTCCCATCTGGTGTTTGTGTCTGTTCCATGTGTTTGCCATGCTTGGAGCAGAGGAGATGATGCCCCAAACATAAGGATATGATTCACATCCTCAGAACCCACATAGGACTGAAAGTAGTAGAGCCCCAGTGTTCCTGCAATGAGACGGAGACTGAGACAGGAGGATCTCTGGAAGTTCATAGGAAGTTGTGCTTACAGCAGTGAACAAAAGACTCAGTCTCAAGCAAGGGGGAAGGACCAACACCTGACATTGACCTCTGACATCTACACATATGCCATAGTACATGGACCTTCATTTACACACATACAGAAACTGTACAAGCAAGCACACACACACACATGCATGTAAGCACACATGCACACAGAGTTTTGAAATAGGGAATTACTCCTCCATATTTGAAGAGTTTCTCCTATTCACTTTAAATAACAGCACTTTTCATAGTTGGATTTCATCATCATCATCATCATCATCATCATCATCATCATCATCATCATCATCATCATCATCTATGCCCCAGCAATACTTAAGCATGCATGGGACCCAAGGTTCCACAGTCTTCCTTTATGTTGACCATCCAGCTTTTTGGGGGCCTTCCTCTTTGCCTTATCCTAACATAGATTTCATCTTAGACTCTTCTAAATCGGTTCCCACGTCAAAACAAAGGAACAGATGCAAACAAAGACTGTGTCATTAGGGTTTATTTATCTGTCACATGACTCCCTCTTTTCCTTCCTTGATCAAGATTCTATATACCTTAGCAGAGGCACAAATGACTACAAGACACATCAGTGGAATTTAGGTGTTTTAGAAGAATAGAAGCTTTGATGATGATGATGATAATAATAATGATAATAATAATAATAATAATAATTAATAATCTATGCCTATCATAATGTTTCTACTTTTCATGAAGACGTAGAGAATTGTTCAGTATCAATCAAATCTCTGAAAAGACAAGCTGTTACACTGATGATAGCAAACAAGAAACACACACATATGCATGCACACACACATGTGCACTCACACATGCAACCATACACACACAGAGTCTGTTTCCAGGTCTGTTCATTGAAGAACTATTCATACCATCAGAAGACTGGAAGCAAAGAATGTGACCAGTGAGGAGAAACAGGTTGAATTACCTCTGTAAATCCACATGACAGAGTTGTATGCAGTTATGAAAAAGAACAAGAACTTTATCTCTGTCTTTCTGTGTCTCTGTCTCTCTCCCTGTATGCTTAGTTCTGTATACTGCAAACTCTAAAAAGTACAATAGAAAGGAGCGTAAATAAAAAAGTCTGATGTATATGTATAGTATAGAATGCATATTATAGCTATAAAGCGAAAGACCAAGTAGACTGAGATCTGAGGAAGAGTGTGGGCTGATTTCCTGTGTCTCCATTCCAGGTGGGCTGGTGAAATTGGTCCTGGAGAGGAGGGCTCTGGGATCTGACGAGTCCCAAAGGGTGGGAGAGGAACTGGGAGTCAAGAAGTCACAATGTAACAAAACTACAATTATTCTTTTAAAAACATCTAAGAAAATGTTATCAATAACTACAAATGAACAGTAAACACACACAAAAAAAAATAGTGTTTTAGACTCGCCATCCCTTCGCTATAAATATACGAAGCCATATATGAAGTATTTTGGACTCGTCCCCCTCATATGCATCATTAAACCCAACCAATATCAATCAAGCCTTAAATATTAATTTATAGGAAACATTGGAAACAGAAAAATTAAATATCCAAAATGAATATAAACAGAAAACATTCAGTTTATGGGAAATGCTAAATGACAGATGGTATTTATTAAAACTCGAGACCAAAAGGGTGAATGAAAATGAATATTGATGATAGCAAGATTTTGGGGTAAGAAACCTAGAAAAAACAGAGGCAGGTGGAGGAGAAAATATTTATCTATGTGTTGATAATGATTGGTCTTATTGAGAATTTGGTCAGATCCATTATACCATCGTCCTTGGATAATGTGATAGTTAATATTGATTGCTAACTCGATAGGATCATGAATTACACAGTTTGGGGGGTGTCTATGAGGAATTCCTAGATGGTCTTGATTGAGGTAGGAAAACGGTCTCTGAATGGTGCATTCATGCGCTCAGGTCACAGAGTACAAAGTAGAAAGTGAGCTGAGCACCACCATTCATCTCTCGCTGCTTCCTGACTGCAGATAAGATGTGAGCGGCTGCCTCATGCTCCTGCCAGCGGGGCTTCCTCCCCATGATGGAGCCCTCAGACTGGGAGACAGAATAGTCTCTTCCTTCCTTAGGTGCTGTGTCACTGCCATGAGGCTAGTAACTAATATAGGTGACGACTTCAAATTTTCTGTAGTAGTTTTAACAAAATTATTTACAAACATCATTATAAAACCAATAATACTTGTAAATATTATAGGTGGAAATAGTTACATTTATTGGAAAATTTATAACCATGTCTAGAGTCCTACTGTTAATAATACTCATGTTTAATGACTATCACATGATATTCAAGACTCTGGCTATTTTAACAGATTAAATCACTGCAATGAGCCCGTGAGGTAGATATTATTTTAAAAAAATCCCAATTTTAGAGATAGGGTTACTAAAGCACGGAACCTAAACACCTAAATTCAAATGATAAATGCTTTCTGTACCATCATGAGGACTCGTGCTTGCATCCTCAGCACCATGTAAGGGAAGGTAGGCATAGTGATACGTGTTTGTAATTTCAGTCCTAGGAACGTGGAGATAGGCAGATAGGCCCATAGCTCACTGACCGGCCAGCCTAGTTTTCTTGGTGCTCTCCAGGTCCCACTGCCCTCTAGTCTCCATATACACATGTACACCTGTGCATACACACACACACACACACACACACACACACAGGGGGGGAAGGGAGGGAGGAAAAAGGGGGGAGGGAAAGAGGGTGAGAGAGAGGGGAGAGGGAGAGAGAAAAAGGGACGGAGAGAGAAATAGAGAGAGAGGGAGGGAGAGGAGCATTTTGATTCAGACAGAAAGTGACGGAGCCAGGAAGACCATGGTGGCTACTTGTCTTCAGAGCTCATTCTCAAGCACTGACTGGAATATGTCACTGAAGTCAGTGATCATGTTGTGGAGACTAAGAGCAAGCACCGCTGCTGTCTACCCTGAGGCCTCTGCTGTGCCACGAACTGACTGAATACTTCAGAGCTATAATCTCTAATTCAAAGTGATCTGCTCAAGTAATCTGGTAACATCCATTTCACAAAGGAGAAAGCCAAAACTTACCAAGAGAGAAGTAACTCGTCCCTGATCACCTAGGCGATGGCAGAGATGTGATGTTGTATCATTTAGCTACATCTATTGTGCTGCGGTTTGTGTGAGAAATGTTCCTCAGAGGCTTGTGTATTTGAGCAATTGGTGCCCAGCAGCAGCGCTGTTTGCAAAGGGTACTGGAACCTCTAGGAGGTGCTGGAGGAAGAACATCACTGGGGGTGGGGTGGGCCTTGGAGTTTTATTATCTCCTCTTCTCATTCTCTATCTCTGCTTCTGGAATACGGATCAAATGTGATCACTCTGCTTTAAATAATAAAGCTTCTGTGTGATTATTTCGGGCTGAGCAGCGACCTGCTCCAACACCTGACTGCCATGCCAGCTGCAGGATCCTGTGGCCATGCCTTCCCCACTATGCTTGGCCTGTGTCCCTTCTGGAACCGTGAGCCAAAACAACCTTTTCCCTCTATGTTGCAGCCTCCTAGCATCATAGCAGATTAAACAGGTACACATGGGTCGAATTAGTCTCGGTTAAGGGTGGAATGTTCTGCTAACCTTTGATAGATTCCTCCAGTGTTACCACCATAATTTAGCCGACCTGACTTGACTGAAGCGTGATGGATGGGGCTCTCAGCGCTCTGCAGTCTCGCGCTTCAGGAAGCTGCTACCTTGGACTTGATCTCATGGTAGGATCAGAATTCCAGGAGCAATGGTACCCTCGGTCAGAGCATCCCTGGGGTGAAACTCTTTAGACCAAGACGCGTGAATTATAAGCAAGGTTCCAAATTACAGAAAGGGGGTGGGGCTGAAAAGATTGCTTGGAAGTTAAGAGCACTTTCTGCTCTGCAAGAAGACTCAAATTTGCTTTGCAGCACCCATGTCAGTCAGCCCAGGGGATCCAATTCTGTCCTTTGGTCTCTATGGTCACTACACTCCTTACACACTCATACGCACAAATAAAAATAAAAATAAGTTTGCTTGAAAGTGGAGAAAGAAGTTCTGTTTACTGTTAAAAGAAACTTAAAAGTGACAAGGTATACCAAGTCATCCAGAAAACCACCTGAAAACTGGAGCCATTTCTTTCTACAAAACTACGCAGGAACCAACCCAGCCTTGTGAAATTCGGAAACGATTGCGTACCTTTTCTTCATGTTAAGCTCTACTGAAAATTTGGATTGCCCCCCTCAGCTGAACTTATCTCAAGCGGAATTCTCCATCGGGCTAAATTCCCAGTGCTCAGCCCAAGTACCAGAGCAAGATAGCAAAGGTTTGCTGCTGTGACTTGCCCAAGGAGGGGATTACACTGTGGGGCAGCAGAGGATGCGATGCCATCGGGAAGAGCATTAGTAGAGGCCCCAGTTTGCAGGTAATGAGAGCCCCTGACAATCAACAACAGGCACGCAGCCATAATAGAATTTCAATGAGATAAATTCCACTTCCTACCCAAGTTTAGCCACTCACGGAAGAAACAATTACCTTGTGAAAATGGAGCACTCTCCCTATATTATCCCTTCATTAAAATATTCAAATGAAGGTAACAACACAGTTATAAGCCCATTTATAAAGAAAAATAACATTAATGCATTTAGCACTAATGCGCTTACCTCGGAGCGTTTCTCAGAGATGTTAAAATGTGAAGTTTATAAAATGTTCAGTGATGTTGAACTTGAATTACAACCTAATGCTTGAATTGCTACATTTAACATTAAAAGCATGTTATTAATCTCCAATTTAGGGGAGAATAATTTTCACTCACTGTGCAGAATAAAAAAATCCAGTTATGATGGAATTTCATTCAGATCAAATTTGCTTTAATTGCAATTCTATTAAATTAGAAATAGACATTTTATCCTGATATGATTCTTTGATGTCTCCAGTTTTAATGCTAATAAAAGCATTATCGCCACAGGTGTGAGCTGCATTATGTACAATAATTAGGGCTTACATTAAAGATGTGTCAGGCTACCCAAAATAATTTGGGAAACTAACACAAAAGAATTAAGCCAGGTGAAACTTTGGGGCATTTTTAGTTCTCCATACCCTTTCTGACATTGGTTTTTGTTATTTTACTTTATTTTTTATTTCAGTGCAGCGATAATGACATTAAGAGTAATACCTCTAAACCACAATAAATAAAACACTAAAAAGCAGCCGAGTGGAATATTTTGTAAACAATAAAAGACACTGTAGAATAAATATCTAATGAAATAAAAAGTGTAAACAATGAATATTAAGTCAATAAAAAGCAATATATTAGTATGGATAGCAGTTAATACTTGCAAAATATGCATAGAAAAGTCTTAGAGGAAATGCAGCCAAATGTTAGTTGTTATTAATCTTCAAGTAGAGAATTACAGCAAATTTATCTTCTAAGGTTTCCTTTCTATATTTTATATAGTCATTATTATTGTACTTAGAGAAAACTACAAGAACTCCAAAATGTATATAGCATGACTGAGTTTGTCACAATCAAAGAATATGTTGTGGCCGGGCGGTGGTGGCGCACGCCTTTAATCCCAGCACTCGGGAGGCAGAGGCAGGCTGATCTCTGTGAGTTTGAGACCAGCCTGGTCTACAAGCGCTAGTTCCAGGACAGGCTCCAAAACCACAGAGAAACCCTGTCTCGAAAAACCAAAAAAAAAAAAAAAAAAAAAAAGAATATGTTGGAATATGTTGTGCTTCTTGGATAAATCTAAATATCAAGATCAAGATGCCTTTACATAGATAGTATCTCCTGGAAGATCGTATAATGGGTGCATGGATCGATCGATGAACAGGTGGCTGGGTCCATGAACAAACAGCTAGATAGATGGATAGAAGAATACATGCTTGGACTAATACATGGATAGATGGGTGGAGAAATGGATAGAGAAGTGGATGGGTTGACAGATGAATATATGAATAAACAAAAGAATTCCTAGACTTGGGGTTCAGTACAAACCTAATGGGAACAAAAATCAAGAATTATAGTTTTCAGGAATGGGAAGAGATGAGTCAGTAAAGTGGTTACCTTGAAAGCAGGCAGACTTTGAGTCCAGCTTCTCAGAAACCACATCAGAAAACAGACACACAGCAGCAATAAAACTGTGGGGTTGGAGAGGTGGCGATCGGTTAAGAGCACTGGCTGCTCTTCCTGAGGACCTGGGTTCAATTCTAATCTCCCACATGGCATCTCACAATTGTCTCCAGTTTGGGGGGAACCAGAATTCCTTTTTTAAACTCCATGGGAGCCAAACACTCACATGGTGCACAGGCATACATGCAGACAAAACATCCATAAATATAAAATCAAATTAAGTCCAAAAAGCAGAGCATGGTGGGGTGGACCTGTAATCCCAGCGCTGGGGCAACAGAGAGAGGTGGATCCCTGGGTCTCACAGTCAGCTAATCTAGCCTACTTGGTAAGCTCTAGGCCAGTGAGAGGCTGTCTCAAAAACCAAGGTGGATGGCTCCAAACATTTTTAAAAGTTCACCTGCTGACATGCAAGCTTACCACCTCCCATATGCACACACACACACACACGCACACACACACACACACACACACACACAAACACATTAGAGCTTTTAATAAACAAAATATCAGTATCACATATGTGGTTCCTCTCTGAAAGAAAGGGACCCAGAAGTCCAGGGTCAGGGAGACTCCAGAAGTCCCCAAACAACAGAAGCAATTGGCATTGTTTTTTGTTTCCTACCTTTGCTAGATATTAAGACCCAATTTCTGAAAATCCCACACCCACTTTGGCTGCAGTATTTAGAGAAATCAGCCTGGAATCAACCCAGAAACTTCTCTGATACAGGCCAGCTTCCATAGTGCAAGGAACAAGTGAAGTACTGAGTGAACTGTGCTGCTGACCTGGGCGCAGTCATGTAAAGGACCCCACTACTTCAGCTCCACGGGAGTGCCGATGCCTTCCCTAGGTGAGGCTAAGAGGGTCAATGAGGTCTTCTTCAGGTCTAAGTGTTGACTGTGCGCAAAAGTGTTCCCTGTACCTTTCTTCTCGCAGATAGTTACACCCTCAAGACAGTTCCCCTACAGAGCCTGTTCCCACTGAGTTTAGCCAAACGTGCTTCTTTGTTCAACTGTGTGAAATAATCCTGCCCCCCATTTATCTGTATGCAATAACTCAGCTTCCTTTTGTAGTTGTATGCAATAACCCCTCCCTCTTAGTTCAACTGTATATAACAAGCATGCCGAGCTTCCGGCTGCTGCAGCATCTCCATCAAAGAGCTCACTCTTCCCAATCCCAGCTTTTGTGTGTATGTGTGTATGTGTATGCCTGTATATGTGTGTGTATACACATGCACACATGCACATGTCTTTTGTACATTCCCTTTTGCCCCTCATTGGAGTTTCAGGGGGGATCTCATGCCTGGAACTCTAAGCCTGATCTAAAGCTCATGGCTGGGAAGATCATAGGCCATAGGGGAGAGCCTATTATTGTTTTGCTGAATGGTCATATTATAAAACTGCCTTCTAAATATTTATGTGGTGTAACTTTCAGTCTTGGTCTAAATAGCTTCTTTTTGCAGTAGGCAGCTCTGACGGCAGGGGCTTATAACTAACTGGTCAAAGTGTTGAGAATCAGTCCTAAACTAGATACACATATACGCAGCTCACAAACACACATACACACACACACACTTGTCCACACAATTCACACACACAGGCATACACACACACACACCTAACACACGTGCATACATGCAAACACACATACACAGCTTACAAACACATACATACTGCCCACACAACAAGCCCTCACAGGCATACACACACACACACACACACACACACACACACACACACACACACGCAGGAACAGTGACACAGCAAAGGCAGAGAGAATAGACCTGACAGAGGATGGGGAGAGGTCCTGAGAAATACTGACATCTGAATCCGACGAGGCCATTGTACTAATAAACAAAGTAGCTGTGGTTACCTGTATGAGGTCAAATCTGTGAACCTTCTAGCATGGACTGGGGAAGGGCTCACAAAAAATCCCACCTCTATCTGAGCTGTTGGTAGCCATTGGTTGCTGGGGTAGGAATAGTTATTTCTCTTTGAGGATGTGGCCACTGGTATGTTAGCCATGCTCCACTGGGCCCCATACCACGTACATACGACAGTACTATTTGGATTCAGTGGAGTGTGTGTGTGTGTGTGTGTGTGTGTGTGTGTGNGAGAGAGAGAGAGAGAGAGAGAGAGAGAGAGAGAGAGAGAGAGAGAGGAGGAGGAGAAGGGAACATGAAGTTAGGAGGGTATGTTGGGAAGGGGTCTGAGAAAACCTGGGTGAGAGGTCACAGATAAGATTAAAAAAAATGAAATTCTCAAAGAATAGACAGAACTATTATGTATAGAAAAAATTGTGGTCTGCTATTTGCTTCTTTGTTTTCTTCCCTTCAAGACCTAACTCGCTCTATTTCCTGAAGAACATTGGAAGAAAGGTAGCCATTGTGACTGTGCAATGTTCAGCTCAGAAATGAACCAGATTTGGGCATATAACTCATATAACTAGACGGAAACAGCCTCGACCCTGGAGCTGGAGATGAAAATGTCCCTCTGTTCACAGAGAAGTAAATTGACCCAGATATGGCAAAGCAGTGTTAGACTTCTGCACTTTTTTTCCTAACCTTTGTTAAATATTTTATTAATGTCTGCACCCACTCTGTGTCAGGAAACAACCATATGCTGTTGAAAAGGCAAAAATAAATGAAGACATGTTTTCTGCCCTCAGGGTTGGTTGGAATAGAGCAAAGGGAGTGGGCTTTGAAATCTCATGTTCCTAGGGCCTAATTCAAACTCTCCGGGTTGAGTGGCAAGTGGCTTACCCTACTTGAGCTCCAATACCCTCATTTAAATATAATGATTCTCTACCCTTTTTTATTAAACCATATGATATAAAAATAAGTCATCCAGAATAAGACACCCAGGCAGTATCATAAAAGAATAAGAAGCCACAGTAAAAATGTCATGCAAGTATTTGGGCTTGAAGGAGGCTTGAATTACCTGATTTTTATTTCTTCCCAATCCTGTTTTCTCTAACTGCTGAGGACAAAGGGGGATCTTCTGTAGCTACAGAAATCTGACACTATCAGGAACAGTTATGGTGGCCAGCACAGAGGTCTGGGGACATCCTGGAAAATAGTGTGGACTTAGAGTTCTCCTTTTTGTCCTTATTCTTTACTCTCTCTGAATCTAAATCTCTGTTCTAAAATGAGGCTCAAGGCAACCCACACAGATTAGCTGTTTAGTTTCTGTGAGGCAGGAGGCAGAATGTGCCTAAATTGGCTTCTCTGCTGCTGCCTTTGCAGGCTATAATCAGACTAGCCAGGGTCTCATCCCAAAGATTAACCGGGGAGGAACCGGCTTCCAAACTCAAGCACCCCTTCATACAGCATCTCGTAGATTTCGGCCCTGGAAGTCTGCTGATTAAAGGCTAGCCCGAGTTTTCTTATTGTATGGTTTTTCATAGCGGTGCTCACTAGGTGGCAACTGGCTTACTCAGCCATCGTGAGACAGCGACAAATGAAAGACAGAGACAGAGAGACAGAGGAAAGAGAAAAAGACAAAAAGGTGGAATGAGACAGAGAAATGGAGAGAAGGAGTTAACATACACATAACACTTGTTCCTATCAGGGGAGGAGGGGAGGGGGAGAAAGGTGAGGAGGGAAGGAGAGCAGGGCAGATTACTGCCTCAGGGAAACCATCCCTTGCTTTTGTTTCACCAGTACAATGAAGCTCTTATTTAGGTCCAGCCATACTTGAGGGATGGAGTGGGAGTTTAGAAGATGACTACAAGCATGTGAGGACTGGGAAGTACTGGTGCATCCCAGACCCCTTAGCACCATCTGATGGCTTACAGGAATGCCCGGGTGATGCTGGAGCCTGTTCCTTCAGGGTAGAACTCCTAGAAAAAGAGATTGGATTGTAGAGTCTAAATGCTGACTGTGTATTAATCTCATCTCAGTGATCTGAGGTCTGAAGGCCAATTTCCTTGAGATATTGAAGTGAGTCAGGAGGAACAATACCTAAGTCATCAAGAATGACCAGCACAATCATAGTTTAGTGGATGGCCCCACACCCATCCATATATGGGGAGCACTAATTAGATTCAGTGTGTTATTTAAAAAAACAGAGGAAATGAAATTGAGAGGATACGTGGGGATGTTGGGAGTGAATTTGAACAAAAATGTTGTATATGTGTATGAAATTCTCAAATAATGAATAAATGTAGTACATTAAAAATAATTGCTATTTTTTTGCTGGGCGGTGGTGGTGCATTGCTTTAATTTCAGCACTGGGTAGGCAGAGGCAGGAGAATCTCTGTGAGTTCAAGGCCAGCCTGCTCTACAAGGAAAGGCTCCAAAGCAAAAGAGAAACCCTATCTTGAAAGACAAAACAAAACAAAACAAAATCTATTTTTAAATTTTAGTGTTTATATACTTTTTTCTTTTCTCTTTTTACTTGAAGGTCCTTTGTGTATGCACTGACTTTCACTTTAGTGTTTTTTATGGGATGCCAGCGTGTGCTAACTAGTGGGTCTTTGTTTTGGGTGCCTTCTCTTGAACCCATTTCGTTCCGTTTGTCTGGTTTGTTTTACATTTTATTATTATCCCTTAGGAACCTGCCTGTTTTCTAATGACAGACAGAAAGGGGTGGATCTCCATGGCAGGAGAGGCGGGGAGAAACTGAAAAGAGCAGAGAGGGGAACTAGTAATCGGGATATGTTACCTGAGGAAAAAAACTATTTTCAATGAAAGGAAAAAAATACTCCTAAAATGCTACTTTAAAAACACTTTGGACCACATAGCAGCTTTTTTTTTTTTAATCAGAATATCTCACAGTTTCTAGGACACAGAGAGTTTAGTGGTTAGCGATTCAACAATACTTTCTTTTATCTCAACAGATACTGGTTAAAATTGCATGGTTCCACTAGACAACCAAATTCTAGAATTTCTACCCAGTTTAGGTGACCTTAACCTCCCATATCAAGTCCTCCTACCACTACAGCAATAATACCTCCTTAAGGGCTGCCATAATACATGCATGAAACCATATACCAAGTGCCTATTATGACACCCACATCCCATAACTGTAGGTGGTATTATTATCTAGCTCATAAAAGACAACTCAAGTTCCATTTCATAATTCAACTTCCCAAGTCTGATCTTGAGAAATGTCGCTCTT
Source organism: Alexandromys fortis (assembly GCF_014885135.2). NCBI lineage: Eukaryota > Metazoa > Chordata > Mammalia > Rodentia > Cricetidae > Alexandromys > Alexandromys fortis. The sequence goes on along the minus strand of NW_026067891.1, from coordinate 9,355,188 downwards.
CCCATATTCTAAGAAACAACATATATTAACAAAAATTACTTTAAGATTTATTTTTACTATTTTAAATTATGTATATTTCTTATGGCGATATGTTATGTGTAGGTAAATGCAGGTACTCAAGGAAGCCTGTAAGGAGGGGTCCGCTATTCTGTAGCTGGAGCTGTAGACAGTAGTGAACTATCTGATGTAGGTACAGGGAATGAAGCTCAGGTCCTCTGCAAGAGCCATGGGCCCCAAATACTTATTTTCATCACATCTCATTTCATCTTTTAAGATGTATTTATTTATTTTGACCGGATATATAAATGGTTTAAACTGTGTGTGTGTATGTGTGTGTGTGTGTGTGTGTGTAGCATATGCGTGTCTGATGCCCTCTGAAGCCAGAAGAGGATTCCCTTGAACTGAAGACAGTGGTGGGCTGCCATGTGGGTGTGGGCAAAGAGCTAAAAAAATATAAGTGTTATGTTATGATATGATGTGAGAGTGACCATGGCGGAGTGTAGCCAAGGGGGCAGACGTACCAAGCAGATCAAGCTCATAAAAGTGTTTTTATTGAAAGAGAGGGGATGGGGACAATGGGGAAGGGGAGGGGGAGACCAGCATCTGGGAACAGGAGCAGTGGAAGAGAGAGAAGGGGGGAGGGAGGAGGGAGGGAGGGAGAGAGAGAGAGAGAGAGAGAGAGAGAGAGAGAGAGAGAGAGAGAGAGAGGCCTACCTGACTCTTAAGATGAGCTGGGGGAGGGAGGAAACAACCAGGAGCCTGCCAGGTGACAGGGGGCAGGTTAGCATAATGCCTGAATGCTAACAGTATGTTGATACCTACCTAAGGAGAAAGTAAAGAAGTCATTGTCCTTGGGAATCTACATGCAGAAAATAGGGTGGATAGAAGAAAAACTGCAAAAGAATATGACATGGACTTTGCATTGGTAATGCCAACTAATGCTTCTTTTTCCATCTTAGTAGGAAGCCTTCTGAACATCACTTTAAATGCTATATACACAGTCAAGGCTTTGCTGTGCAGAACTTTGTGTTCTTTGCATGTGTGTGTGTGGTGCTTGTATGTTTTTGTGTGTGATTGCTGCGGAGGTCTGTGTGCACTCATGTGAAAATGCACGTAGGGGCCAAAGATCAAGCTCGGGCACCCTCCTCTGGTTGTTCTCTACATGCATTTAGTTATTTAATATATGTTCTAAGACCAGGTCTGCCACTGAAGTGGGAGCTCACTGATACAGCTAGACTAACCGGCCAGCAAGCTCAGGGCCCCTCCTGCCTCCACTACAGGCCCCATAACTATCATGTGCTACCACACCCAAGCCCGGCATGTTTAGGCACACACATTCTAGGGATCTGAACTCACATTTTCATGCTTGTACACAAGCCCTTGGCTAACTGAGCCATCTCTCCAGCCCCCTTGTGTATTTCATGTTTTTCTTAATCATTCTCCTATCACTGGCAATTTTTAAATGCTTCAAATCTGCTTCTCCAGAACACTGGATACCATGCAGTGAACACTGATATCGGAGCACCTGCCTTCAACGCTGCGGAGGAGGCAGAAGCTGTGTGCTGGAATCAGCCAGTGTGACTCCCACAGCTTCTTAAGCGAGGGAATATTCACAGTCCCCGAGGCCAGCCTGACAGCTCTCACCCTAGCTCCATTGCCTCTGAATTAGGAGAGTCGGAGATGTGCCGGAGTCAAATTAGACTTGACTTGGATTCTATTTTCCTCCATAGAAACAAACCATCTATATTATAATATTCAGTAGCCAGCGCCAGGGAAGAACAGCCAAGGCTTCGAATGATCACAGGGCTAAAATATCAAAGCATGGTAAACGCTTCCCGGCAAAGCCTTCCCCTTTCTGCAGCGTGGCTTCGCAGGAGATATAACTGCAGTCAGGAGGTTTAGGGTTTGCAGAGAGTGCAAGTGAAATGCAGATGTGTTTCCTCTTCATTCCATCCCAACAGCAGTTATTCATAACAGCTTAATGTGCAGCCTCCGCATTTCCCAGATGCACTGTGTGGAGGGGCTCTGTGCAGTTAAAATTGGTTTTATAGGCAAGGGAAATGCCGCCAGCACTGCAGATTGTTGCGACGTTTCTGCTTCCCTGAATCTGGTCCTCCAGTATGAGTGCTCAGATCCTAGAATAGTTGTTGCCTGGTAATGCAAAATTCAAACTGGTACGTCAGGATTATGCTTGCACACACACAGACAGACACACACACACAGAGACACACACTGTAGCAGCTTATATAATGCCCTATAAATTAAATATGATACCTCTTTGTGCTTTCAAAAAATCCAACAGAATCAAAGGCTCATACAAATTCACCTTACTTTCCTTGGAGATATCACTGCCCTTGAAAGCTTTTGCCTCCTGGGTCCTGAAACCGTTCCTTGGTTTTCTGTTTATGAACAATCCACCACCCAGTGTTTTTAATTGTGTTTTATGATACTTTAAAATGGATTTATCCCCCAATTCTAAACAGCATGGCTAGTTATTTATTAGAAGATGAAGAAGTGAGAAACAGTTGATAGTTCTATGATGTGATTTTTATTTTATGTGTTATTGGCATGTGTGTTTGAAAGTGTAGGTGTGTAGGTACCATCATGTTCATAGGGTGACAGGAGGACTTCTTGGGGCCAGGCTCTCCTTCTGCCTCATTTTGTAGGCAGATTCGCTCCTGGTTCTGGCATGCTGCACTTCTGTACACCAGCCTATCTGGCCTGTCTGCTTCTGGCTGATGCTCTAGTGTCTCCCTGTAAAGGTGTTAGAATCACAGATGTAGGTCACTTCATCTGGATCTTTACATGAAGTCTGGGTGTTGAAGTGTGGTCATCAGGCTTGTATGGTGAATACTTTTGCCTGCTGGGACATCTCTCCATTCTCGGTTCTCTTTCTTCTTTAAGCTCTGCATGGCTCTTCAAAAGCAGTTCCTTTATCTGCTCTGATTACAGCCAGGAAGACAAGTCAAGTTGTTACTAAGTACTTTCAAAGATTCACTGGGACACAAAGTACATGCACAGACAGACAGACATACACACAGAGAAACACAGACACCCTCACTACCCCAACACTTTATGTATAAAAATTTTGTTCTGTTGACATTGGCTTTCCATTATTGCGTCTGAATGTATAGTCTGGTCTATTTGTACAGGTCTTCTCTGCCTTCAGACCATAGACTTTGTTTGCCTGCAGTTTTTATGATAGTTTTATGTTCAGCATTGGGATAAATCTGGGGTCTTCTGATTCTGTTTCTGTAATGCAGAAATGATCTTAGAATTCATCACAGCTTTGAAACAGAGTTTACTGGTGAAAACTTTAGCCCTACCTGTCTGACTGATGGACAGAACTCCTTCAACAGGCAAAGCATATCCAGCATACCCAACACAACAGTACAAGCAGACTTCAACATAACCAACACAACAACACAACACACACAGACTCTAAAATAATAACAGAACAACACAATACATGCAGACTCCAGCAAACCTACACAACAATACAACACATGCAGACTCCAACATAACCAATACAGCAATATACAACATAGACAACAACATAATACATCACAACAGAAACAGACTCCAACATAACCAACACAGCAACACAACACAAGCAGACAAGAACATATACAACACAGCATCACAACACAAGCAGACAAGAACATATACAACACAGCATCACAACACAAGCAGACAAGAACATATACAACACAGCATCACAACACAAGCAGACAAGAACATATACAACACAGCATCACAACACAAGCAGACAAGAACATATACAACACAGCAACACAACACAGGCAGACAAGAACATATACAACACAGCAACACAAGCAGACAACAACATAACCAACACAAAAGTGCCAAGCAGACTCCAACATAACATAACATAATACCTGTGAACTCAAACTTGCTATTGCTAAGGGATGACCTTGAACTGCTGATCCTTCTGCCTCTACTATTGTGCTGAGGTTATAGGCATGCACCACCATGCCCAATTATATGCAATGTTGGGGCTCAAATTCAAGGCTGCATACATGCTAGACAAGCACTCTGCCAACTGAGCTACTTCTCCAGACCCCACCCACAAGTAAGTTGAGTGGAAGGGAGAAAGGAGATATGCTTCAAAGAGTCCCTGAGAAGCACATGGTCTTCAAAGCGCTCAGATCACCAGTGACAGGTTCCTTATCATCATATGGGCAAGACCCGCATTGAAGTAAGATTTCTGTAGTCAAGTGATTCTTCTTGGGGGAGGCAACTAGATTTTATAAAATCTAGTAAATGATCCTTTCACGAGGACTACCATGAGTTGTATTTTCCTGCCAGTCATTGTTTAATGTAATAGAATCTCTGTGTCAATTAAACAATGACATGTTTGGGGCAGTCAAAGGCATCCACAAGGACACAAACCATTAGGAACAACCAGGATGCCCTCACTGGTTCTAATCAGAACTTGACTGAGAAGCTGAAGATGCCTGCTTCCATCAGAAATAAAATTCTTACAGTGTCACTTCTTGAGTCTTCATTGGACCATAGGCTTAAACTGGACTATGATTGGCCACCAGAAGTCAGTAAGCTCATCTGGCAACTGGGGATATGTTTTCTTTCCTGTGGTAGTCAGGACACAAAGGAGAATATTCTAAAGCATTGGTTCTCAACCTTGCAAATGCTGTGACCCTTTTATTCAGTTCCTCATATTGTGATGACCTGAAACCATAAAATTATTTTTGTTACTGCTCCATAACTGTAATTTTGCTACTGTTATAAATTGTAATATAAATATCTGTGTTTTCTGATGGTCTTGGGTGACTTCCTTGAAAGGGTCCTTCAAACCACACTGGGGTTGCAACCCATAGGTTGAAAACCACTTATCTAAAAGATACCTGTGTACTCTCCTTTTCTATCAAACTATGAGATAATAAACCCTAAAAAATTTTATTTCCCCTATAAATCTCCAGAGAGTAGAAAAAGGCCCAGCAATAAGGGGAAATTTATCTCCCAGAAACAGAATTATAACATGGCAGGGGTTTCAGGGAAGACTGGAACCCAGACAGTGATGGACAAGACCTCACCCTGACCTGGGCCCACAAGTAACTCTGGCCGTGTACTAAACGTAAACCTCGTGCCAAAAGCCTGAAAGACTGAGCCAGTGATGAAGAAGAGAGCATTGTGTCTCTTTGTCCCTCTTGCCAATGTGGCCACACTGAATAAATATTCTTTATCTGCTTTTTACAATTACTTGCTTCTTTAATTGGTCTATTAAGAATGGAAGACTGGAGGATGCCTATATGTTTTTCTTTGGATTCACCTTCTTATTTAGCTTCTCTAGGATCGTGAATTATAGGCTCAATGTCCTTTATTTATGGCTAGAAACCAAATATGAGTGAGTATGATGAAAGGAGACAGAGACAGAGACCCACAATGGAGCACCGGACTGAAATCTCAAGGTCCAAATCAGGAGCAGAAGAAGAGAGAGCACGAGCAAGGAACTCAGGACCACGAGGGGTGCATCCACACACTAAGACAATGGGGATGTCCTATTGGGAACTCACCAAGGCCAGCTGGCCGGGGTCTGAAAAAGCCTGGGTTAAAACCGGACTCGCTGAACATAGAGGACAATGAGGACTACTGAGAACTCAAGAACAAGGGCAATGGGTTTTTGATCCTACTGCACNAGGTGGGTGGTCCTTGGAGTTCCCACAGGTCAGGGAACCCTGATTGCTCTTTGGGCTGATGAGGAGGGGGACTTAATCGGGGGAGGGGGACTTAATGGGGGGAGGGGAAGGGAAATGGGAGGCAGTGGTGGGGAGGAGGCAGAAATGTTTAATAAATAAATAAATAAATTTAATAAAAAAAAAAAGAATGGGTGACTGGGCCTGGTTTTTCAGGGTTGCCAAGGACCAGGCTGTAACCCTAACAACGCTGCTAAGAATTATAGTTTTCTTGTCTCTGTGACAGAATACCAGGCATGTACTTTTTCCCAGGGAAGGTGGGGAAGGGGAATAGGGGGATTCCAAAATCATTGGCCTTCACTGCTCACTCAGGGTTTCATTGGGAAGCCTCCAGCAGATCTCTCCAGGCATCTCTGCTCACCTGCAGAGCTCCGCTCTATTACACAGGAATCAGATTTGCTTCCTGATGGCAGATGGTGGTGAGAAGACAGCATTCGCTATCTCATGCCCTCTTGTACCTCTTCACCTGAAGAAAGTTCTCCAATTTTCCTAAAGAAATCCTTGTCATTTCCCTGCCCTATGCCCCCGACTAGCTGCTACCCAAGGTGATGTATTGTTTAACTGTGGTTGTCAGATGGACCAGATTAAGAAGCTCCTGTGGCTTTAGAAAGATACATTTTGGCCTGGCTGAGAGTGTTTTCAGAAAGGATTCAGACTCATCTTGAATGTGGAAGTACTACCCTGAGCTGGGGTTCTAGACAGAGGAGAAAGGAAAAGTGAAGAACACCAGGTGAATGATGCATTCTTTTTTTTAATTTTTATTTTTTCCATTCAATTATTTACACTTCCTTTCCTCCTTCCAATTCCCTTCTGCTCCCCCACACCCCCTTCTCCCTTTCCCGTCCTGCTTGAGAGAAAGCCGGGAATCCTACCCTAAAGACATGAGGAGGAAGTCTCAGCCTCATGCCCCCCATCACCAAGGAGCTGCCTACTACCTCCTTTTAGCCAAAGGGAAGGACTGTATCTCATCAAACTGTGAGCCAGACCAGAATAAGCTGTTCCTTCTTCAAACTGCTTTTACCAGGAATTCACAGCAACTGAAAAAGTTACTAATAAAGAAAATATTCTCCACAATTCACAGTTGTGTGTGTGTGTGTGTGTGTGTGTGTGTGTGTGTGTGTGTGTGTGTAAAATGCTGTGGAATAATCCTTTTGTACATTGTAAAGATTATTTGTCATTCAAATTGGTTTAATAAAAAGCTAACTGACTATAGGCTGGACAGTAAAGCAGAGAATGATGGCAAGAAGAAGGGCAGTCTTAGAGGAGTCATGAGTAAATGCAGAGAGATGCAAGATGGGCACATCATGATGAGAAATGTACCAAACCATGCAGCAAAGCATAGATAAGAAATATGCATTAATTTAAATGTAAGAGTTAGCTAGTAACAAGCCTGAGCTATTGGCCAAGTGTTTATAATTAATATTGATCCTCAGTGTTTTTAGTTGGGACCTGCCTGCAGGATAGGAAAACTCTGCCAACAAATGGCACCTAAACATTCAGTAATTACATCCACATAAAGCCTGAGAGAGCTTGGGAAAGGGTTCTAGACACAGAGAAATGGAGACAAGAGCAGCTTCTTAGTCTCATGTCTCTCATGCCAGCTGTGGTACAGGGATATGTCTTCTCATCACTGCCTATGGGCTTGAACTCCAATTGTACCATGAGCTAAGCTGAGTGTCGGGTTCCTGTTGTCTCTCACCCTGGCCACAGTACAGAAAAAACATCTCCTGGCAACTGTCCATGGGAGGGAGTCAGTCACAAACCTCCTGCACTACCACTATTTGCTAAGCTGAGTAATGCTGGTAGTAGACATAGCAGTGCAAGATTTACTTCATGCACTCAAAAACAACAGCAACCAAAAAGCAAACACACACACACACAAATACAGATGTTCAGTAAAACAGATCCAGATAGTAAAAAGCCTCTGAATGGGTTAGATTTTGTTTGAACATTTACATAGGCTTGGGAGAGAAAAGATTATATATATATATATATATATATATATATATATATATATATATATATGGTAATAGATTTAAAATATAGTTTAAAATAATAAAGTAAGTTCCTTAAATAGGGAGTAAAGTAATATAAAAAAAGCCACACAAAGATGGAATATACACAGAGTCTGGATACTGTATTTTATTGTGTTGCCTTTGAATTTTTAGACTGCTGAGGAAGGAGCAATATCTACTAAGAGACATTTGATCATAAATGCTGCTGGGTTAAACAAACCTATGTATGTTAAAAAAAATATCTTCACTTCAAAATTTAACTTGAAAGATATATTACTTTGGGAATGTGGTTATGCTTTTATTTCCACAGAAAATTAGAGGTTATGTATTTGATCAGTGTTAACGATGATCAGGTTTGATTGAGAAAGGCCCCCTGAAAATTCTGGCTACAAACATAAAGAAATAAACCTAGAAGAATTACAAGACACATGACATAGATTATACCTTCTTAAATAAAACAAAAAAATATCATCTTTAACTGACCTGAACACAACCCATATTCCATACTTGTAATGTATGTTACCTTTAAAAGTTTACATATTTTCAGAGTAAGGGGATCAGACACCAATGAAAATGGATGGCTCTGATGATCCAGCATTCAGAACAGTTTCAAGGCTGCCGGTTGAGTTGGTTCAGCCTCATAAAGTATTCCAATCATGACCTAACAAATATCCTGATTTTCTCATGTTTCCCCAAAGATTACCAACAACCCCAAAGAACAGGAAGTAGTCTAGAGAACAACACCTACATTCCCAAAAGACGGGTTATAGGTATTTATTACCGTTTAAGGTAGATTGGAAACAAGCTGTTATTGATTGTAGTCAGGAAAAAAAAAACCTAAGCAAAAGAGTTAAATTCAAAAATCTCTTTCTGAAAGAAAAAAAAGGGGGAATATGATATAGAAATGATAGGCTAACAGGATAGATTGTTGAATCTACTTTTAAATCAAAAAGCAACTACAAGGGGGGCTGGAGAGATGGCTCAGTGGTTAAGAGCACTGACTGCTCTTCTAGAGGACCCGAGTTCAATTCCCAGCACCCACATGGCAGCTCACAACTGTTTGAAGATCCATTTGTAGGGCATCTGACACCTTAACACCAATGCACATAAAATAAAGTTAAATAAACCATGAAAGTTATTTTTTAAAAAAGCAACTACAAATTTAAATATTTTACTTTGGTATGGATATTTGTATATTGATACAAATTTAAAGTTAATTTTGTTATCCTGTATGTATGTTTCTACTCTTGTTTTGAGTATTGTGCTTATGAAACTCATTTAAAACTGTAATGTATAATTAAGAAATACAGATTACTAGTCTTCTATAATAGTCAAACTTATCATCATGTTACATATAGTTTCAAGGTCAGACACAGATATATTTATATATATGATATTCAAACATTTCAAAACCTATGGAATATGACATTTCAAATATTTTAATAATGCAAGGCTTTTCTTGACAGTGAGACACATCTGCTCCTGTCAGCACCAGTTTATTTCAGAGAAAATAATGGACATTTAAAAGCCTCCCATGACTCTTTCTTTCTTTCTTTCTTTCTTTCTTTCTTTCTTTCTTTCTTTCTTTCTTTTTTTTTTTTTGTTAATAGTTTGAGGGTATAGTCCTTTATTACAGGGAAGTCCTACTGGCAGGAGCTTGAGACAGCTGATCACATCATATCCACCATCAGGAAGCAGAGACAAATGCATGTTGGTTCTCAGGTTGCTTTCTCCTTTGTATTCTAGTTGTTGTGGAGGATCTTTTTACTTTAATGAACATAATTTAAAAAATTACTAATGGACATGCCCATAAATCTGTTTCTAAGGTGATTTTGGATCCAGCGCACTTGCATATCCACCCTGGCTCATCTCTGCCCCAGGCACATTGCCTTCCTTATTCCTGCTCTTAGGTTTGCCCTTCTAATGTAGCAAGACTGTTCACCAGTGACAACAATATCAGTTTTACTAGTGCTTTCCAGGAAATTCTCTCTAAATACAGCCTTACACAATAACTCAGACACTCATGAATGCTACAGACTAGCATGGAAGAGTGGGTTCTCCTTCTCTCTGTCCAGTTCAAATCTTGTCTTAGTAGCCAGTCACAGACATATGACTTCTGCTAGCTGTGTGCTCTAGTATTAGGTTCCTCTGCACCCCAAATCTCATTCTAGTCCTCAGCTTATGCTGTAGATTAAATAAATCTCTTAAAAACAATAAACACAGGATCTATCACTGAGGGCAGTTTTTTTTTTTTTTTTTGTGAGTTGGTCATTGTTATTATTTGTGCATGTTTGGGAAGGTTTATCTTCCTGGCTCCCAGCTTAGTCCTGGGCCTGGAGACTGGTGAATGTATGTTTCGATGGAGGAGTCTAGGCAGCCGGAAAATGAACAAATGCCCTCCTTACAACACAACACTATTGACAATGTTTTACTGTACCTTACCTATCTCCTTTCTGGACATTTGCTTTCTTTAAAACAAAGTCTAGCCATTTGGCCAAAAACTTCCTTTGCCTCAGTTGCTGACGGTATTCTGTCTAAACTGTACCAGACGGATGTAACAGAAAGTGACTGCCAAACTTTGCCCAGACAGGGTTGGACAGTCTTTAATAATTCCCTACTTTTCAAAAATGTCTGTCAGATATATCAGGCCTTTAGGCCAAAGTTAAATGCCCCAACATCAATAAGAACCTAGAATGACTGTCCAGGCAGCAAGGTGTCCCTGTCATTAGGTAACATTTCACCCTTCTGGGGTCCTTGATGGAGGTGAAGACTAAATAGTCATAACTAAAGTGTTCCTTAGTTATGATAAATGGTAAATTAGATATAAAACTATAGAGTCACAGTGATAAGCTATATGATAGAATATTTTTTCTAACTTTGCCAAATACAATTGGACTGGATATTGTAACTGTAATTTTTACTTAATATCTGTTTTGTTATATATGGTTTTGCTATGTTAAGGTTACAATCTTCCTTTTTACATAGACAAAAAGGGGAAATGTTGTGCAATAATACTTTCATGCACTGTAAAGATTTGTTATTCAAATTGGTTTAATAAAAGCTGTCTAGCCAGTAGCCAGACAGGAAGTATAGGTCTTTCAGCAAAACTGAAAATGATGGCAAGAAGAGGGGCAAAGTTAGAGGAGTCATGAGCAGATGCAGAGAGAAGTAATATGGGCATGCCTTACCAAGAAAAGGTACCAACCCATGTGGCATTACATGTAAGAGTTAGGTAGCCTTAGCTATTGGCTGAGCATTTATAATTAATATTAATCCTTATTGTATTTATTTATGAGCTACTGGTAGGACAGGAAGACTGCCAACAATATAATTCATTGGCCACTGAGCCATCTTGCAGGCCTGAGGCTACTAACTTCTGACAGTGAGTCACCATTCAGTTCAAGTCTACAGTGATCCAGGACTTGAGAGGTAACAGTTTTTGTTTAAGAGATCTGGACTCTCAGGTTCTGTTTTCTTCACCAACTTCCCTGGAATCAATGGGTCTTTTTCAAGCACTTGTTATCTGTGAATGTCAGTGCAGGGTGGTTGCCTGACTGTAGTCTGTGGTCTCTGCTGTGTTTAAAATCTTCATAATGACACACAAAAAAATAACTTAATTTATTTAAATATTGTAGTCCAGTGTGGCCAGTTGACAGCCACCACAGGGTCTTGTTCTCTTGTTGCATGGATGCCCGTCCCCATATGCCTTGTTCGTGCTGCTGGTCCATCTGACCCAAGTTTACCACCCAAACCCTCCATTTTCCGGAGGCCTCCTGTATCCTCCATTCACAGCCACTCCTTCTCTCCAGAACGGACTGATTTTCTGTTCCCTTTACTTTGAGTCTGTGTTTCTGGACTTTGTTTGAAATGATCTCCTTTATTCTGCTGCTGACTTGTTCAGAATCTTCCTGTTCTGGCATCTCAGTGACGTTGATGACTTGATTTTCAGGGATGTTTACTGTCGTCCTGACACCTGTAACTCTGTTGGCATTTTCTGGGGGAGAAAGGAGTAAAGAGGGGCTGGAAGAAGGGAGAAAGGATGAAGAAAAGAGAAGAGGAAGGAAAAAAGGAGAAGAGGAGGAAAGAAAGGATAAAAATGGAAGGATATTGGGAGAGAGGGAGGGTGGAAGAGAGAAAGGGAGGGAAGAAAGGAAGGATGGAGGAAGGAAGAAGAAGAAAGAGAAAAGAAAGGAGTAAGATGGATGAGATTTAGCTGGGAGGAAAGAGCCTGAGGCACAGACAGGCTAACTGGTGAAATGAAAGAGAGGCAGCAGGTAGGAGGATAAGGACTTAAACTCCCACAAGACTCAATGCCTGTGTCTTTTCCTGTGTCCCTTCACTATCTTGATGGTTGTCATGCTTTTATGCACAGGTGTTTCCTGAATAATGTCCATATTTTCTGCATTAGAAATAACCCCACTGATACTCCAGGTCTATCATTCTTGAGACATTTTCTTTGCCTCCAACTTCAGCTCTGCCCCTTCTTCACTTGTGTTTCTCCACACTTTTGACAGGTGCTTGAAAGTAACAGAGAGCACCTCTCTCTCTCTCTCTCTCTCTCTCTCTCTCTCTCTCTCTCTCTCCTCCCTCTCTCTCTCTCT
>NW_026067891.1:9284424-9339870 GCF_014885135.2 Alexandromys fortis | reverse complement strand
AAAAAAAAAAAAAAAAAAAAAAAAAAACGTCAAGAAGACTAACATTTAGAAAATAAAACTGTGGGGCCATCAAGGTGGTTTAGTGGATATGGGCACTTGCCCCCAAACCTGAGGACCAGAGTCTCATCTCTAAAAACCAACTCCTGCAAGTTCTCTTCTAACCAAGATACGTTTTGGCATACCTGCTTCCAACTCCCACATATTGACATACACTAAATAATAACTATAATAAACGATACTATAAAATTAACATGAAGGAAAGTTGAGTAACGATTTTGAAGCACTAAGATTAGCCGGAGTAGGGGAATGGGTGCTAGTGAATCTGAGGGTTTTAAAGCATAGTTAAATTCTTTAAAATTGTCATGATGTTTACATAGCTCCCTAAATGTACCATCTTGGTCACACTTTAAACAGGTTAATTTCATGGTATATAAATTCTATCTCATCAAAACTGCTTTAAAAAACGTCAGAGGCCAAAACTCATGGAATGGGGGCATGGTTATTTTAAGTTATGACAACATGTGTAGTAACTGTTTAGTGGTTTTGTTATTTATTTAATTTGCTATTCACCCAGGCTGGTCTGGAGCTCACTATGTAGTTAAGGATAACCTTAAACTCTCAGTCTTGAGGTCATAGAGCTACTCTCCAGTACCAAAAACAAAAACATACAAAAATAAAACTCAAGCTTGTTTTCTCTCATTCTGTCTTCAGCTGGGTATCAATTACAAATTCCTTGCAGGAACAGACTTTAGAGAGTTGGGAAACTCGGAGGAAAACTGCAAAGCAAACCAGATCATATTCCCCCCTTTTTCAAACCGCATCAAAGCATCCATGGTGTCAGATAGTGTGTAGACCACATCACAATATACAGAGCAAAGAATGGCTTTGATTTTCTTTTGTCTTTCTTAAGCTTCCATCCAGGAATCCCCACTCTCACCTTTTCCTCCTTTGTCTTAGATTCACTCAAAATGAACACGGGGAAGTAGCCCCAGAGTGAAATCCCAGACCCTGTGATACAGACACACTGTGTAACCCAGTTCCTTGTTCACCGTGGGATGCAGACACACTGCGTAACTCAGTCTTGGTCCAAGGTGGGATGCAGTCACAGGTGGCCCCCCTTTCTAGGGAAATGACTGTTATTCTTATTTTACCAATACCATTTTCTCCCAGGTTGCCAAATAGTCTATTTTTAATATGACTTTGGTTTGTTTCCTTGATCTATTTTAGTGATATGCCACAGTTCATATATGAATATATTTATTGTACACATATTACATGCTTGCACATGTGTATACACACCACAACATACATCTGGAGGCCAGAGGACAGCTGATAGGAGGAGCTGGTTCTCTTAGTCCATTCTGTGAGTCTCAGAAGGCTAAATCCAAGTTTCCAGAATTGACAACACAGGTGGAAAAAATTTGATTTCCAATAAATAAAATAAAAACATATTTTTATAGCTTCATGGACATATTACTATCCTCTGTCTTTCTTCACTACTTATACAATCTTCTGGGGAAGTTCCCCCACCTAACTGAGTATATCTTGACAGGTACAACTACTCCAGCCACCTCATTTCTGCAGCCTCAAATGGAAATAAAATCAAGAATCCTTTTCTAAGCAGTGTCTACCCATTCAGAGCACTTCACGAGTGTGGGGTGATTTGTCGCTTGAACGACTGAGACAAACACTTGGCAGAAGATAGAAAGAAGTGGGATGAGACCCTAATTGGAATATTTGTCTCATTTATTCTTGATAATGTGCCATATTCCACTCCATTGGCCAGAGGTGATTGTTCACAAGATGTCTTACACCTGGCATCCTTGCTTATGAAAACCAGATGTGAATCATTGTTACAAGCTATTTGAGGGCTGGGAAAATGGCTCAGTGGTTAAGAGTAATTACTGTTCTTGCCAAGGACCCAAGTTCAGTTCCTGGCATTCATGTTAGATGGTTCACAGCCAGGGACTTTGATGCCCTCTTCTGGCTTACACAGGCCCCTGCACTCATGTGACCACACACACACACACACACACACACACACACACACACAAATAAAATAAATCACTTTAAAAGAAACTTTTGAAAAGTAAGAGCAAGATCACTTTCTTGTCACTACTGCCATACTTTTCTATTCTCTATTTTTATAAAGACCTCCATCCAGGGAATCATAGACAGCACAATTACAATTGTGTTCTATGGACTACTCCTCAACCATTGACATGAAATCTCCCATTTTCTGGAACCTATAGGAAGGGATCCAGTCTCCTCAGACCCCACCATACTCTCTGTCCATGGTGTTCATGACTCTTCTAACAAATTGCTCATTCAAAAAAAACAGTCCGTTCAGCAAGCAGCCCCCTGAGGCTGCACAGGAGACTTTCTGTCTAATTTAGGATTTCTATTGCTGTGAAGAGATACCGTCACCACAGCAACTCTTATAAAGAAAAACATTTAATTGGGATTGACTTATGTTTTCAGAGATTTAGTCCATTATCATCGTGGCAGGAAGCATGACTGTGTAGACAGACATGGTGGTGGACAAGAAACTGAGAGTTCTAGATCTTCTTGATCTACAGGCAACCGGATGTGAACTGAGTTACACTGAGCATAACTTGAGCATAGGAAACCTGAAATCCAACCTCCACAGTAACACATTTCCTCCAACAAGACTGTCCCACTCCAACAAAGCCACGCCTCCCAATAGTGCCACTCCCAGTGAGCCTGAGGAGACCAGTTACATTCAAACTGCCACACTTTCCCATCTTGTTGGCCTCTACTTTTGCACATTATGCAGAAATTCAGATCATGTGAGATGCACAGTAGGTGGTTTTTACTGTCAGCCCCTGCAAAGAACATCTTCCTGGCTGCTGTCGCCAGCATAAAAGCAGACCTGTCCTTCAAGGAAGGGTATTGCTCAGGACAGCTGCAGTGTGGGAGATAAGACCACATGTTGACTTGGAGTAGCAATGACCATTCAGAAAATTAATATTCCAACCAAACAGGATGAACTCAATAAGGGAAAGGATTGCTGGCTTTTTCTTCTTCCCACCCTCCACCTCCTGACCCTTGACTGCTATTGACTTTATATCTGCATAATTGCTTTCCTTTCTCTTTTACTGCTGACTAATTGAATTAAGGTAGCAAAAAAGAAAAAGAAGTAAAAAGAAAAAAAAAACACTTCAGACTTAATTGTTTACAAACTCCTATAAATAATGCACAGGTGAAGAAGGCAGAGGTGTTCATTGCTGCTCAGATCAAATCCGGATTCAGAATCAAGGCTTTTTTTGTTTTCAAACTTGCTCGTTTTTTTAATATTTTTTTTTATTTTTTAAGACTATAATATAATTACATCATTTTCCCCTTCCCTTTCCCCCTCCAGAGTCTCCCACATACCCTTCCTCTCTCTCTCTTTAAAATTCATGGTCTTTTAAAAAATTATTTGCTGCTATAAACATTTGTATATGAATCTATATGTATATGATGCATATGTATATTTATGTATGTGTACATGTATTACTGAATACATAATACAAACTATTCAGTTTATATAAAGTTACTTGCATTTATGTGAACCTAAAGATACGAATTAACATCAACCCATCAATAGTAGATGATTTCAATACCGAGTTTTATGCAATAGACAGGTCATCTGGACCAAATAGCATGCTTGTTTAGCTTTTCTTTAGCTCTGGTATGTAGACTTTGGGTAGATGAGTATTTCCTGAGAAAGGCATGGAACCACCCTGCCTGGTCTGGAGAAGTTTCAACCACTAGGCTTATGTTTGCAGTGTCGAGAGGAGAGGCGATTCAGAAAGTTTCCAAATGTTAGCATTTAAAGTGTAGGAAAGGGAGGCAGAGCTCCCCAATGTCACTCTCAGCAGCCTGAGATGTCCCCCTCAACTTTTAGAGACAACCACTCAGGCCAAACCAGGATCAAGACGTTGATGCTGAAGACTTTTATGACCAGCTGGTTTAAGAGTGAGAGCTGGAGATTTTGTTAAAGATATTTGCTAAAGGCTTAAGCACAAGAAGTGGGAGGAAACGCGGCACTCATGAGACAGCAGGGTGCCCAGAGAAGCCCGCAGATGGACCTCTTAAAGGTTACATTGTAGCTCACAGTTTCTCAATAGCCAGACTGGGATTTGGGTGGGGTTTGAAGTTACTGTGTTGTTCCCATTTGGCTCCCCACAGGCAAGTCTAGCTCACAGGGATTTGGGAAGGTATTTCTTTACTGTGAGCAAAGCTAAGTTCTCTTTGTGGTTCTCAGATAGTGTCTAGGGAGAGGAATGTAGTCCTCTCAAGTTCCTATACCTTGAGTTCTTTGGTCTGGGTCTCTGATACTTTAACAGAAAACATCAACATGTTGAAAACGTGAGCAGTCTTTGTCAACAGTCTTTACAATGGATGTTGTTATTTACTCTGGAGTTCTTGCTTCTTTCTCAGCTGCCGGAGGCTTTGTTCCCACTATTGGCTGTTGGGCTCCTTTCCTTTTCATTATGAGGTCCCCATAATTTCTCCGTCTCTCTGGCCTATAAAGCTTATGCCTTCTATCATCTTTAAAAGCATTCTGGCAAGACTTGGATCAGGAATTTGGGGCCAGCCAATTGATTCCTCCTTCCTTTTTCAAGATGATGAGTCTTAGCAAGGGGAAGACTGGGGAGAAGTCTCAGGGGATAAACTGCTTGTCTTGCACATAATCATGAGGTCCAATCCACAGCACCCATGTTAAAGCAAGGTGTGGAGGCACACCCTGCAATCCCAGCACTGGAGGGATAGAGACAGGCAGATCCCTGGGTCTCACTGGCTGGCCAACCTAACCAAATGGGTGAGCTCCTGACCAGTGAGAACCACAAAACGAGGTCAAAAGGCACCTGAAGCTGACCTCTGGCCTCTACATGCACACGCACACAGATACACACACATACATAAAAGAACATGGATACAAAAACAAAAAGAATTCTAGCCAGACCTTGTGCTCCTTGATTATCATCCTAGACACTTTCAAGGCTGTCAGGTTTATAAAATGAGTTCAAGGACATTCAGACAACTTAATGATACCCTGTCTCAAAGTAGGAAGCTAAAAGGGTTGGGATGTAGTTCAGTGATAGATTGCTCACCTAGCATGCAGGAGACCCCACTTTCAATCCCCAGTATCAATCAATCAATCAATCAATCAATAAAAATAATAAAATCTTTACATCAATCCCAGCATCCTAAGAGTTGAGTTTGGAGGCACTTTGAGACGGGGGACTTACATCCTACCTGAGCCCAGGACCTTGCATGTGGTAAGCAAATCCTTCATCACTGAGCTACAATCTCATCCCTGCTTTCATTTAGAAAACTTCTTTGAGACTGGGTCTTGAGTTCCCCTGGCAGCCCAGGCAGGGCTTGAACTTATGATCATCTTCTCTCAGCCTCTTGAGTTGTTGTGATGGTGCACATCCACCAACAGGGGATGGCTTAAAGAGTACACTCTCACACTACGAGAACACAGTGGTCGCAGTCTCTCTGGATAGTCTCAACGTCTGCCTACCAGACCAGAAAGGATGCTTGGAATCAGCACAATGTAAGCATTTTTATAAATTTGACAGGAGTTCAAAAAGGGGCATGTTTTTCTGTAAAGATATTTAGTTATGACTTGTATAAAATTAACACTTAGAAGCAGTTTTTACTTAAATATATTGGCTATTTGTATGGGCCAAAGTAACTAAAGGCAGAAGCAAAGCCTGGCATGTCTGCTTTTATTTTATGTCCATCACCTCCCCTTTGGCTCACCTGCTTCCTTTTAGAGATGCTAATCACTCAGAGAAAGCGCCTATATGTACAGCCCACCCCGTGAATGCTCAGAGATAAGTGGGCATCCCAAATCTTCAGTCACCTTTTATCCCAAGAACAGCAGAACTTTGAAGCACAGACCCCTTCACAGGAGATGGTGGCTATCCATGGGGATAATGCTGTATCCTGTGTTGAAAATGATCATCTCCTGAGAACCAAATTGGTCCCCAAGTAATACACACACTTCAGATCACCTTGTAGTACCAGCAAAAAAAAAAAGTAATTTGAATACAAAAAGAGCACCTTGGGCAAGCAACATTGCTCAGTGGGAAAGAGTACCTACTGCTTAGCCCAATGACCCAAGTGTAAGCCCGAAGACCCAAATGGCAGAGGAAGAGAAGTGACTCACACAAGATGTGCTATAGCCTCCAGCAGAGGCTATGTTATGCACACCCCATACAAGTACACAAGTAAATGCAATTTTAAAATTTAAAATATGAAAATACTTTAAACTGGGCTGCTTGACTGTGTGCACCACCTCACCCTAGCTTCAGTTCTCGTTTCTCTGTTTAAACCCAGAACTCCTGTCAGTGCTACAAAGATGATTGCGGTAACTAGGCCACTTTATGCTCCTTCTCTATGTGGCCACACTGAATGAATGTCCTGTCTCCTATTTTCAGCATTACAGTCCCTTGAATTGATTTTTGAGATAGGTGGTGGAGCCAGTTACAATGACAGAGTTCAGATCTTGTCAGAGCTTCAGCAAACCTAAGGCCTGGCAGCTTCCTTCCCTTGAACTCTACCACTTTAACCCAGGCAGGGCTATCATTCTTTGTTCCTTCTTTACCCTGCAGAAAAAGAAGAAGAAGAAAGAAGAGAAGGAGGAGGAGGAGGAAGAGGAGGAGAAAGAAGAAGAGGAGGAAGAGAGTTCAAAAGCTGTCTTTGAACGCTGTGGTGTCTCCTTGTAATCCTAGCACTCTGGAGCCGGGGTTTAAGGACCACTAGTTAAAGGTTACCCTAGGCCATGCAGTGAGAACAAGCTCAGAAAGAAAAAGAAAAAGATGAGGTCTTTGTTTCTATGCCGTCCTCCATCCCTGCCACCATGCTTCACCCCATCACCACGTGTCATCTGCCACAGTCTAAGTCAACATCTCTGCAGACAGAAGTGCAGAGAGCCTAATTTGGCCCTTCATTCCAACACTGCACCTCCCTCTCCTTCACTTTCCTGGCTTCAGTTCTCCTCTTCTTACAAGGGACTGTGCTACCTGCTTAGGCCTCAGCAAGAGGCTCTAGCCAGGAAGCAAATCCATGTCATGGGAGGTCCTGCCTCAGAGCAGAGTCTTTCAAAGAGGGTGACAGACAATAGCAAGGACTGCATCTTTAAACTATATCCCCATAATGGTCTCTGACACTGTGGCCCCACAATATTGCTGAAAATTCTATTGTCTGCTCTCTCTCTCTCTCTCTCTCTCTCTCTCTCTCTCTCTCTCTCTCTCCCTCTCACTATTGCAGCCTCTCTCTGTTCTAGGAACAAAGAAAACTTTTATTTAAGAAAAGAGCAAAAGATCAAATGCAGTCTTAACTTTTTTATATATCTGTGGAGCCCAGAGCACTGCTCACAGTAAGGGAGGGGTGGGGGTCGGGACGACTGAGTAGGAAGCAGTGCCTAGGAGCCACTGACATCAGATGGGATGGCAATCCTTTCAGGAGAGGAACCTGTCACCTCTAATTACATTCCCTGACTCTGGCTGAATGCTACTTCAGAAACAGAATACTTTGATGTGAAAAAGAAAAAATAACAACTTTCACCTTTTCCTATTGACACCATGCGCAACGAGGAGAGCGCCAAGGCCTTTAATGTTGAATTATCTGAACAGCTCTCTAGGAGATTATGGAAATGGCATGCTTTTAATCCTTCTATAATATTGGAACTCGAAGGAGAAAAATGTGATTCATTTAGAAAGGCCGGTATTAATTTCTCGGTGCAGCCACGGCAAGCGAATGGGTTAAAAACAACAGCTGGGGCTGGGGAGACAGCTCAGTGAGTAAAAGAACTCACCGTACAAGGGTAAGGACACTAGTTCAAATCCCTGGTATCCCTGTAAAATCTGGATATTGCAGTGCACGTCTGTAACCACAATGTTCCTACAGCATGATGGGAGATGGAGCCATGAAAATCCCGGGGACTTAAGGGCTAGCTAATTCAGTGTGTGTGCAAGCAAGCAACAAAAAGTATAAGGAGAGAGAGCTGACACCTGACTTTCTCCTCTGGCTTCCACCTGAGGGCCTGCAAGCAGGTGGGCGGGAAGGAGAAAGACTTGGGATGGTTAAAGGAGAGAACATGAGAAGCCTCACTGGGTAAATGTGATCCTCGCCATATTAAAACCTCCACACATGTGTACTCCCTCAAGTAAACGTGGTTCGAATTTAAAAGCAAAGAAAATGACAAAGTAAAGGGAAAGTTGGTTATTTCTGATTCAGGAGGCACACCGGTAAGTTTCAGTTCCTCCTTGAGACTCCCTGTTTACTAGATGCTAAGCAGATGTCCTCTTGGTCATTTAGCAGAGCTGTGGCAGATATTGTAAGGGAGCACGGGGAAGTGTTCAGATACTGCAGCTTAGGTGTGTGCTGTCTTAGCTCAACGTGCTTGCATGCTAAGCAGCCTGCTACCCACTTTGTAAACAGGCCTGAGTGGTGGAGGTCATGGATAATAAATTTATATGTAATGGAGCCCAGCTATGTGTCAGACCTACATTAGGAGTGGGAAAAACGGTTGCATATGCTGGCCACCAGAACAAGGGTAACAGCTGCCCTCAAGGAGCTGTCAAGGCAGATGCCAGCTAAAACTCACGGAGAAGTGACTGCATACACAATAGTCCTGGGGCAAAGGACCTGGGTAGAGGTGTTCAAAGAAAACAAGAGTGGACAGTGCGTATAGCAGATGTCTGATGCTCCCACTCCAGACAGACGCAGGTTATGATCCTCTCTGGTAAGCCAGCTCATGGACTACACAGAATATTAGAAATGGGTTAGAACAATATGTAAGAGCTAGCCAATAAGAAACTGGACCTAGCCGGGCCAGGCAGTGTTTGAAAGAATACAGTTTCCATGTAATTATTTCTGGGTATAAGCTAGCCATGCGGGCGGCCGGGTGCCGGGGACGCAGCCCTGCCGCTCCTATTTCAACAGATGGCGCCCAACGTGGGGCTAAATCCACTTAAAAACCTGAGAAGCCTTAAAAATAAGGGAAACAGAGTTTAACACAGATTTTTGCTGTTTTGTTGGTGACATGCTGTAGAGAGATTCCTGATTCAGCAACAGCAGCAGAGAAAAAAAGCTGCGTCATTTTAAAGCGCGGCTTCCTGGTGCTATGCTGCCAGCGTGAACTCTGGCTTTAAAGCATTTCAAGGCTTTTATGGGACTGGATGTTTCTGTTCCCACTTGGGATCGGAGGAGATTGCTCTGAGACCTGCCGATGGCTCAGCGTTCCCTGCCTACACCTGGGCAGATGGCGGAATCAGGCTTAGGCAGGCGGAAGAGCATGGCGGATTCCTGCTGCCATACAGAGACGCGTTTTCAGACTGCGCAGTGCTCTGCGTGTCAGATTTGGCTGTAACTTGGATAAAAAGAGTTTCTGTGCTGCACACTCAGTCTCAAAATTAAATTGCTGATTGCGGCTCCAATGTAAACTGCTGTTTGCCTGTAACTGTGCTCAGCTCAAAAGCACCAAATGACTCTGAGGCAGGAGCGGCTGCTCCTTGCTGAACTGTGCTGATCTCAGGCAGGAACTACCGTAATTACCTTAAAACCGTGCAGTTAAGGTTTAGACTGGGCAGGACACAGGCAGTACCGTATTACCTATACATGGTGCAACTTAAGTTTTTAAGAAATGCTTAACATTTTAAGAAATGCTCCTGGAAAAAAAAAAAAAAATTACAGATTCACAGTAAAACAGATTCAGACACCGTTGGATGAATGTACGTAGGCTTGGGGAAAAAAAGAGAATATAAAGAATAAAGTTAATGTCTTAAAAAGAAAAAGGGTAAAGTCTTTAAAGAGACAGAGTACAGAAGTACAGATAGTTATAGATTAAGAGAAATAAAGAAAAATAAGCCACGTAAAAATGAAAAATTCACAGAGAGTCTGGATTATGTACATTGTGTTTTCTTTAAAATTTTTGACTGTGAAGGAGCTAAGTACAAAGAGACATTTTATTATATGGGCTGCTAAGCTGAACCTGCACATATGTTCTAAAGGTATCTTGACTTCAAAATTTGGATCTAAGGATATGATGCTTTGGAGAGGGTCTTCTTTTGTTTCCACAGAGGATGTGACCCTATGGATTGCATCTATCCCGGTATGGTATGATAGACCACGCCCTCCTGAAAGGTTGCTGTGAACACCCTCAAAAAATTACTTCACTCAACTGCCAACCGAGATGAACCTGACACACAGGTTACACCCTAAATGATCTGATTAACAGTGCCCCCATTCAGCAGGAAGCAGTTTGGAGAGAAAAAACTACGCCCATGTTCCCAAATATTGTTTATAAATGTTCTTTTACATTTAAAGGGGGATATGATATAGATATGAATAATTTGCATTGGTATGGATTTTAAGGTCAATTTTGTTATATGTATATGTATTTTTGAACTTGATTAAGGTATTGTGATTATGTAGTTCACTTAAAATGTAATGTATAATTAGGAAATATAGGTTGTTAATGGATAATCATTGCTAATAGTTAAGCTTGTAGTCATGTTAGTTAGATTTTCTAGATATATAGAGATATATTTCAATTAGATAGGCATTCTTCATATCTTTCAAAGACTGCAGAATATGGCATTTAAAATATTTTAATAACTTAGGACTTTTCATGACAAGGAGACACGTCTGCTCCTGGCAGCACCAGCTACTTCAAGAGGAAGATGGGCATCGAAGAGGATCCTTATGGAGTTGGATAGTCATTTGGGCAAGAAACTGCTCTTGCCTGGACTGTTGCATAAACTGGACACAGAGAACCCTCAGAGAGAGGACTGCTGAACTTGCCTAAAGGTGAGATGGTCTTTCGGGGTTCCTGATTCATGAAAGAGTCTACAAGACATTCTACAGAACACAGCAGAAAGTGACTGAACTGTCTTTAAAATTTCCTGCTTCATGGAAATGTATCTGGATACCATGGGCCTGTAGGCCGAAGATGGATGCCCCAACGGTACAGAGGAACTTTGGGTGACTGTCCAGGCAGCGAGATGTCTCTGTCATTTCTAGAGTTTTCTTATTTCTTGTTTACTTAGGTAATATTATATCCTTCTGGAGTCTTTGATGGAGTTGAAGAATGAATAGTTATAGTTTTCCTTAGTTATGATAAGAGATAAAATAGATATAAATATTGTAACTGTAATTCTTACTTGATAACTGTTTTGTTATATGTAATTTTACTATGTTAAAGTTAAAGCCTTTTTTTGTTTAAACAGAAAAAGGGGATCTGATGTGGGAGTGATTTCTTATTAATAAAGAAACTGCCTAGGCCCCTTGATAAGGCCCACCCTTAGGTGGGTGGAAAAAACAGAGGAGAATGCTGGGAGAAGGAGGCTTGGTCGAGGAGTCGCCATGATGCTCCCACTCCAGACAGACGCAGGTTAAGATCCTCTCTGGTAAGCCAGCTCATGGACTACACAGAATATTAGAAATGGGTTAGAACAATATGTAAGAGCTAGCCAATAAGAAACTGGACCTAGCCGGGCCAGGCAGTGTTTGAAAGAATACAGTTTCCGTGTAATTATTTCGGGCATAAGCTAGCCATGCGGGCGGCCTGGTGCCGGGGACGCAGCCCCGCAGCTCCAATTGCAACAGATGTCAGTCCGTCTCACTCACCGCCAGGGCCATGCTCCCCAGAAGCACAGAGAGAGCCTGTATGACGCCTGATGGGATGATTGCCAGCAGAAAGAGAAGCGATGAAGCAGGTATGGCAGCACTTGACTGTAATGCCAGCACTAGGATAGGCTGGGCTGAGGCAGAAGGAGACAGGGGCAAGGTCAACATAGTGGCAGAGCGAGGCCCATGTTTAAAATAATTAAGCAGACAGATAAGTGACGGAGCAGTAATAAGTGTCATCACAGCCATGGGAAAAGTGAGAACAGTGATACACCCTCCCACTCTTGGTGGTGGTGTAAACTAGCAGTCATGATGGTAGAGTCAATATTAAGAATAGACCCAAGGTTCCCCTTTTAGGTATGGCCTTGGGCAGTTTTGGGCCATTATGACAGAACATCTAATACTGTATGAATTATAAATAATAAACATTTCTTTCTTAGTTAAAATTGTGGGTATGCATGTACATATGTGTGTATAATAATTGGGTATCTGGAGGCCAGAAGGTATCCTTAGGTGCTGGTTCTCACCTTCCACCTTGAAATAGGATCACTCCATCACTATAAATTCCAGGCTAACAGACTAGCAAATTTCTGTGGATCTGGATCTGCCTCCCATTTCTCCTCAAGAGTGTTGTAATTCCCGATTTGCTCGGCTGTGCCCAGCCTTCACGGGGCTCTGGGAGTCAGAATGCTCATCCTCATGCTTGCATAGCAAGCAGTTTACCCACTGATGTATTTCCTCAGTCCAGAGTTTGATTCCTTAGAGTTTCCTTATGACTCTCAGGTCGAGGGATCCGCATCTGGGAGGCCTTCGCCCTATAATAGAAAGAGGAATTAGAAGAGAGCAGCTGGGAGCTGAACAAGACTGAGTAACAAATCTGCTCTTGGGATAGCAGTTCTCTGCACTGTTCTAGTAAGGATCGAGTTTCCAGGACATGACCTTTGGGGAACACATTCAAACCATACTGGATACAAAACCCAAAGAACTGAAATTGGTGTTTTAAAGGGATATTCTTGGCAGCATTATTCATAATATTCAAGACATGGAAACAACACAAGCATCCACCTATGGATGAAAGGATAAAGAACATGTTCTCCATGCATACACATGCACATAGGTTTATGCACACACATATGTATGTATGTATGTATACACACAGTGGAATATTGTTCAGCTTTAAGAACAAAAGACTCTTCCCATTTGTAAAAACACCAGTGTTTCTGGAGAGCATTGTCCCAAAACAATAAGTAAGACACAGAAGTAGAAATACTTGTGTATCTCAGGCATATCTGTAGATCTTAAAGTAATTGAGTTTGAGGAGGTAAAATGGTGTTTGCATGGGGTGGGGGATGGGAAAAGATTGGCCACTGGGTCAAGTGCCTTTGGATGTGCAGTACTAGCACCGGGTCGCAGTTTAACAAGCTGCATTCTTTTTCACTTGAAAACTGATAAAAAACAGATTTTAAGAACTGAACTCACTGTGCGAGAGTGCTTCTTGTAGACTAAGAGATCAGTTTTCCTCGTGTGAGTCCTTCCACACTACAGCTCCTACACCAGCATGAAATCCAAACGCTACACTACTTTCCCCATTGGTTTTTCTTCCTGCTCAAGGCCAGCAACTTTCTAAACAGTCTCCAAAGGAGCCATAGCCAGTACCAAGGCTGAGATCCAGTTTGTTTGGTTTTGCAACCTAAAGAGCATCAGAATCAATCTTCCTGAAGGTGCTTCCTGCAAGCACACGAGCAGGCAAAATCCAAATAAGTCCTTTGTTTATTCTCTATTATTAAAAATTTAAAACAGGGAGTGAGGTGACTCAGTGGAGAAGAAGCTTGCAGCCAACCCTGAGAACGTGAGTTTGTTCCCTGGGACCCACATGGTAGAAAGGAGAGAACCAACTCCCTCAAGTTCTCGCTCTGTCTCTCTCTCCTTTCTCTCCCATCACACACACACACACATACACACACACACACACACACTATAATAATTTTAATCAAAATAAACAAATGAAGGAAGAACCAAAACCCAATTTGCCATGTATCTGGCGTCATTTACTAGGAAGTAGTTTCTCCATTTACAGAAGCCCTGGTGTCCCTCGCCCCATTTCCTCGCCTGATCTCCTTAAAACCTGCCAGGCCTGACTTCCTGGAACCGATATCCAATTCCAGCAGCGCGCTTGCGTGTTGGTTATTCTCTTGCTCCATCCCCACCCACCTCCTTCCCTTTTCTTTCACCATTGGAAATGAGTTTCAGCGATGGATACTGCAGCGCTGTGGGCTGAAAACCTAAGCCCACGACTATTAAAATGCGATTTCATTGGAAGGAGGCAGAGGGAGATGGAGGCCTTCAGTGTAAAGGGCTTCTGAGAGAATATGTCAGGATGCCGTGAGGCTGGAAAGTTCGCCGGCCCGAGATTTGCTGCGTTCTGCTCTGCAGTCACAGTTGAAATCCAGTTGTCTAAAGTTGATGCAATTCAATAGAGTGCGACTTCTCCAGCGGCCGCGGCGAGCCGACCCCATTATTCTTCCCCAGCAAAGTGGGCATGCCGGGCTTGGGAACTTTTGAACTGTGTCCTCAACACTCAAAATCCAATTTCCCAGAGTTCTTCTCTGAAGAAAATAAAATGACTGTGGCTGCAATTGGTGGAGCTTACAGGATACTTTCCCTCTTTCTCTTCCCTTTTGTTCCCTTTAAAACAGAGAATGGATTTCTATTCGAATGCAGTTTAATTAAGCTCCTCCCACTACAGTAACCTGGGTGGTGAGTCTGATGGGGTTTGAGGATGATGAATCCCCAAGGCCAGGTCAACTAATCTGTCTGGTATCTTTGTTAGCACACTACCCTGCTTCATCTTTCTCCTGAGCTCACCAAAATTTAGAATCACCCTGGGGACACATCTTTGACTGTTTCTAAGGGTGTTTACAGAAAGAAGTTTAAGGGAGCAGGGCTAACCTGCCCTGAATTTGGGAGGACACCCTTTCACAAGCTGGGGCCCAGACTGAGTACGTCGGAGAGAGGCGTCAGGTGTCTGGGTCAAAGAAAGGGAGATCAAGAAGTTTAAGAACAACCTGTGGTGTCTATGAGCCCTCTTCTCAAAATGAAACAGAGACGAGGGAGATGGGGCCACAGGTGACACTGTTGTCCTACTCTCTTGTTCCTTGGCTTATTTCTCTGAGACAAGGTTTCTCTGAACCTAGAGCTTGGCTGGCATCTGAGAGGCCCCAGCAGTGCTCCTGTCTCCACACCCAACTTTAACATATGTGCTGGATTAAACTCAGGTCCTCCGGCTTGCACAAAAGACGATCTCACCCACTGAGCCCCGGTGCATTTCTTTCCTTAGTAGCTTGTGAGTATTTTCATCACCACAGTGCTTGCCGTGGTAGTTGTCTCTTCGGTAGAAAGCATGTTTCTTATGCGGATAACAGGCGCAATGTCTGTTTACACTCAGGCACTCCCTCCATTCGTTTTTAAGATCTAACATTACAATCTTCTTAAAATCGAGTGATGCTTTTTGTCTTTTCTGGTGCTGAAATGAGACCCACACAATATGAAGAAATAAATATTTAGTTACGTTCCAGGGCCAATTGTATGGCTCAGTTGGTAAAGGTGCTTGCTGCCAAGAGTGACTGCTGACTTCAGTTCACAGAACCCACCCAATCCAAGAGGAGAGCTCCACAATGGTGAGCTCCAGGTTCCACAAGATATGGTATCTTGGAAACAAAAAATGACAAGATGATTAAGTGATTGAGGAAGATGCCTCACACACACACACACACACACACGCACACACAGTTTGTTCCATCTTGGTATTATAAAACAGTATTTACAAAAGCAGACTTGAAGGGAAGAGACAGTCACTGATTAACTGGCACAGAAGTTTTCCTCCTCACAACAAATTTTCTTTGCTTAAATCACTTCCCCTCCTCTTTTCTCTAAGGCACCGCACTGTAGTCTCTTAACTATTAATCTTCCATTTGTCTCATTCTTCCCTTCACATCATGAACTCTTAGAGAGCAAGGCTGACATTTTATTTAACTCCATGTCCCCAAACATTATCACCCTTCATCGCGTAGTCACTGCTCCCTACATGTTTGCTGAATGACTGCACGGGTGACCGAGAGGACATGGCACGGAAGCAAACAACAAAGTTGAAAGAAGGGTCCTTGTCAGAAAATAGAAAGAAAGCATGGAGAGCAGTCAAGGTGATAGATGCCAACTGACAGGTGTGTGTGTGTGTGTGTGTGTGTGTGTGTGTGTGTGTGTGCACTTGCATGTGTGCACGAGGAGACAGAGAGGGTTGTGTGAGAGTTGTGCTTCTGTGGTGAGCACTCAGCCAGGCAGCAAAGACAGAAGTGCAGAGAAATCTGTTGGGGGTAGCATAATAATCAGATGCCCTCTAGAAACACGGCCATGAGAAGAGATTGGCTATGGAGAGGTATGTAACCAGAGCCACCACCAAGAGAACTAACCAGGTCAGGGACAGAAGCAGCAGAGCTGGCCTGGAATGTAGAACTCCCCAGAGTCAAAAGTCACCTATGCCCTCTGTTCCACTGCTTAGTAGTCAAACCCTGTTCATCTCTTCCCGTGAGCTCCTGCTGCAGTCCCCCCCCCCCTTTGAGGCAACCCTACCTTCCTGTTTAACTCCCAATCAGCCAGGAAAACTGGAGGTGATGGTCTCTTCTTCCTTGTATTTTCCCATCCACACTGGCCTTATCATATGCATCTGTGACTCCCCATTCTTTCCCCACAAGCTGACTAGAAACAACCTGAAGATTCTAGAAGTGAATCATGACCTCACAAGTGACTGTCTGTGTGTATTTTACCTTCTCCTCAGTTTCTGCATTTGTGAGACAATCAAAATGACAGATCTTTAAAACTGGAGTGTGTGAGCCACACAGGAGATGTTTTAATAAATTGGTCAGCATGAAGACTGTTGATGTGTGATGTAGTTGTGTTGGTAGCATGGTGTACTATAATAGCTTCCTATATCAACCCTTCTCTCTGAAACACCTTGCAAGAGATGGTGACTTACTACCTCCTATCTTCTCAGAGCCTGGTGTACAGAGGGCATTCAGTGCCCCAGAAATTAATCAGAAAGCCAAGTACATTGGTTCCTTTCTTTGTCATGCTGAGAAAGGTGACTTAAGGAAGAATTTATTTTGGCTCACCATTTGAGAGTACAGTCCTTCATGGTGAGAAAGGAGTGTGAGTGGTCACATCACGTCCACAGTCAGGAAGTAGAGAGATGAATGTTTGTGCCCGGCAACTTTTCTCCTTTTTATCCAATCCAGGAACCCATCCCATG
This sequence comes from Alexandromys fortis, assembly GCF_014885135.2. Taxonomy (NCBI): domain Eukaryota; kingdom Metazoa; phylum Chordata; class Mammalia; order Rodentia; family Cricetidae; genus Alexandromys; species Alexandromys fortis. The sequence goes on along the minus strand of NW_026067891.1, from coordinate 9,322,916 downwards.
GATGGTTCCATCCACAGTCAGGATAGGGCTCCTTTCCTCAGTTAATCCAGAAAGCCCTTCACAAGCACACCCAGAGACTGGTTTTTAGAATGATTCTAGACGTCATGAACTTCATAACCATTGTTCAACATTACACTAAGTTAGAATCCCAAACTACCTCACTCATGGCCTGGATGGGGCTGGGGTAAAATTGCTTATCCAATAAGAACCACTCCGAGCATTCTCCCTGTCCTAACTGGAAAAGTCCATTTCCTGGAGCTGTCTGGACACGGGTAAGCATCATCAAGACTCCAGAAACTGTCCCACTGCCATCACCGTATCTCTAAACTACTCCTAGGCCTGGACACTGCAGGATTAGCAGGGATGCATTGTCAGCTCCTGAACGTAGAAGGAAAATGAGTTTATCACAGGCTACTGAAATGATGAGTAGTAAGCCTCTGTCTGAAAAGCGTCTACGAATGGGGTTTTTGCTCCCCCCGACTCTTATTTCTGCAGTGTGATTATTTTGTTCCACTGGTTTATAAAAATACAGGTTTATGTGATATTGGGGAGGAGACACCTGTGTGTGGTTCCTGTTATTCTACTGTTGTTGCAGTCAATCTAAATTCAAGCTGTTGTCAGGGCTGAGTTCCATGTGCAATCTCCAAAAGAGAATCCTTTCTCTTGACATTTATAGCTTCTGCATAGTACTTACATACTTTGGCTTGTGACCAACTCACCGTCTTTAAAGCCAACAAAGTAGCACTTCCAAATCCTTCTCTCTATGACTATAAATCTCCTGTTCTCTCTTAAAAGGGTTCCTGTCATACATGGGGCCCTCGTATATAACCACTTACAACTGAATATCCTTAACTTCAACCCATTTGCAAAGTCTCCTTTCCCATATAAAGTAATGATTACATTTCGTGTCAATCCCACCATGGACATTTTGGTGGAGATAGAGGAGGTGGCCTTTTGAAGAACACCATAGGCATAATCTCTCTCTGCATCACCTCTCCACAGTGTTCATTGCATTTACTCCCAGGAAGGTCAAATGCAAATATTAAGTGGTTCATGCACTACTCTCAGCACCCATGAAACTGAAGCTAGGCTGGGAACGTACTTCAGTAGGTATTACATCTGCTTAGTATTCATGAAGCCCTGGGTTTGATCGTTCATGCCCCATAAACTGGGTATTGGTAACATACATTTGTAATGTTAGGATTTGGAAGGAAGAGATAGGAGGATGAGAATTCAAGGACATGCTCAGCTATACAATGTTTGAGACCAGTCTAGGATAGATAAGAACCTGACTCACCAAAACAAAACAAGGAGAGAGAGGCAGAAGGAATAGAACCACTGTTGTATAATGGGACACTGGCTTAAAATATCCCATCACCACCACGAATATGATTGCTCTTAGTTCCCTCCTAAACTTAAAAGCACCTGCCTTTACATACTTTTTCCATAGTGTCACTAATTCTTTAGCAGGTGTCTAGCATATTGGTGAAAACGGCATAGAATGCGTGACCAATATACTGGTTACTATTGCTCTGTATCCCATCAGTAGTCTTTCCCTCCAAATAGCTTTCCTCTGTAAGCAGAACAGGATGGGTCCTGCTAGCTACTGAACCTTACAATTCTTAGCTGCTAATGCTTGGGGAAGGTCAGTTGCCTTCATAGTTACATTTGAAAGTCCCAGGAACAATTAACAATTCTGGCCAGTCCCTGGTAGTTTGGTCTTGTGGACCAGCCACCCTGTGTAAGGCAGGATGATTTATAGGGTCTGATCTGGTTGTGAGTATGACTGGGGTTCATGGTGTGAAATTCCCAAACAATCAATAAAAATATTATGTTAAAATAAATGTAATTCTGTAAATGCTAGGGTTGTCCTTGCTTTCCATATAAATAAATGTGTGGTTGAGTATACATCATACAGACTGATGCTTCTGTGAAGATGGGTACCTAACCTGATGCTACAGGCTGGATGTCCCAAAACACCCATGTGTTAAAATGCTATTGTCTGATGGAATAGTGCGATGGCTAAATTTAATTGTCAACTTGACACTACCTAGAATCACTGGGGAAGAGGGTCTCAGTGAGGGGTTATCTACTATGGGTTGGCCTGGGATATGACTGTGGGAGGTTGTATTAAGTTAACTGATGTGTAATAACATAGCGCTGCTATGTGTGGCAATACTTCCTAGACACAGGGGACCAAACTGTATAAGGATAAATTCACAAAGCTGGCTACGAGCAAAAAGAAAATAGGTATATATGCATTCATTCTCTTCGCTCTTGACTGTGAAAGAAGTGTGGCCAGTGATCTGAAGACTCTGCCTTGTCTTCTCTGCTGGGACGGACTGTAATCTGGAGCTGTAAGCTGAAATGTGCCCTTTCTCCCCCAAGTTGCTTTGTGTCTGGGTGTTTTATCAAAGCCACAAAAATTAAACAAGTGAGGCTCAAACTTAAACGCTATGAAAGCAATTGGGGTTGTATCAAGTTAGGAGACTAGAGCCCTTGTGAAGTGATCAGTGGCCATCTAAGGAGGGGGAAAGAACTCCCATTCTCTCTCTGTGTTGCTGTCTCTCTCACACACAGCACAGGTATGGAAGTACAAGAATCTATCTGTCCTTTCATCGTCTTGTCTTGGGGCTCAACAAGAGCCTTTACCTGCTGAGTCTTCCCAGTCCCTGAATGTTGCACTTTATTCCTAAGACCAGATCATGGCCCAACACCACCGTCTACAACATCGCTTTGATCACAAAGGTCTTAGATCAGTGTGTTTCAGTCCTGCCAGACCCCATACCCCTCCCGTTACAAATGATTTCTGATTCCCTTTTTACACTCCTGAAGTGAATCCCATTAATAATGTATATATTTGCACCATTTGAGAACAATTAGTTCTCCAAGTACAGAGGAGAATTGGGAAGTAATTGTAATAAAATAGTTCGTTTTCACAGCACCAGTTATCTAGTAAATTCCTTCCCACAATTCCAAAAGGTTGGCTGGAGGCACTTCCATTCCTATTACAATTTATGTCTCATTCCAATTGGGTACAATGTACTTAATGAACAGCCAAATTCTGCCCTGTCTAGTGCTGATCCATCTTTGTCATGTGATGCTGCTGTGATCCCTCGTGACACCTTTTCCTACCTGCAGCTATTTGGTTCAATTATTTTGACTCACTCATTGACTGTGTTCTCTACTTGAACATAAACTACGTGATTGTGGGAATGTTACCTGTCTTGTTCAATGCTAGAACATTGCAGAAGTTCAATAACCATGTGTGTATATGCATATATGTCTGTATCATCAGACACACACAGAGATGCATACACAAACACAAACACACACACACACACCTATTGGATGATTGAATCAATGCATGCTCTTTTTTTTATAAGCAAAAGCATTCCAGAGCTTTTTTTTAAATTTTTTTTTAATTCTCTTGATTAGACCAAGAGTCAGGGAGTCTGTAATCTCACCCTTGGTTATAGAACTATTAGATAGACGTACGCAGGCCCTCTGGGTTCCCATTCAGTGTCCTTACACACAGACACTACCACGCCCATGTGACTTTATCCTTAAGTAACTGAAAATAAGATGTTTGCATTAAATGACATGGGTGCTGCTTCTCCTCCTAACTAATAAATGGAAATTTGAACACAATCATATTTCATAAAAGTGAGAAATATTTAATGCATGCTAGCTGTGATGTAGTAGATATTATTTTTTTCTTGGTAAATTAGCTTCCTACATACGACCTGTATGATCCCAGACTATATTCCTAGGTGCTCAGCAGCATTGGTCCATAGCAATTAAGCAATATAGCAAGTGCTTTCTAGTGTTTCTGACACATCTTCCAGAAAGACATATTTTTTATTGATTTTTATTGAGCTATATATTTTTCTCTGTTCCACTCCCTGCCTCTCCCCTCCCCTTCAACCCTCTCCCAAGCTCCCCATGCTCCCAGTTTACTCAGGAGATCTTGTTTTTTTCTACTTCCCATGTAGATTAGATACATGTATGTCTCTCTTAGGGTCCTCATTGTTGCCTAGGTTCTTTGGGATTGTGATTTGTAAACTGGTTTTCTTTGTTTTATGTTTAAAAACCACTTATGAGTCAGTGCATATAATAATTGTCTTTCTAGGTCTGGGTTATCTCACTCAATATGATGCTTTCAAGCTCCATCCATTTGCCTGCAAAATACAAGATGTCATTAATATTTTTCTTCTATGTAGTACTCTGTTGTGTAAATGTATCATATTTTCCTTATCCATTCTTCAGTCAAGGGACATTTAGGTTGTTTCCAGGTTCTGGCTATGAAAAAACAATGCTGCTATGAACATAGTTGAGCCCATGTCCTTGTGATACAATTGAGCATCCTTTGGATATATACCCAAAAGTGGTATTGCTGGGTCTTGAAGAAGGTTGTTTCCTAATTTTCTGAGAAATCACCACACTGACTACAAAGGGCCTGTACCAGTTTGCACTCTCACCAGCAATGCAGAAGTGTTCCCTTTTCCTCACAACCTTTCCAGCATAAGTTGTCATCAGTGTTTTTGATTTTGGACATTCTTACAGGTATAAGATGAAATCCCAGAGTTGTTTTGTTTTGTATTTCTCTGATGACTAAGGATGTTGAGCATTTTCTTAAGTGGCTTTCAGCCATTTTAGATACCTCTGTTGAGAATTCTCTGTTTAGATCTGTACTCTATTTTTTAATTGGATTATTGTTCTTTTGATGACCAATTTCTTGAGTTCTTTGAATATTTGTATTTTAAAGATCAGACCTCTGTCTGATCTGGGGTTGGTAAATATCTTTTCCCATTTTATAGGCTGCAATTTTGTCGTTGATGATATCCTTTGATTTACAGAAGCTTTTCAGTTTCAGGAGGTCTCATTTATTAATTGCTTCTCTCAATGTCTGTGCTACTGAGGTTATATTTAGAAAGTGGTCTCCTGTACCAATGTATTCAAGTGTATTCCCCATTTTCTCTTCTATGAAGTTCAGGGTGGCTAGTTTTATATTAAGGTCTTTAATCCATTTGGACTTGAGTTTTGTGCATGGTGATAGATTTGGATTTGTTTTCATTTTTCTACATGTTGATATCCAGTTATACCAACATCATTTGTTAAATGTTTTCCTCTTTTCCATTTTATATTTCTTGCTTCTTTGTCAAAAATCGGGTGTTTGTAGGTGTGTGGATTAATATCTGGATCTTCTCTTTGGTTCCATTGGTCCTCCTTTCTGTTTTTATGTCAATACCAGACTGTTCTCAGGACTGTAGCTCTGTAGTAGAGTTTGAAGTCAGGAATTGTGATGCCTCCAGAAGTTCTTCTATTGTACAGGATTGTTTGGGCTATCCCAGGTTTTTTGTTTTTCCATTTGAAGTTAAGTACCATTCTTTCAAAGTCTGTGAAGAATTTTGCTAGGATTTTGATAGGCAATGCATTGATTCCATAGATTGCTTTTGGCAAGATTGCCATTTTTACTATGTTAATTCTACCTACCCAAGAGCAGGGGAGGTCTTTCTACTTTCTGGTGTCTTCTTTAGTTTCTTTCTTCAAAGATTAAAGTTATTGTCATAGAGGTCTCCCACATGTTTGGTTAGAGTTACTCAGAGATATTTTATGCTGTTTGTGGCTATTGTGAATGGTGATGTTTCTCTGATTTCTTTCTCAGTCCATTTATCATTTGTGTAAAGGAAGAATCCTGGTTTTTTTGAGTTAATCTTGTATCCTGCTACATTACTGAAAGAATTCATGAGTTATAGAAGTTCTTTGGTAGAATTTTTGGGGTCACTTATGTAAACTATTGTATCATCAGCAAATAGTGAGAGTTTGACTTCTTTTCCAGTTTGTATCCGCTTGATCTCCTTTTGGTTTCCTATTGCTCTAGCTAGGACCTCAAGAATTATATTGAATAGATATGGAGAGAGTGGACAACCTTGTCTTCTTTCTGATTTCAGTGGGACCTCTAGGAGTTTCTCTCCACTTAGTTTGATGCTGGCTGTTGGCTTGTTGTCTATTGCCTTTATTATGTTTAGGTATGTTTCTTGTATCCCTGCTCTCTTCAAAACCTTTATCATGAAGGGATGTTGTATTTTGTGGAAAGCTTTCTTAGCATCTAATGAGATGATTATGGGGTTTTTATTCTTCATTTTGTTTTTATGGTGGATTTTGTTGATAGATTTTCATGTTGAAACATCCCTGCATCTCTGGGATGAAGCTGAATGGATCATGTTGGATGATGGTTCTGATGTGTTCTTGGATTTGATTTGCCAGTATTTTATTGAGTATTTTTGTATCAATGTTCATGAGTGAGATTGGCCTGTAATTCTCTTTCTTAGTAATATCTTTATGTGATTTGGTTATCATGGTAATTGTAGCCTCATAAAAAGAGTTTGGCAATGTTCCTTCCATTTGTATTGTATGGAACAATTTGAGGAGTATTGGTATTAGTTCTTTGAAAATCTTGTAGAATTATGAGCTGGATCCATCTGGGCTTTTTTTTGGTTGAGAGACTTTTGATGACTGTTTTTATTTCATCAGCAGTTATAGGTCTATTTAATCTGCTTATCTGGTCTTGATTTAATTTTGGTAAGTGATATTTATCAGCAAGTTGTCCATTTCCTTTAAGTTTTCCAATTTTGTGGATTTCAGTGTTGTAGGAGGCTGCTTGTTTCCTGGCCACCCAGACTCCCGAAATAAGCACAGGAACTCTGAAGAACCATCTCATCTTTAGGCAAGTTCAGCAGTCATTTTTTTGTGGGTCGTGCATGTCCAGTTCACAGGACAAACTGTCAAGCAATACAGGCAAGAGCAGTTTCTTGCCCAAATTTCTAACAAATGCCATAAGGAGCCTCTTCAATGCCAATCTTCCTCTTGAAGTAATTGGTGCTGCCAGGAGCAGATGTGTCTCCCTGTCATAAAAATTCCTAAGATCTTAAAACATTTTAAATGCCATATTCTGTAGTCTTTGAAAAGTTTGAAGAATGCCTATCCATCTGAAAAACATCTCTGTATATCTAGACAATCTAACTAATATGACTACAAGCTTGGCTATCATAAATGACTATCTATTAACCTATTTTGCTTAATTATACATTAATTATTTAAAAATAATTATATTTTTAAATGAGCTAGACAAACACAATACTTTAATCAAGATCAGAAATACATATATACAGTATTACAAAATTGACCTTAAATTTGTATCAATAAACCAAGATCCACACCAATGCAAACTATTCATCTCTATAGCATATCCCTCTTTAAATGTAAACAAACATTTATAAACATTATTTGGAAATATGGGCATAGTTCTCTCTAAACTGCTTCCTGCTTTTGTTAGGTAAAGTAATGGGGGGTCTTGGTCCATCAAACCACATTAGTCTGGAAGCAATCCACAGGTTCTCATCTTCTGTGGAAACAAAAGAAGAACCTCTTTTCCAAAGCAACATATCCTGACATCAAGATACCTTTAAAGTAACTTTAAACTAAGTTGGTTACTTAGTTCCTTCACAGTCAAAAAAAAAATTCAAACACAATAATATACATAATCCAGACTTTCTGTGTATATTTCAACTTTACATGGCTTATTTGTTTTTACTCTATTGCTTTGTAATAGATATTTTATTATTTTTACTCGTTTAATCTATGACTGTCTGTACTCTGTCTCTTTAAAGACTACGGTTTTGTATAAACCATTTACTTCTTTTTATAACCCTCTATACTCTTTTTCTTTTTCTCCTAAACCTACATGAATTTTTTAAACATACTATGTCTTGTTTAGAGGTATTTTATATCTGAATCTGTCCTATTGTGTATCTATGATCCTTTTCTGTCCTAGAGAGATTTTAAAATGGTAAACATCAGTGTTGGAGAGATGGCTCAGAGGTTAAGAGCATTACTTACGCTTCCAAAGGTCCTGAGTTCAATTCCTAGCAACCATGTGGTGGCTCACAACTATTTGTAATAAAGCCTGGTGCCCTCTTCTGATCTTCAGGCATACACACAGACAGAATATTGTATACATAATAAATAAATATTTTATAAAATGGTAAACATCTTGATTGCAGTATTCCTGAGTGCTGACCCTGCCTCTCTGTGCGTTTCAAAATGACAGTAGTACCATTACCTCAAGCTCTGGGACTGCCAGGTAGGAGCCACACTTACCACCTTAACTCTGAGAAGGAGTGTGCAGCAATAAACCCTTTTTATCTAAGCAATAGCTAAATCTGCCATGTAGCGCAATACATGGTTTAGAAATATCTCTGGGTATGGTGGCAAGAATGGACCATGCTCTCCTGCCTGTGTATGTCTAGTAGACCTGATTCTATTGCCTGTTCAGGCGGGGAGTGCTGAGCCCTTGGCATGGTCTCAGTTACTTTCCTCCCAACCCTGAGTGGGTATACAAACACCTGGGTCCACAAACGCAATTCAAGTGTTCGACCTCCTGAAAGAGCCAGAGTTCATGTTGACAATAAGGCCCAGGAAGCTGAAATTTGAAATCCATGCTTTTTTTTTTCTACTACAGCTGAATCAGCATGCCTCTCTTAAAGGAGATGCAGCATGCTGCCAGCTGGAAAAAAAAGTGTGGGTAAACTTTGTTTTTGTGTGTGTGTCTAGAGTTCTTTTTCAAGCTTTCCCAAGTTTTACATGGATATAGTTGACCATATTGGAGTGTCAATTTGTAGTAGGAGGTTACTTGTTTCCCAGCCACCCAGACTCCAGAAATAACCACACAGAAACTATATTATTTAAGTCACTGCTTTATTCCTTAGTTCTAGCTTTTTATTTGCTAACTCTTACATCTTAATATAACCCATTTCCATTATTTTATATTTTACCACGAGGCTCATGGTCTATGGGCAAGGTTGCAGTGTGTCTGTTGCCAAAGGCAGCTCCATGGCTTCTCTCTAACTCTACCTCCTTTCTTCCAGCATTCGGTTTAGTTTTCCCCACCTAGCTCTACTCTACCCCATCACAGGCCTAAGATCATTTCTTTATTAACCAATGGTGTTCACAGCATACAGAGGGGAACCCCACATCAGTACAGGTTTTTGAAATATGACCTGATGATTCTCTGTATTTCTTCCATGTATGTTGTTATGACCCCCTTTTCATTTCTGATTTTGTTAATTTGGATATTCTCTCTCTGCATTTTGGTTAGTATGAATAAAGGTTTGCCTATTTTGTTGATTTTCTCAAAGAATCAACTTTTTATCTCCTTGATTCTTTGTGTTGTTCTCTTTGTTTCTATTTTGTTGATTTCAGCTCTCAATTTGATTATTTCCTGCCATCTAGTTCTCTTGGGTGAGTTTGCTTCTTTTTGTTCTAAAGTTTTTAAATGTTCTGTTAATTCACTACTGTGGGCTTTTCCAGCTTCTTTAGGTAGGCATTTAGTGCTATGAGCTTTCCTCTCAATAGTGCTTTCATTGAAGACACATTTTTTTATTGAAGAAACAGGCAGAGTGTGCTTTATACAGGGCATGAGAAGGGAACTAGACAGGGGAGTTCACATTGCTGAAAACGACACATGCCAAAAGCTTCTTCGCAACAGCTCAGGAATTCCACCAGCTCAGGGAGGCTTCAGCTACAGCAAGCCACTTGAACACTCACTCTTCCCCCTCCCTGTTTATTCTATTCAAAGTGGTGGAATACAAAGCAATCCTAACAGCATTTGGGGTTGCTCAGATTTAGAAGTGAGCTGAAAGAGCAGTTTATATCTACTTTTGAGTTTCCATGTGAGAGGAACGCAATGATTATTTCCAGCAACTTTGAAAGTCATCTTCTAAAAGCCTGAGAGATGCCAGTGAAAAGGCAGCACCAGTGCACTTAAGGCAGAACAAAGGCAAAAAGAGTCGATGACCAATGCAGCGTTTACTACAGGCTCAGAGATAAAGCCTGATAATTCACCCAAAACCAGCGAGGATATGGATTAGTAAAGGCATGATTTCAAGCCGGACTCTGGTGGTAATGCTACCAAGTCCACTCCGCTTCCTTCCTGATCTGATAACATCCATCAAGCCTTACAAATCTAGGTGTTTTATTTTTCTTGGCGTTGTGGGTGATGTCTTAAAAATGTCACCACCCCTGCACGGTGAGAGAATTTACAATGTATCAGTGATGCTTCTTTTTCCTTCTTTTTGAAAATTTTTTATTTATTTATTTTACATCCTGACCACAGTTTCCTCCCCTCCCTCGGCTCCTCTCTTCCCTTCCCTGCCCCTGTCCACCTGCTCAATCCACTCTTCTGCTTCTGTTAGGAAAGAAGCAGGCTTCCCATGGGTATCAAGAAAGCATGGCATATCAAGTTGCAGTAAGACTAAGCACTTTCCTTGTATTTAGGCTGAACAAGGCAATCTAATAAGAGGAATAGGTTCCAAAAGCCAGACAAAGCCTTAGGGGCAGCCTCTGCTCCCACTGTTAAGAGTCTCACAAGAAGACCAAGTTACACAACTGTTACACATATGTAGAGGGCCTAGGCTGGTCGCATGCAGGGCTGCTTGTTGTTGGTTCAGACCCTGGGACCTCCTGTGAGCCAGGCTAGTTGCTTCTGTGGGTTTTCTTGTGTTGTCCTCCCCTTGACTCCTGTAATTAGTCTTCCCCCTCTTCAGTAGAATTCCCCAAGTTCTGCCTAATGTTTGACTTTGGCTCTATGCTTCTGTTTTCTCTATTTACTGCATGAAGGAAGGCTCTCTGATGACAGTTGGGATAGTCACCAACCTGGTCCCAGTAGATGGCCAGTTCAGGCTACTTATTCCTGGGAGGTTCCCTTGCATTAGGTTTCTTCCTGACCCCAAAAAGCACCCTCTTTCCAGTCATCTCGTTCAGTATCTCCCCTTCAGACCACACTCAATCCACTTCCTCTAATTACCATCCCCACCCACCCCTTGTCCACCCAGGAGATCTCTTCTATGTCACCTTCCCAGGGAGATCCGAGTCTCCTTGCTACCTATCTTCTCTAGGTCTGTGGATTGTATCATGGTTATCCTTTACTTGATAATTAATATCCACTTAAAAGTAAATACCATGTTTGTCTTTCCAGGTCGAAATTACCTCACTGAGAATATTTTTTTTCTAATTCTATCAATTTGCATTCTGATTTCCTGATGTTGTTGCTTTTAACAGTTGAATAATATTCCATTGGATAAATGTACCACATTTTCTTTATCCATTCTTCAGTCAAAGGGCCTCTATGTTGTTTTCAGGATCTGCCTATTACAAATAAGGCTGTTATAAACATAGTTGAGCAAGTGTCCTTATAGTATAATTGAACATCCTTAGGGTATATGTCCAAGAGTGGTATCTTGGGTTTGATGTAGACTTTCTGAGAAACCGCCATATTGACTTTCAAAGAGGCTGTACAAATTTTCACTCCTACCAAAAATGGAGGAGTGTTCACCTTGCTCCACATTCTTTCCAGCATAAGCTGTCATCTGTGTTTTTGATCTTAGCCATTTGACAGGTGCAAGATGGAATTTTAGAGTCAGGTGGTAGTGGTGCATGCCTTTAACCCCAGCACTCAGGAGGCAAAGACAGGCAGATTTCTGTGAGCTCAAGGCCTGTCTGGTCTACAGAGTGAATCCTAGGACAGACTCAAAAGCTAGAGAGAAACCCTGCCTCCAAAAACAAAAACAGAAACAAAAAAGATGGAATTTCAGAGTCGGTTTGATTTGCATTCCCCTGGTGGCTAAGGATGTTGAACATTTCTTTAAGTGTTTCTCTGCAATTTGAGATACTTCTGTTGAGAATTCTCTGTTTAAATCTGTACTTTCATTTTTAAATTGGATTATCTGGGGTTTTTTATGTCTAGTTTCTTGAGTTCTTGTTTTTTTTTTTTGTTTTTTTTTTTTTTTTTGATTTTTCGAGACAGGGTTTCTCTGTGCCTTTGGAGCCTGACCTGGAACTAGCTCTTGTAGACCAGGCTGGCCTTGAACGCACCAAGATCCGCCTGCCTCTGCCTCCCAAGTGCTGGGATTAAAGGCGTACGCCACCATTGCCCGGCTCTTGAGTTCGTTATATATTTTGGAAATCAGCCCTCTGTTTGATGTGTGGTTGCTGAAGATCTTTTCCCATTTTGTAGGCTGCTATTTTGTTCTATTGATGTTGTCCTTTGCCTTACAGAAGCTTTTCAGTTTCATGAGGTCCAATTTATTATCTATCTTAGTGTCTATGCTATTGGTGTTCTATTCAGGAAGTTGTCTCCTGTGCCAATATGCTTAAGGCTCTTTCCTGTTTTCTCTTATATAAGGTTCGGTGTATTTGGGTTTATGCTGAGGTCCTTGATTCACTTGGACTTGAGTTTTGTGTATGGTTATAGATATGGATCTATTTGCATCCTTCTACATGCAGACATAGAGTTACACAAAAATCATTTGTTAAAGATGCTTTCTTTTCTCCATCTTTGGCTTCTTTATCAAAAATCAGGTATTTATAGGTGTGTGAATTTGTGTCTGGGTCTTCAGTTTGATCTCATTCATCTACCTGTTTTCATGCCAATACCATGCAGTTTTTATTACTATAGCTCTGTAATAGAGCTTGAAATCAGGGATGGTGATATCTCCAAAAGTTTTTTCATTGTACATATTGTTTTAGCCATGTTGGTTTTTTTTTTCCCATATGAATTTGAGTATTGTTCTTTCAGTGTCTGTAAAGAACCGTGTTGGGATTTTGATTAGATTGCTTTGAATCTGTAGATTGCTTTTGGTAAGAGTGCCTGTTTTACTATGTTGATCCTACCAATCCACGAGCATGGGAGATCTTTCCATCTTCTTATATCTTCTCTAATTTCTTTCTTCAAAGACTTGAAGTTCTTGTCATATCAGTCTTTCATTTGCTTGGTTAGGGTTACCCCAAAGTATTTTATATTGTTTCTGAATATTGTGAATATTATTTCCCTGATTTCCTTATCAGCCCCTTTATCATTTGTATATAAGATGATTTTAGTTAATGTTATATGATGTGGGATTTTCCTCTGTATGCTATGAATATGCCTTATTGCCATTGGTTAATAAAGAAGCTGCTTTCAGCCAATGGCTTAACAGAATATAGTCATGCTGGAAAAGATATATATATATAGAGAGAGAGAGTAGGCAGAGTCAGAAAGACACCATCTAGCTGCTGCCAAAGGAAACACACACCCAGGAACTTTACAGGTAGACCATGAGTGTTGTGGTGATGCACAAATTAATAGAAGTGGGTTAATTTACGATATATGAGCTAGCAATATGCTTAAGTGATTGGCCAAACAGCATTGCAATTAATATAGTTTCTGTCTGGTTATTTTGGGTATGGATGGCCGGGTAAACAAACAAGTGGCCTCAATTTATAGTTAAATCCAGCCACTTCACTGAAGTTATTTATCTGCTGTTGGGATTCCCTGGTAGATTTTTGGTGTCTCTTATGTATACTATCATAACACCTGAAAAGAGCAATAATTTTATTTCTTCTTTTCCAACTTGCATCTCCTTGATCTCCTTTTGTTAGCTAGAATCTTAAGTTCTATATTAAGCATATATGGAGAGAGTGGACAGCCTTGTCTTGTTCCTGATTTTACTGGAATTACTTTACATTTTTCTACATTTAATTTGCTATTGACCAATAGCTTTCTATATATTACTTTTATTATATTTAGTTATGTTCTCTGTATCCTTGTTCTCTCCAATACTTTTATCATAAAGGGATGTTGGGTTTTATCAAAGGCTTTTTATAGTATCTAATGAAATGATCGTGTGAGTTTTTTCTTTCACTTTGTTTATATGGTAGATTACATTGACAGGTTTTCATATGTTGAACCATCCCTGAATTACTGGAATGAAGCCTACTTTGTCATGGTGGTTGTGCTTTCTGATGTGTTCTTTGGTATGTGGTGTCTATCTATCTATCTATCTATAAGGAAATTTGTTCATCTCTTTTAAATTATTGAATTTTGTGGAGTACAGGTTTTCAAAGTATGGCCTAATGATTCTCTGGGTTTCCTTGATGACTGTTGTTATGTTCCCTTTTTCATTTCTGGTTTTGTTAATTTGAATATTCTTTCTCTGTCTTTGAGTTGGTTTGGATAAGGGTTTGCCTACCTTGTTGGTTTTCTCAAAGAAGCAGCTCTTTGTTTCATTGATTCTTTGTATTGTTCTCTTTATTTTTGTCTTACTGATTTCAGCCCTCAGTTTAATTACTTCCTGCTGTCTATTCCTCTTAGGTGGGCTAGCTTCTTGTTGTTCTAGAGTTTTCATGTGCGCTATTCAGTTACTAGTATGAGATTTCTCCAAATTCTTTATGCAGGTGTGTAGTGATATGAACTTTCCTCTTAACACTGCTGTCATTGTGTTCCATAAGTTTGCGTATGTTGTGTATTCATTTTTGTTGAATTCTAGAAGGTCTTTAATTTCTTTCTTGTTTCTTCCTTGACCGAGTTGAAATCCAGTGGAGTTTTGTTCAGTATCCATGAGATTTTAGGCTTTCTGTAGTTTGTATTGTTGTTGAATTTCAACTTTAATTCATGGTGATCTTATAAGATGCACAAGGTTATTTGAATTTTCTTGTGTCTTTTAAGACTTGCTATGTGAGCTGGGCAGTGGTGGTACATGGCTTTAATCCCAGCACTCAGGAGGCAGAGACAGCAGGATCTCTGTGAGGTTTGAGACCAGCATAGTTTACAGAGCAAGTTCTAGGACAGGCTCCAAAGCTACAAGGAAACTTTTGGAAAACAAAAACAAAAAAAAAAAGAAAGAAAAAAGAAAGGAAGGAAGGAAGGAAGGAAGGAAGGAAGGAAGGAAGGAAGGAAGGAAAATTTAGACACAGTTCCATGACATGTTGAGAAAAAAAAATTCATAGATACCTATTAGGTCTATTTGAATCATAATGTCTGTTAGTTTTGTTATTTCTCTATTCAATTTCTATCTGGATGACCTATCCACTGGTGAGAGTTGAATATTGAAATTTCGCACTATTAATGTAAGCTATTTAAACTTTAATAATGGTACTTTTACAAATGTGGATGCCCTTGTATTTAGGCATAGATGTTCCAAATTACTGTAATGAGTATGAAATGTCTTTCCATTTTTTATTACTTTTGGTTTGAAATTTATTTTGTTAGATATTACGATAGTTACACCAACTTGCTTATTAGGTATATTTGATTGGAAAATCTTTTTCCAACACTTTACTCTAAGGTAATGTCTGTCTTTGATGTTGAGGTGTGTTTCTTCTCTACAGCAGAAGGATAGATCCTATTTTCATGTCCATTTTGTTAGCTTCTATCTTTTTATTGGCAAATTGGATCCATTAATATTAAGAGATATTTATGATCGGTGATTGTTAATTCCTGTTATATGCTGTTGTTGCTGTTATTATTGGTGGTGGTGGAATGGTGTGTATGTGTTCATGTGTTTGTGTGTTTGTATATGTGGGCATTTCCCTTCCTTGGATTTTGATGATATGGGATTATGTACTACCTGTGCTTTTGTGAATGTAGCTAACATTCTTGGTTTAGAGTTTTCCTTTCAGTGCCTTTTGTAAAACTAGATTTGTAGATAGATATTGATTATATTTTACTTTGTCATGAAATAGCTTGTTTTCTCCATCTATGGTGCTTAAAGCCTTGATGGGTATAATAGTCTGGGCTGACATTTATGGTCTCTTAGATTCTGCAAGAATGTCTGTCCAGGTTCTTTTGACTTTTAGAGTCTCTATTGAAAATTCTGGTGTCATCAGGCTCTGCCTTTATATGTTACTGGGACTTTTCCTTTGCAACTTTTAATATTCTTTCTTTGTTCTATATGTTCATTGCTTTGATTATTATGTGGTGAGGTGACCTTTTTTTCTAGTCCAATCTATTTGGTGTTCTGTAAATTTCTTAAACCTTTATAGGAATGTCCTTCTTTAGGTTGGGAAAATTTTCTTCTGTGATTTTACTGATTTATTTTCTGGGCCTTTGAGCTGGGATTCTTCTTCTTCCTCTATTCCTATTATTCTTAGGTTTGGTCTTATCCTGGTGCCCAGGATTTCCTTGATGCTTTGTGCTAGGAATTTTTTAGATTTAACATTTTCTTTGGCCAATTAATCTATTTCCTCTATTAAATATTTAATGCCTGAGATTTTCTTTTCCATGTCTTGTATTCTGTTGGTGATGCTTGTAATCTGTAATCTCTGATTACCCAAGTTTTTCATTTCCAAAATTCACGCAGTTTGTGTTTATTTTTTATTGCTCCTATTTCCATTTACACGTTTTGAACCATTTTGTTTGTTTTGGTCAACTGTTTGTTTTTTTGTTTTGTTTTGTTTTCTTGACATTTTTTAAGAGATTTATTGATTTTCTTCCATTTTTTGTCTTTTTCTCAATTTCTTTAAGTTCTTTTTTCATTTTCTCTTTAAATAAACTACCATCTCCATAAAGCTTTTTAAGCTCGTTTTCTTGTGCTTCAGCTGCATTGGACTAGTCAGGTCTTGCTGTTGTAGAATGGCTGGGTTGTGGTAGTGACACATTGTCCTTTCTGTTATTGGTTGTGTTCTTACACTGGCATTTAGGTGTCTAGATTTCGGATGGTTTTAAGTCTAGGTGTTGATTCCTCTGTTTATCTTTTTTTGGAAGTGTGTTTTGTTCCTTGATTTCTGTTTCATCTCTGATCTTCTGGTACAAGCAGCCAAGAATTCTAGTGACTGATAAATTTTCAGGTCCAATAGGGTATTTCTGTTGGGGTTTTCAGGCCTTGGGTCTCTTGGGTCCCTTGATCCAGTTGGGTCTCTGGTAAAGACAAAGTCCTTTTGAGTCTCTACATCTTGTTTGGCATCAAATAAAGCCTGTGTATTTCTTTGGTGTATCTAGCACCAAGATGGTCTCTAGTAGAGTTGCTATGGCTCTTATTTTTACTTATGTGGACTATACATTAGTCTACAGCATCTGTTCTTCCAACTGGTATGGGCTGTGTCTAGGTCTATAGAGTCTGCTGGACTTCTGGGAAAGGACCACTTGTCAACTGGTGAGGGCAGTTGTGGCTGATATGGTCTGAGCCTCAGTGACAGAAGTACTCTGGATTTGCAGACAGGACCCAGTAGCAGTGTGGCCAGGGACTAACTGGAGTGGCATTGGCCTGGGGAAGGATCATAGGGGACAGAATCCAGAGAGTGGCACAGTTTTTCTGGCAGGTGGTTCACTCACCTGTTGCCTTGTGTAGCCTTGGCCTGCTTGGCAGAAGTCTTCTGGGGTCAGTGGGAGAACTGAGCAAAGGAAGTAGGCACTAGCTGGTACAGTGTGGGTGTGTGGAAGGGTTATGAGGGCAGAGTAGTAGATACTTCTTAATGCATAATAATTACATTAGATCTGAATTACTGAACATTTTAAGAGGGATGAGTTAATAAAATCTTTACTTAAAATCCAAAAATGCATCCTGTAAGTTGAAACAAGTGAATTTTTCATCATCACTGGTAGAAGGGATAATTATTATGTAGCATTTCTTTTATTTATTTATTTATTTATTTATTAAAGATTTCTGTCTCTTCCCCACTGCCGCCTCCCCTTTCCCTCCCCCTCCCCCAATCAAGTCCCCCTCCCTCGTCAGCCCAAAGAGCAATCAGGGTTCCCTGCCCTGTGGGAAGTCCAAGGACCACCCACCTCCATCCAGGTCTAGTAAGGTGAGCATCCACGAAACTGCCTAGGCTCCCACAAAACCAATAGGTACAGTAGGATCAAAAACCCATTGCCATTGTTCTTGAGGTCTCAGTAGTCCTCATTGTCCACTATATTCAGCGAGACCGGTTTTAACCCGGGCTTTTTCAGACCCAGGCCAGCTGGCCTTGGTGAGTTCCCGATAGAACATCCCCCTTGTTTCAGTGTATGGGTGCACCCCTCGCGGTCCTGAGTTCCTTGCTTGTGCTCTCTTTCCTTCTGCTTCTGATTTGGACCTTGAGATTTCAGTCCGGTGCTCCATTGTGGGTCTCTGTCTCTGTCTCCTTTCATCGCCTGATGAAGGTTTGAGCCTATAATTCGGGTTCTTAGAGAAGCTAAATAAGAAGGAGAACCCAAAGAAAATCATATAGGCTTCCTCCTGAATATTATGTAGCATTTCAATTTCTTTTGGCTTGTGATCTAGTCTGTTGTGAGTGATGAGCTGACCAGGGTCCTGAAAGTAACCAACCCTGACTCCTGCAACCGAAATGAGTAACACTTTCAAGTCACTGTGTCTTGCATATTCTCTGATTTGTAGTTGTGTGTGTGTATGTGTATATGTGTGCATGTGTATGCATGCATGTGCATGTGTTTGTGTTTTTTCATGCATGCTAGGTAAGTGCTTTGCTACTGAGATACATCCTTAGTTCTGATGATTTTTTTTTGGAGACATTGTCCTCCTATGTGGCCCTGGCTTGTCTAAAATATAAGATCTTCAGTCTAATCCATAAGTGTTGGCAATACAAGTCAGAACCACCATACCCAGCAAATATTATAATTATAAAACCTGGGATAGAAGCATCCAAACAGAAAAACAAAGCTACAATTGAATAAGCTGTCTGTCTCCCTGACTTGTCTGAACAGTTCTCCAATTTAACTAGATTTCATTTCTTTATTGAGACATCACATACAATATAAGCTTAATCTTTAACCAAATGGAGAGGTTTTATATACAGTGCTTGGTTAATGCCTTTAGACAGTTGTGGAAGGCAAATGTTTCATCCTACATAGCCCATTGTTTAAGTGTTCTTTTTCCTTTTAATTATTTAGAAGATAGTTCAAGCATTTCAGCCATACTCTTGGCTGCTTAGGATTAAATCATAAGAATCAAAATGCTGATTTTACTGAAACTTCCAGTGGCAATGCTGAGAAGATAAATCTCAAGGGGGTTTGTCTAAATCCTGATGATGTCATGAAGAGATAACAGGAGACCAAGTCATTCCACAACCAGAGCCCCAGGCAACCCAAGTACAATGAATGTCTAATAACTCACAAACATAAAATGTAACAGGTTCAGACAGGAAACCATTATTGTGGCAAAATAAAACAGGTAATGTTTAACTAGTGTTAGAATAAGGGTAGACTTGTCATCTTATGTGAAATTTCTTTTTATGCGTGCTATGAGGAAAATCACATGGAACTTACTATCTAATGAGGCATGCACTCTACAAGGGTAGAGACTTGACCTACCTTTCTCATTGCTGGATTCTCAGTGTCTAGGAGTGTGTGTGCATGTGTGTGTGTGTGTGTGTGTGTGTGTGTGTTAGTTAATGTACTGTCATGTGGAAGAGAAAACCATGCCATTTACTGGCACACAACTGGGCACTTGGACTGCTTACTTTCCTTTTACTATTATAGTACTTTGGCCCAGAGCCTGCTGGTGAAACTGGGAGAAAAGTGATGTCACTTCGTCATGGCCCCTCATCTTGGACGAGATAAGAGTACAATTAGAACTCAGATATGAACACAAGGTCTGTAGTTCTTCCTTTGCAAAGGTCAAACTTTCATGCTATAATGTCAGAAACTCGTAGTTGGAGTCTCAGCCAATAGCCAACACCACACCCATGTCTCTGTGACAGCAGAGGGTATGTGGGAGCCTTTCAGGCAAGGGGTCTCCAGAAAGTGTTGGATGAGAAGACCTAATCTCTTCTCCATCTGGGCACGTCACCCAAGTATCCCTTCCTTCATGACTGTTCTCACCAGGTTTCCTCTTCCTATGGACAGACATAACTCCAACTCATTTGGAGCAAATAAAAACATATTTTTATATTCTTGAGGCAAATGTAAACATTTTCAGTCTACCTAAAATGTGCTGCATCCAAATCACTGGAAATACACTTTTAAACTAATTTTGTTTTAAATTATGTGAGTGAGTGTTTGCGTGTATTAATATATGTGGTTTGTGAGTCACCAAGTGGGTTCTGGGAACGTACCTAGAGTCCTCTGCAAGAGCAGTCAGTGCTCTTACCTCCACTGGAAATTTTTATGATTAATTGTTTAATATTACTATGTTTTTATTCCACTCTACATCTTCTCTGTTTTATTATTACTTCTCTTTCTGATGTTTTTTTCTGTTCTTCCTTTCTTAAAAATTATTTAATCAATAAATTAATTTTTATACCTGTCTTTCTTGGTTAGTGCAGTCTGTCATTAGACGGGCTATGTAATAGGGGATAACTTTGAACTTCTGATCCTCCTGCTTCAACTTCCATGTTCTGGAATTATAAGCCTGTGCCTTGTTGGTGCAGTTCCTGGGCATGTAATCCAGGACTTGCTGCATGCCAGACGAGCCTTCTACCAACTGAATCATATCCCAGACTTGCCTCATGATTTCTCATCTGTGTGCATATGTTTAAGTTTAATTTATTTTATTTATTCATTAGTGTGTGTGTGTGTGTGTGTGTGTGTGTGTGGTTTCACAGAGGGCAGAAGAGCACATCAGATACCCAGGAGCTGGAGTTATAGACAGCTGTGATCCACCCGATATGGATGCTCACAGCCAAATTCAAATCCTTTGCAATAGCAGTATGCTCTCTTACCCATTGCAATATGATTTCAACCTCATCTGTGAATAAGCTGTGTGACATCTCACTTTTTTAGGAAAAAGATGACTGTGTATTATCTCTACATGACCCCTCTGTGTGTGTGCACATGTGTGTGCTCATGCGCACACATGTCTCCAAAAATACCTGATCCCTTTGCTATCCAGTCTTGAGAACTTGAACTCCAGCCAGTGCAAAGAAATAGAAATATTGCTGGCATTCATTTCAATCAGAGCCAGCCAAAACAAGCAGGCATTCTGAATGTTGCTTTCTGTTCCTGTCTCCAAGAGCAGCCATCATAGGATTCTAGCCCAACCTCATCCTCTTTGGAACAAGGGCCATCTCTCTCTTTTGCAAGCTCTAGGGCCCTAAATCTGACTTCCTTGGAGGGGAGGACAGCTCTCGTCTGCCAAAGGTAACAGAGGCCCCCTACATCTGTCATGCTGATCCATCCAGTCCTCTGGCCAGATCGCGCATGCTGATCCATTATGCTGACCTGCAGATACTCACATTAGTGTGTGCACACCCAGAGCCAAAGGCTGGAAACCAACTCTGTAGCAAGGAGCTGAATGGGCTGGCCAAAATGAACCAGGAGTTATTCTATTAGAGAGAATATTCCGTTTGCTCCAATAACGAGAACTCTATTGAGATCGGTTAATTCAATTCTGCCCATCTTATCAGATTTATTTTTAATGAAACTGAACAATACTTTCATTTGTTATGTTATTAGTTTTCCCAGTAGAAGCCACGAGACTTCAGTACAGAAAGCAGAGCAGACAAGCTTCGCCAATGTCTCTGGCTTATCAGTGATGTGTGCCAGTTTGGATATTACACAGTGAAATACTTCTCTCCTCCTTGGGGTCCCTTTCTTGCTTTTGGGACTCAGAGCCGTGAGGCTGTCTCTCCTCTCATGTTGTCTCCTTGTGCTCTGTCTAATCTTTCCATTCCCTTGTTAATTAATCTTTCAGGGCCCCTTATTGCCTCATTTCCACTAGTTACTAGCTGAGTGATTTTGGCAAAATGGCTTAACCTTGCTAAACCTTTATTTGTTTTTGCTTGTAAAATTTGGAAAATGATGATAATTCAAAAATTTTCAAAGCTTTTCAACAAGAATGTAGTGCATCTTGAAAGTGTGTCAGTGTGCCTACAGTGTGCCTACAGTGTGCCTACAGAGTGCCTACAGAGTGCCTACAGAGTGCCTACAGTGTGCCTACAGTGTGCCTACAGAGTGCCTACAGTGTGCCTACAGTGTGCCTACAGTGGCCTACAGTGTGCCTACAGTGGCACATGGGGGTATTTGTCTTTTTCATGTTTCTATCTAACTTTCTTTCAGGGCATAATGACTCTTTTGTTTGTTTGTTCTGTTTAGTTTGTTTTGGTTTTCTGTTTGTTTGCTCAATTTTTGTACCAGTAATTGAACTGGGCCTTGTGTGTGCTAGGCAAGGAGTCTTATACTGAACTAACCTGAGACCTTTCCAAGTCTCTCCCTTCCTCCCTCCCTCCCTCCCTCCCTCCCTCCCTCCCTCCCTCCCTCCCTTCCTTCCTCCCTCTCTCTTTCTCTGTGCATGTGTGTATGGTATAAGTGCTGGTATGTACACAGGTATATATGCACATGTGTGGAGGACAGGGGAAGACATGGGGTGCCCCGCTCTATCACTTTCTCTTTTAATCCACCGAGACAGGGTCTTTTACCCAGACTGAAGTTCGTCATTTTGGCTTTACTGGCTAGAGAGGAAACCCCAGCAACCCCCTTGTCTCTGCCAGTGTGCGAGGCCTAGCACTGGATTTCTGTGATGCAGGGGATGTGAACTCAGTTCCCTAGGCTTGATCAGCGGGCATTTCACCCACTGAGCCATCTCCCAGCCTCTGTGCTCTTTATTCTAAGACCAGGTGTCTCCAAGCTCCCCAAGATAGCCTTGTACTTACTAAATAGCTTTGTTTAGTCTTGAACTTGTGATCTTCCTGCCTCAACTTTCCTAGGAACTGAGGTGGATGACAGGCCTGCATCAGCATCCCCTGCATATGGTGACCTTGTTGATACCTATTTCCTGTGCCTGTCTGAGCAAGTATTTAATGACGATTATGACTAGCCTTTTGCTGTGTCCCAAATCTATCTCCGTTGCTCTCATTCTGATGTGTTTTTCTATGATACTTCTCTTGTTCTTTCATGTTTTAGTGTGGGTGTCTCTTCTCTCAAGCCCTCTTCTCACTACGGACTCAGAGAATATATTCTGGCAGCCGCATTCTCACTTTATGGTATTTTTTTAATTAAACAAATACACAAACGCATACCATGCTTTTGTCAAAGCTCATGTTTAAGAAGGCACTGGTCACCTTTGATCTGGATCTCCAGAAGGAGAACTTTTCACTCCTATTTAGTGATGCTTATTGTGAAGGAACTCGGGAGAAACAGTGAATGAAGGAGGCCTGGCACGCACGGCAAAGGAAAACGTGAGACAGAGATATGCACCCTGGCAAGCCCAGACTCAGTTTACAGTATGTTCTAAAAGGTTGATGGTACCACTGAGGTTTCCCAGATATATCTGTCTGTCTGTCTGTCTATTTATCTTCTCCATCTGTGACAAAAACATATGGTGGAAGCAACTTCATAAAGGAAAGATTTCCTTGGGCTCATAGTTTTGTATAGTATAGTACAGCATGACCGGGGTGTGTGGTAGACACACTGGCTTGGAAAATGGTGGCATTAGTTTGCAGCATGTTCTTTCATCCCTTAGCAGATGAAGAAGCAAAGAACGTGGGCCTAAACCAGAAACAGTGTATACAAGGCCTGTCCTCAGAAATCTATGTCTGCTAACGAAGTTCTGATAACTTCCAAAACATCACTGGCACCTGGAGGCCAAGATTAAATACAGAAGTCTATCAGGGATGCTCCTTATTCAAACTGTAGCCCTATTTATGAGGGAAGGGCCTGGACTGATGGTTCAGTCATGTCGTTTGGGCACTGATTTGAATTACCATGGTGCATGATATGCACACACTTTTCAACGTCTTAAGATGTGACCCTGGCAGGCAGATCTCTCAGAGTTTGAGGCCAGTCTGGTCTACAGAGCTAGTTCCAGTACAGCTAGGGCTGTCATACAGAGAAACCCTGTCTCAAAAAACCAAAAGATAAATAAAAGAGGTGTTCCCAGAACTGGGGCTCTTGCGTATGCTAGGCAAGTCTACCACTGAGAAATATTCCCAAGTACAAAATCATCTCCTATGAGTGGGTACAGATGTGAACAGAGAAGAGTTAAACTCTGCCGTTTGTGGACAAGGGATACTGGGCTGGGAAAGAAGCAGAAATAGGATTTCCAAAGGTCTGTGCTCCAACAGCCAAGAAAGCCACTGGATTTGGGACCTCTAGAAGAAGCGCTGGGTTCAGCCCCTTGCAACATCCCAAGAGCACTCACAGCTCTGGGCTCTGTGCCAAGAGATGCCTGGAAATGCCTTGGTGATATTCCAGAGATGAATCATTTATTATTTCTTTGAGGTTGAAAAAAACAATAGGGTAGGAAGAGTTTGGAAGAGTACAGAACTGATACCTTCCCCCCACACCCCTACTTCCATTTTGAGCATGTTTAATTGGAGTGCTGTGTAATTAATTGCATGTCTATTACAATATGGTGTTTACTTACAAAGCACTGTGGGCCATGTCAGTGATTAGCCACTTTCTCTGACGTCTGTTGGAGTGCTAATTACAAGCAAACACAGTACACTTTCCCTGACAAAAACACAGGCAGCATGGCACAGAGGTTTCTATCCTTCTCAGCACACCACTTTTGCCTGGATGGGGCTCCAGGTTTGCTTTCCTGGAAACGCTGATCCAGCAGTTCAAGGACGAGTTGCCAAGAATCAAAGATGGCCCACGTTTCTATCAATGGTTCAATGGTATTGATATTTCAGGAGCACTCCCCACCCCAGAGTGTTCATGGCCCCAGAAATTGGAAAGTACCAGACAACCTGTGTCTAATAAATCACAGCCCTGGAAATTCCTTGCTTGTTCACAGTCTCTGCCAAACAATTATGCAGCGAAATGTTCTAATTGTCTTCCGATTTTAATGTTAATACCCATTTCCATAATTCCTCTGGATCTTTACGACACTGTTTGACACTTGCCAGTGAAGCAAATGAACTGAAAGGAACATGCACAGATGGCTTGCACTCCACATTAAACCTGCACTCTGGGATCAGCTTTTGTTCTTGTTGGTTTAGGTGGCTGTTCTGTTCTCAGATAGGCTAACTGTAGTGACTGCCTCCTTTTTAATGTGACCACCTCAACACAAGCCCATCTTGGCTGGGGAGAGGACACAGGGATCAGAGCAGAGTGTATTTTGCTGGATCGGACGGGGTCTTCTGCAGAGCATCCTCTGTTCAGTTGCCCCCTACTGTGCTCCTGGACCAGACCTTCTGTAAAAGAATGAAGCCTGCCATTACTGAACTGCTCGTGAGCTTGCGAACCTAGAAGTGCAAGCTTTTAAGTCTTCATCCTTTGAATTTCTGTGAAAAAAAAAGTTGAACAGAATTATTGAATTATTGTCCTAGCCCTCCTGAGTCCCACAAAAGACTTCAACAAGACACCAACGCCTTTTGTTTGTTTGCTTCCTCCCACAGTCAGGATTGGATCAGGGAATGGGATCACATTTCAAGTTACAGCAGCAGGGTCTGGTTGTCTTCAAAGGTGTCTTGTTTTCAGTGGCAGACAGGAAAGGAACCCAAGCACAGTGGATAAGTGACAACAGCAGCTAGAAAAACTGGCTAATTCACCTCTCTTTTCCACGCCTATACTTCCCTGCTGTCGCTCCAACCATGTCAGTCAGACTCAGCAGGCCAGCACTTCCTGCTCTTGCTTTCCATGGATACTCGTGAGTTCCTCAGAGCCAGTGATCGTCTGTGTTAAGAAGACACAGTCTACCAAGGAAATGCCACACTAGATCCTGAAGAAGGACTCAGCCATAGTGGGCTGTGGTATGTTCATGAGACTCCCACAACTTGTCCTGACCTACACACACACACACACACACACACACACACACACACACATGCACGCATGCATGTGCACACATACAAATAATAATGTTTCTAATAGCCATGTGTAGCCACAGCTACTATTATCAGCATTTCATCAAAAGGATGCCTGGGGCTTAAGATGCTCTCCCCACTGCAAAGGAAAGGGCTGGTAAATTAACATAATTTTCTTAAAATTCAAAGTTTATGTTTGGAAACATGCATACTTCCTCTCGCTGTCAGGTGTGGTACCAGTTATTTTCTGGATGTAATTGATATGACAGTTTTTCAGTGATGAGGACTGTGGAGCCATGAAGAAGATAAGAGGCGCAGTGAGTAGCATCCTGCATAAAGGATGTCATGAATGGGCATTTGACACCAGGGCACTATACCTGAGGGAATGTCTAGGAACCGCGTTGGTGGCAGCACTGCTGAAGAGGGCAAAGTGGAGAGGACTTTAGAAAATGATACCTTTAAAGCTCTACGTGCTTGCTGGCTTTGAATACTTTCATGTGTCTACTCATACAGTCTTCTGCTGCAATCCGACCTGCCAAAGTCATTCCTCTTAGAGTGTTGGCGGAGCCTAGAGTTCAGTGCGTATCTGCCTAACACGCCCTCTGAAGCTTCTCAAGAGAGTGGTCAGTGTTATCACGAGGACTATAATCACTAGTCAACTTCAAGTTGGAAAAAGGGCTAAGAAGAGACAAAAAGTAAATGACCTTTGTTCTGGCTTTTATAGTTTATTAAAGTCATATCATGAGTACCTGGCCTAGATATTGAAACTTGGATGTTGGTGCACCAAGATTTCATTAAAACATTCCCTTACTGTTTTTTAAAGGGAATGAGAGGGCAAAAGACAGATTCATTTCCACAATTCAAAGGTAAAACTAAACCATAAAGTATATATTCGTGCTGGTGCCAGTCACTTAAGTTGCCTCGAGACTCCAAGATCCAGGCATATCATCATGCTGGTATTTGCAGAAGTGTTTGATTCAACTGTGAAGATAACATTCTATTCAGTCCTGTTTAAAGCTTTAGTAGCCAAAAATCAAAAAGGCGTTTGGTTCCGTGAAGAAAAAACACCCTGTAATTTACATGCTTCCGTTATTATGGGGACATATATGTATGGGTGGGGGGAGGGATTATTGTATCCACATCCCATTCCTTTGGCAAGTAATGCATTTAATTAATCTACGTGGAGTTCGAGTACAGCATAGTTGATTAGCATAGTAGACAGTGCCTTTTTAATATAGCAAATCTACTGAGGATTATTCTTTGTTAATGAGTTGCGTCATTCGGGGAAAAAGTTGTCTTATAACCAATTCCTGAAAACAGCGCTGAAGCTTTTATGCACATGCTCAGAGCTGACGGAGCCATCCTGAAAATGCATGGAGTCGTTCATTTTCTGGAATCCCTTTCTCAGACTCCCACAAGCTCTTTTTACACTCACTAGTTGGATGTCTTATGAACGGCTGCAAAGGGAGGCTCTCCCCAGGGTAGTGAGTCTTGATAGTTTGGAGGGCTTTAGCATCACCATGGAAGCAAATTTGTAGGCAACTCTGTGGGGATTGTCCAAATTAAATCATCTGAGATACGAATAGCAACCCTAAGCTTAAAGAGCACCATTCCATGAACTGAGTTCCTGGACTAAATGGAAAGAAGAAAGCGATCTGAGCATGAACACCCAGTGCTCTTTGCTGCCAGACTGTAGATGCAGTGTGACCAGCTGACTCCATGCTTCTGCTTCCATGGTTTTCAGGTCATGCTGGTGTGTGTCTTCAAACTGGGCACCAACATAAATCCTCCTTCCTACATTACCTTTGTCCAGTATTTGAAATGAGGAAATTGACTAAT
Source organism: Alexandromys fortis (assembly GCF_014885135.2). Lineage (NCBI taxonomy): Eukaryota > Metazoa > Chordata > Mammalia > Rodentia > Cricetidae > Alexandromys > Alexandromys fortis. The sequence goes on along the minus strand of NW_026067891.1, from coordinate 9,295,577 downwards.
ACAATTACACACTCTTATAAACTTTTAATGAAAGTTTCTTCTATGTCATTTGAAGACTGTATTTATAATCAACATTTTATAGTGGGTGGTTTTGAACCCCTTTCTGAACCTGGGTGCAAATCAAGCTTGCCATGTTCTGCAGGAGTATATATGGATGGGTTCCTTTCTACACATTTGGGGTGTGTGTGTGTGTGTGTGTGTGTGTGTATAAAATTTCACTATGTAGCCATGGGTGGGCTGGAACTTGCTAGACTATGATGGCCTTGAACTCATAAAAATCTGCCTGTCTCTGTTTTCTGAGTACTGGCATTAAATATGTGTGTCAAAATGCCTAGAATTCACTAGGTTTATATATTTATTTATAAATAACAAATATTAATCCTTGAGAATTTCATGCATGAATTCGATGAAATATGATCATATCTACTCCAAACTTCTACTCTCCAACTCCTTCAATGGAACTTTAACATGTGACATGTCCATGTTGTCCTCCAAACTTTATTATTTTCATTCTTTCCTCCTCCTTCACCTTGTCTTCCACCTCCTACTGCATAAGATGGTAAGTATTAAGTCTAGTCAGTGCTACCAGTAAGTGTATAGGTGTGGCACCATCCACGGGAGAATGAGAAACCTACCAGTGACCAGTGACCCCAGGAGAATGATTCTTCTCCCCTAGCAGCTATCACTTCCCAAAAGTTCCTCAGTTGGGGAAGGGGCATTGAGATCACCTCCCTCATTTGTGTTGGGATTTTAACTGCTTTGATCTTGTGCCAATGATCTACAGCTTCAGAAAATGCCTCACAAATGCATATGAAGTTTGAGATACAATTTACATAAAAGAAATTACTCAAGTTTTAACTACTCAATCCCCCAAATTTAACAAACTCACACACTTATATAACCAGATTCGTATGAAGGTGTTAAATTAACTTTTTTTGAGCTAGAAAGGTCCCTTATTTACCACCCAAGACAATCTCTAAAGATAGCATTAATCTGATATCCATCACCACAGCTTCATTTTTCTTGTTTTAACAACAAAGATGAATAGTATTCCAAAGTGTATATGTATCACATTTTTATTATCCATTTGTCTGTTGAAGGACTTTTACGTTGTTTCGATTTCCCAGCTACTGGGAATAGAATAGCAGTGAAATAGCTCCAAATCTTCAAATGTGATCTGGAGTAACCGCAAAAACCAGGAGAGTAAAAGGGACCATTGTGGGGTGGGGGCTGAACAATAGAGAGGGAATATCAGAGTGCAAGCGATACGAAGGGGAAAATCAGGGGGGTCTCATTAGGCAGAGGCAAGCCTCAGCCCTAAACAAAGAAATAAAGAAGAAAAGAGGATAATAAAATAACTGTAAGGATGTCTGAAAAAAATCATAAGGAGCCATACTATTAGTTATCTACCTAAAAATACCTAGAATACAAACAAGTAGGTCAGCATTTAATATATATTTACAAGTTAAATAAAGATTTCCCATCTGGACTGACAATGCCCCTCCCCAACAGCCAGGAGCCATTTAACAAAACCCCAACACCAGCATGAAAGTCCTTATTTAATTTAAAAAAGAATGTTGGGGATTAAGCAAATCACTATTTTCCTAGAACAGGAAGATGGTTCAGTAATTAAGAATATTTGCTGCTTTTCTTGGGGACCCAAGTTTGGTTCCTAGAACCTACATTGAATTACTCAACTGTCTTTTACTCCAGTACCAGGGATCCAACACTCTCTCACCCTGAGGGTTCCTATTGCAAGTTATGCTCTTAAACACAGGCAGACACATATACATGCCCATTAATAAATAATGTCTAAAAACAGAGCAAAACAAATCCTCTCAAGACTTTCATCATGTTATGCCCAATTTCCTTCATAATCTTTAGAGGCAGATTGTATAGTGGCATTTTATTTGTATTTTAATAAATAAAACTTGCCTGAAGATCAGAGATAACACAGCCCCTCAGGTCAGTCTTACAGACCAGGCAGTGGTAACACACACCTTTAATCACAGTAGTCACACTAGTTAGCCATAGAAACCAGGCAGTGCACACTTTTAATTCCAGCCCTAGAGAGGATTATAAAATGGGAGGAGACAGCTCTCAGACACAGTCCCATTCTGAGACTCCTGGACGTAGGATCACCATTTTTGAACTGAGGTAGAGGTAAGAGTTAAAGGCTGGCTGCTTTGTATTTCAGGTCTTCAGATTGAACCCCAGTTTCTCTCTTTGAGTTTTTATTATTTGTGCTTCAAGGTTGAATATTCTTACCTGAGATGCTTGGTGTCTCAATTCCCATTCCAGGTTCTACATGGAGATAGGTTGATATGGATTTCAGGTAGGAAAGCATTCAGTAACTGTGAGGCCCAGGAACCCACATTGGAGGGTCCAAGCTCAAGCTTGAATAAGGGCTCTTTGCTTTTGAAAACCTGTGATAATTTGGGTGGACCCCATGATCCGGCCATAACATTTGGGGGCTCGTCTGGGCTTCCGCCAAGTCTACCAGCACCACTGCCAGTAGAGCCTTCAGAGAGCTGGTAAATTTTCTGTGTTTACTTTCAGAAGAGATAAAACAAGTAACCTATACCCACCTAGAGCATTTCACTGAAAAGAGTCAGCCTCCTTCTGTTGTTCTTGTCCATAGTGCACGGGCAATGGAGGCAGGTAAGACTTGTCTTGGAATGCCATGGGCAGGGTTGCAAGGCAGCCTACTTGTGTGTTTGAGGAACACAATGCAGCAAGGCTGCTAGTCAGAGCTAGCAAGGGGAAGATGACATGCCTCAACAGGATATCAAATGCTGAACAGAGAATCTGTAGTTAACTGCTATGGCTGGAGAAATTAACAATTTTTATCCCCCATGTTCCATGCCATCCCCTCCCATGCTGGCAGGTGGGGTTCTCATGGCCTGGCCTGAGGGCTGCCTACCTCCACTTCTGTCCAAACCTGCCCAAGGTTTTGCTCCGCAGGCCAAGGGTGGGGACTTGCTACCTATGGTTGTTAAGCTACAGCAGTTGTGTGGTGATGCTGCATTGGAGTAGCCAGTTATAGTTGGACACTTCCCTCCACCACGGCTGCTTTGGTCATTTATATCCAATGGGTTATAAATATTTGTCATCACTTAGAGAGGTTGGTTACAAATTATTGTGGGTTAGGTTAAGAGAAAATCATTGTTAGTTTCAAGTGCTTCATGCTGGTACAGGTTTGTATGTGATGCAAATTTAGAGTTATTTTTATTATGGTGTATGCATGTTTCAGTTCTTGTTTAAAATATTGTAGCCATGCAAGATATTCTAAACTACTGAGGGAAACCACAAGAAAGACGTTGATAAAAGTTTTTGCGTTGTCTGGAAAGTGAGAGAGGAGGCAGGGGATGGGAATAATGAAGAGAGGGAAAGAGGAAGAGAAATTTTGCTGAAGTAAAAAAGTTTGAGGTAGCTGAGTGGTGGTAGAACACACCTTTAATCTCAGCACTCAGGGAGGTAGAGGCAGTAGGATCTCGATGAGTTCGAGGCCAGCCTGATCTATAGAGTAAGTTCCAGGACAGCCAGAGATACACAGAGAAACCCCATCTTTAACAGACACATACACAACAGTTTGAGAAATTAGAGGAATAAACTAAAGGTATGTAGAAAGTTGTAGAAAAACAAAGGGGATATGAATTATATTTGCTATGGTTTCTCATACTTGCAAATACTGAATTTAAAAAGAAACCATAAAATAAGTAGGAAATTTAAGCATATTAGGTTAATCCTGGTTGGAAAGTTTTGTTTATTTCTTAAGTGTATGCTTGTTTTTCCTGTATTTATTTTTTTGTTTTTTTTTTTGTTTTTTTTTCAAGCATAGAGCTGAAACAGAAATGGTTTGAATGTTTTTGCTGTCTCTGATTCTGACAGTAGCCAGTCACCACCCAGGGCTACAGTGGCTGCCGTGTGGTCAGTGCTCTGAATTTACCTGTTAGTTCTGGTCACTGGATTCAGGATAGCAGCAGTTTAGATGTCTTTTCGATGTAGATAACATTAAAACTGTTCTATGTTGTTCTTTATTGAAAAGCTGGTTCTAGAGTTGGAGTGTGGCTCTTCCTTCACCAAACTCAGGCATGCTTATTTAAAAGTTTCCTCTGTGTTGGTCTGTCTAACAGAGCCCCTGTCACAGAGCAGAGAGAAGAAAACAAAGCAGAACAGCCAAGAATTTAGACTTGGTTTATGTGAACATTCTGAACCTTGAGATGCCAGAATTTATTTTGTTGGATATGGTTTAAAATATGTTAAAATCAAAACTAGTTTAAAAAATTCTGACTAGTAACACTGGAAATTGACAACTTAGAATTGAAAGTTATCAACTGGAAGAACCATAAGACATGATTCCATTTTGGATTGATATTATTTTTTTTTTGTTAACCACATGACTGTTTGCCGTTTTGCTAGAGTTATGACATTATGTGATTTAATGATATTTGGTGGTCACATGTCTGGCAGCCGTCTTTGCTAGGATCTGAAAAGAGGCTCTCATATGATTTCACCACCATCTTTATTAAAGATGACCATGTGGAGTGGGCCTACTAAGGAGGCAACAATGGGTCTCTAAGCTATGTTGGATTGGGGTAGATTTCTGTATGATATTTATGTCCTGTCCTAGAAACAATGTTTATAAAATATAGGGTTTTAAAACAATACTTGTTTAATAAGATATTAAAGCTGCACTTCAATGCTTTTATACACAAGAATGTACCTTGCACTGGCAGTGAATTTTGTAATTTAAGATTCACTCAGGTGATAATATTTTTAAAGACATGAAGGGATCATAGGGGACAGTTCACATTTGCAAATGTATGGCAGGGCTAAGATTCCAAAGAGAGTCCAACTTTCTCTTTGAAACCTTAACAGTTTTAGATATAGATGCCTGTGACAGGTGATACCAGAAACATTAGCCACAGTGAAATGGAGCAGGCTGAGATATAAAAGGCAGGCTTTGTACATGCTCCTGAGGGTGGCGCCGTATCCAAACCTCTCAGAAGAAAAAAAAAAAAAAAAGAGTCAAAAAGATTATGAATGAATCCCAGATATTGAACTTTGAATTGTTTGCATTATTGGAGCTTGGTTTTACCTTATACAGATTGTGGTTATTGTGATGGTAAAATAAAAATGCTGCAGGTTCCCAAGTGGCTGCAGCAGGCAGCAGGCCATGAGACCATGCTTCAGGTCCCCTAGCGGAGGGAGGCAATGGGCAGGGGCTCCTGAGAGCAGCCAGCCCCAGACAGGGATGGTGAAGGAGACTATGCCACAGGTCTTTGAAGGTGGCTGGTCCTAGGCACAGAGCCATGAGGCAGGTAAGAGAAAGATGGATATGCACACCATGCAGCGTGAGGTTGAATATTTATTTAGTGGTTATGGAGGGGAAAGGGAGAAGGGGAGAAGATGAGAGAGAGAGAGAGAGAGAGAGAGAGAGAGAGAGAGAGAGAGAGAGGAACAAAAGGGGAGTGTGGAGAATAGAGTGAGGCAAAAGCTGTCTCTTGGGGAGAGATGGAAAAGGAAGAGACTCAGGCTGCAGGCAGGAAGGAAGATCTGTCTGCCTCAGGGAAGGGGGAGGGAGAGGGTGGGGCTTGTCTCTTAAAGGGACAGGATAGATCATTATAGCTATGCCATGTTTTCTCCCTCTTAAAGTTAAAAATAGTACTTTATTTTTGATATTGCAAAAAGACATTTGAGAGATTTTAAACTTTTTAAAAGGAATTTTAGAGTTTTACAGAATTTTTTTAAAGTAGATTTTTTTAAAGGAATAGTTTTTAAAGTATTTAAATTTACAAGGCTATGGGACATTTTAAATTTATAAAATGTTCTATATTGTTAATATTTGGACTTAAAATAAAAGGTTAAAAATTAGAGTCACGGCCATGAACACCAAATACTAATCAGAAACTGGGATGTTCATTTCTTGTGGTGCAGCAAGACAATGATCTAAGCACTCTGGCAAATGTCATGGAGCAGCCCCTGAGTCTCCATCCTTTGTGGGTTGAAAAACCTTTTTACGGGGGTAGCCTAGGATCACTTGCTTGACAGATGTTTGCATTGAGATTCATAGCGATGGCAAAACTGCAGTTGTGAAATAGCAATGGCAAAAATTCTGTAGGGGAATTGGGGGGAAAGGATCACCACAACAAGGGGAACCTATATTGAAAGGGAAAGGGAAAAGCTTAGACAATGTCTGTCCATACTCAAGGTCTATTCATGTGCAAAGATGTACATCCAGCTCCTTGTCTTTGCTAACTTTGTTAAACTTAAGCTATTTGGATAAATTGAGTCATATAAGTGTTTAAGTATTTTATGTTTTACTAAAAGAAGCATCAATTGTTGTTTTTCAAGTCTTTTTCCCATTAGTTCAGAGGCTTGGAGAAAGAAAAAAAAATTTTTTTTTTTTGATAAAGTTCTTACTTGCTAAAAAGGGAGTCACCCTCCTTATCTCTGGCCAAAGGAACTTGTGGCCCTTCCATTAGCACAGGACTGTGTGGCCCCTAACTTGTCAAGGGCAATGCTAGCCCCTAGGCTCCCTCCTGTTCCTGTTTGCCCTGTGACCTTTCCCTTGTCACTTATCTTTGCCTTCCCAGGAGACAGCTTTAACAGCTTGATACACACTTGTTTTGTTTTTACCCTTGAAATGCCTAAAATGCCCACTGATATAGCAGGAAAATAGACTCAGAGTTGTCAATTAATGGATTTATTAACTAAAAAAGTTCTTTAATAAAACCTTGACTTTCTTTATGCAGAATCAAAGAGATATTGTAAGGCTTTAAGAAATTATTATCTTTATATAAATAATTCAGCATTATAATCTGGTTGTACTCAAACATCAGAATTATAGGGCCTTAAGAAAGGCAAAAGAGGCAAATGCTTCCCTTAAAAAAAAAAATCTGTCAGCTAATGGTAATCCCAATACCACCCTTTTGAACCCCTAGGCAGGCAGGACCCATGATTGGATCCTGTCATTGGTACTTGTGAAGGGGGAGTGTAGGGTCAAGGAAAGCTTGGCTTTATGGCTGCCATGACAGGCTCCATAGAAGCCAGTCAATGATGTGGTCTAAGTTGCAGTTTATCCTAAGGCAATACCTGGTTCCAGGAAAGAACACAAACTGAGATCACCCAGGTACCACTCAGAAAGGGACCAGTCACCATCCAAGGGGAAAATACTTAACATTTCAAAGGAAATACCTAACATTCCAACCATTGTAGATAGGTTCACCAGCTGTCTCTTAGCCCAGCACACACCCATCCCCTTTCACCAAGACTCTAGACAAATGTGAGCCAATCAGAGGCCCTGAACCTTAGAAATCCACCCCCAACCTCTGCTATGATTAAAAAAACAAAAACAAAACAAAAAACCTGGCCCAACTCGCCTCAGGGATCTTATGGCTACGTGGGACACACAAGAGGGTCCAAGATCGAACTTGAATAAAGACTCTTTGCTTTTGCATATGAGTTTGTACTCTCTGGTGGTTTGGGGGGTACTCAGTGATCTGAACATACCAGCAGTTTTGGCCATTCTCTGCAGAGGAAGCTGAGATAGGACAGCATCAGTCCACAGAAAAAAGGAATACTCTAAAGTGTAGAGACTTTAGAGGGGAGGGTTCTGAGCTTAGAGAATCGTGGCCTCTGAGTTTAGGTGGGAAGGGTTCCTAAGGGAGCCTCTGAGTTTAGCAGATTAGTGAAGGTACTAAACAGGATGGTAGGTGATAACTCAGGAAGCTGTTCTTGCTGACCCAACCTTTCCAGCACTGCTCCACACTCTAGGAACCTTGGGGCTCCTGGAAGCAGTTAAGTAGGGTCTACAGGATGCTGGCTCTATCTACAGCTTCACATCTGTGAGCTAAAACTTGGGACCAAAATTGTGGTTTTCAGATTATGTTGCCTGATTTTAAAATGATTGCTTACGCATCAATAAGGTATCTTGGACATAAGACCCAAGTTTAGAAACAAAACAAAATTAATTTTGTTTATGTACACATAGTTTGAAGGTAACTTTATTTGAATATTTCAAGTAGGTTTATGCATGAAAGATTTCTGTATGTGGATTTTTTTCCATTGTGATTTGCTGGTTTTGACATTTTATTTACTTATTTATTCATTTATGATTTTTTTTGAGACAAATTTTCTCTGTGTAGCTTTGGAGCCTGGAACTTACTCTGTAGACTAGGCTAGCCTTAAACTCAGAGATCTGCCTGCTTCTGCCTCCTGAGTACTGGAATTAAAGGCATGTGCTGCCACCACCCAGCTGGCCCAAATATTCTTTGATGTGCCCTGTGTCCTTTATAAGGGTGCTGTGAATTTAGTCACATTTCCGTAAGACAGGAACTTAAATTCCAACGCTTAAAAAATAAGAGATTTTGAACAATTAGAAAAATGAAAGTAGAATCTAAATAGCTTCCTAGGAACAATGAAGCTGAGTGATAACTCTGCTAACGGGGTCTTGGGTAAGGGGGGCGGTCATATAAGGGTACTACCCAGTTCACTGGACAAATAATTGTACATCCTGGAAAGAACACCTGTGCAGTCAGGGAAGTAGAGTGACAGCCTGAGACAGAAGGGTCCCTGACAGAGTGACATCAAGAGATCAGAGGCAGGGATGGGAAAGCAGAGCCTCCCAACAGCTGAAGGTAAGAAAAGACTGGGAGCCCCTGCCTGAACTAGCAGATCAGTAGAAGAGCAGCCCAAGAGTGAAGGTAGAGATTCTGATTGTCCTGGACACAAAGTAACAGAAGCAGCTCCTGCTGCCCTGACAAGAGAGGAAGCTGAAAGGGTTCCAGATGCGGAATAACGATTATAGATCCAGGCAGCCGACAGCGTGAACAACAGTTATGGATTGACAGATCTGAACTGCTAGCCACATGGAGAAGAGGAACAGAAACTGCCAGCTTTGTCGCAGCAGACAAACAGCTCCCATCAAGGGCTTAGGAAGGACAGCAAGGTGGGAGTTGATCAGGTTGCTCTAGGTTGGACTTTCTTATAGGTTCCTGTGGGCAGGACTTTCTCTCCAGTTTTATTGGTCCTGCCTAAGCCATCCTTCCTTTCTTGAAAAGGCTCTTTTCCCTCTGCCAGTCTTTAGCAGTTTATAATTTTTGCAATCTCTTGGGGTTGCATGAAGCAGCCCTTCTTAAAGGAGCCCGCCCCTATTACCCAGGTCTGCACAAATTCCTCTGACTCCACGCCTTCCCAATTACATGAAGAGAGATCTTCATTATTCTTTACAAGATTACTGACAGCCCACCTGAACTCCATGGTATTTGACTTTTATTCTCTTTTCTTTTCACTTACGGATTTAGCAGTGTTGGAGTAGGAACTAGTGTTCCATGCAACAAAGGCATGTGCTCTACCACTGGCTCGACACTCAACTCTCCTACTTGCTCTTACATTAGAGGGCTTGTGTGAAAAACAGCTTGGTCTGAGGCTTTTATTTTGCTTATGTACTGTGTTTGTGAGCCTATGCTGCTCTTGCACACATGGGGCAATCAGAAGACAATTTGAGGAGTCTGGTCCTCCTGCGTGTGAGTCAGTCTTGGCAGCAAGGGTTTGTACCTAGCTAATCTTAATGATCCCTATTTAAGATTCTTTTAAGTGGCTCTAAGTAGAAAACAAGGCAGAGCAAAACATCTGAATGTTAGGTCCCTGAAAACACAGTACAATAAAAGGGAAAACAAAGATAGGAGAGAAAGAGAAACGTTGATAGAGGAATGAAGTATGTGGAGAAATACATGGAAGGAGGATGACAAAGAGGAGAGAGAGAGGGAGAAACTTCCTAAATGGTCTAGTGCACATTTGTATGTATAATGGATGCACAGCTTACTTTGTACGGCATTTTACTGTTTTAGCCCAGAATTCCACTTCCTTTTTGTCATGTTTTTATCCTTATTTTCTCTAGTATAGTTCCTCCCAGGCTTTCCACTGGCCTTATCCAAAGGAGCCACACTGCAAGGTACATATTAATTTTAAGCTGCCAAATAGATAGACAAAATAAATAAGTATGTGATGGATTTAGGAGCACGTCATGTGCATGTATGTGTGTGTGAGTCTCCTGCCTCTGCCTCCCATCACTGATTGCCAAAAGCATTGTCATTCCAACATGTCATGAACCTTAATCACCTGACGAAGATGGCTTTGCCACGCTGTAACGGCGTAAGCGAATGCAGACAGATTGTCAAAATATAGACAGCTTTAATGGAGGAATAGACTTACAGAACCACCGTTCCAGCAGAGACCAGGAAAGCAGAAGCGAGGGCTGGGAGCACGCTCGCCAAATTTATAGGCAAACTTTAGCCTGAGGCGAACACGCCCCCTAAGGGGTGGGACTTATCCCTACATCTCCCCTTTTTGTCTAAATAAGACAGAACTAAACCAAATACAACTATATACAATAATAACAAATAATAAATATAACAAACAATATTGAGAATCAAAAGTTTTGCTAAACATTCTATCTCAAGGAGTCTAAATAATGTAGAGAGTAACTACTATTATATAATCTTCAACTCCATCAAAGATCCGAGAAGGGAATAAATATTACTTAACAAACGAGATATATCCAAAATGTGTAACATTTGACAGAGACAACTGACTACCTGGGCTATCACCCAAAGTCTTGTTTGCAATGTTGAGTCAACCAACTTTGGCTAAGGCCTAACATAACTGACATACCATTATTAAAGGCAAGGAACTTTTCAAAACTATCTTACCCTGTCTTGGCAGGATATGACAGTCCTGTTGTATCCATTGATGCACGCTCTGTATCTCTGTCAGTGGTTGAGGTATGGGCTTTTCTTAACCCAAAGGCCAGTTCTGCCAAGAAGACAAGCTCCCAGTGGAGTGTCTTTGGTGCTCAACGTTCTCTCGGGAATAGAGCGGTGTTGCCAGGAGCAATTGTGTCTCACTATCACGAAACTCTGAGTTATATTAAAGGCCATATTCTACAGCTCTCCAAAGAGGTTGAAGATTATCTATCTATACTGAGTATAATCTCTATATATCTAAAGAACCTGATTAGTCTAATTACAAATGACAAACTTAGATGACTATTAATCTATATAATTCTCAATATCTATCTAACTTAAAGACTAAAACAATAAACAACTGTGCAATATATGAAGACAATGATCTTCATCTGTAAACAATGT